>NW_027253216.1:414492-750962 GCF_044704955.1 Pristiophorus japonicus
ACGGAGAGCGGTATGGATGTGGAATTGGCTCAGTGTCCGGGAGCAGAGGGTGAGGGGGTTCACAGTGGAGTTCCCGAAGGGTCAGTTTGGGGCCATTAGTCTTCTTTATTTTTATAGACAACGTAAACTCAGGTGTTGGGAGTAGCGTTATAAAGTTTGTTGATGATACAGAACTAGACAAACTAGTCGATAGTGATGAGGATGGTTACAGGCTTCAGGGTGACAGACAGGATGTGAAATGGGCAGGAGCTCGGCAGACGGAGTTCAGTGAGGAGAGCTGTGAAGTGATACACTGTGGGAGGACTATTATAGAAAGACAGTAACTATAACTGGCTGATGAGCAGAGACCTTGGTGTCCGTATACACACATTCTTACAGCTGGCAGGGCAAGTTGGGAAGGTGGTTAAAAAACTCACGGATTACTTGGGTTTATAAACAGCAGAATAGGATATAAAAGCAAGGAGATCAGGCTGGAACTTTATAAATCTCTGGTTAGCCCTCAGCTGGAGAATTGCGGACAATCTAGGCACCACACCAGGAAAGATGTAACGGTCTTAGAGAGGGTACAGAGTGGGTTTACCAGGATGTTACCGGGGACAAGGGACTTCAGTTTTGAAGAGAGGTTGGAAACGTTGGGAATGTTCTCCTGGGAACAGAGCAGGTTAAGAGGTGGACCAATCGAGGTTTTCACGGTGATGAGCGGTTTTGATGGAGTAGAGAGAGAAACGATTCCCTGGGGCGAGTGGGTCAATAACCAGGGGACACAGATTCTAAATCATTGGCAAAAGATGGAGAGGGGAGCTGAGGAGAAATGTTTTCACCGAGAGTTGTGGGATCTGGAACGCTCGACCTGCAAAGGTGGTGGGCGCTGAATCCATCAATAATGTTAAAGGGAGTTGGGGGACTGGAGGATGGGGAACTGACAGGGTCAGACACACAGGGAGTTGGGACTGAGCATGACTGCTCTCTCACAGAACCCGCACAGCACGGTGGGCCCAATGGCCTCCTGTGCTGGAAGGTTGTATGATTCTTCAAAGGGAGAGAGAGAAAGAAAGAGAGAAAGGCAGAGAGCGATAGACAGAGGGAGCGAGGAGTGAGATAGTGAGAGAGGTCACCTGCACAAAGATCCCGTGTCTCTCTGTCAAACACATCATTCCTTCTCTCACTGCCACCTCTCAACGGCCCCAATAATCTGCATTTATATCCAGTCTTTACCACAGAGAAATGTCCCGAGTCCTTTCACAGGGATAATTTACAAAGATGGACCCTGAGCCAGAGAAGAGATATTAGGAATGGTGGCCATATTATAAAAAAGACACGGAGTCTCTGGAGAGGGTGCAGAGAAGGTTTACAAGGATGATACCAGAAATGCGAGGGTCTCCCCATCAGGAAAGGACCAATAGGCTGGCGACATTTGGAAGGAATTTAAACACAACGATTAGCATTTATATTGGAAGGAATAGGGAGCAGGGGCTGTCATCACCCTCCCCACTTGACCCACCCTCCCCTTCCCACTCTCCCCACCCTCACCCTCTCCTTCCCTTCCTCTGTTGCCCTCCTCACCCCCTCATTCTCCCTCTGCCCCTCCTCCCTCCCCATCCCCTTTTGCTCCCCACCCCCTCATTCTTTCCCTCCCTCTCACTCTCACCATCTCCCTCACACTCCTTCATCCCCATTTTCGATTCCCTCCCCTCACTCTCCCTCATTTCCTACCCTTCCCTGTCTCCCTCACGCTCTCACTCCCTCATCCCTCCCCTCGCTTCCTCACCTTCACCCTCCCTCCACCCGTTCCCCTCACCCTCGCCTCTCCCCCTCCCCCAATCTCTCCCTAACTCAATCTCTCTCTCTCGCACTTCTCTGCCCAGGTTTCTCAACGCTTTCCCTGGGGGACCAGATGGGCCTCCTGCAGTGTGCCTGGATGGAGATCCTGCTCCTGGGCATTGTGTATCGCTCACTGCCGTACGAGGAGGAGCTGGTCTATGCCGACGATTACATCATGGATGAGGAGCATTCCCGGCTGTCTGGGCTCCTCGACCTTTACGCTGCAATCCTGCAGCTTGTGCGCAAATACAAGAAGCTGCGGATGGAGAAGGAGGAGTTTGTCACGCTCAAAGCCATAGCCCTGGCCAACTCAGGTATGTGCAGTGTGAGGGAGCCCTCGGGGCTGTGCAGGCTCTACATTTAACGGAATGGCCAAGGGCGGTTAGTGTAACTCAATGGCCAGGTACATTAGAGTGACCCCCAGGATCGGTGCGGCCATAATAACTGGAATCATTGATGGTGTGACAGCCATGATCGAACACACAACCTCCCTCTCTCCCTCTCTCCTGCTCTTCCTCTCTCTCTCCTGCCCTCCCTCTCTCCCGCTCATTGTTTGCTTTCTTTGCCAGCCCTGAGCATCAGACCAGTTATATGGAGCCTTTAATCTGGCAATGCCTCCCACAGGCCATTCACTACCAATTCAACAAGCTCCATCCCTCCAAACCCACCTACCCTACACACCATACACCATACATCATTCTCCACTCCTACCCTATCCCCCCCCCCACACACACCATACCCCCACCTACCTACCATACCCCTCGCCACACACCATACCCCACTCCCACCTCACCCCCTACACACACCAAACCCCAACTACCCCCCACATTCCATTCCCCACTCCCACCTCACCCCCTACACACACCAAACCCCACCTACACCCCCCCCCCCACATATCATTCCCCACTCCCACCTCACCTCCCCCCCCCCACACTCACCATACCCAACCTACCCTACCCTACCCCCCACACACACCATACCCCACTCCCACCTCCCAAAATATCCCTCAACCACACCTACCTACTGTAAGATTTGGATCATAGGTCACACACACATTACCTAAAGGGACTTATAAGTCATAAGGCATTTTATTAAGGAAACAGTTGTTTAAATATAGTCAAACACAATACACAATCAGAATAGACATAGTAGACATATGACCATGACAAGTAGCTGGTACTAGTCCCGATTGGACAGACAGCTGGTGGCACGAACAGCTCTTCTGCATCGTCTGCCCTGATAAGCTCTTTAGATATCTCTTTTATTCACTTTTTAGGGTGGACCTGGGGTAAAATAATGGACAGGAACATTTAACCTACAAGGGCTCTTCCAAAACCAGGGTGCCCAGTGGATTGTCGAGTTCTTTGTCTCAACTCTTGGGTGAAACCCTCCTCTTCGCATGTCTTTACCGTTTATACTTTCTGAAGGCCCATCTCTCCCATTCTTATCCTCCCAAGACATGCCATTCTTGGCCTTGAGATATAAGTAGCTGCCTGTTATCAGGTATTTATGTTCACGTTGATCAAGTAGCTTTAGCTAGTCTACCATGGAATGAATCCTTCACTGTTATCCACAGGGAATCAAAAACAGAAGCAGATTCTACGCATCTATCCAGTTATTCAAACACCCATCTGAAGAGACTTTTTTTTATCTCCAATTATTTCTTCCAATCCACGATTTCTTAAATATCTACCCTAACCCCACCCACACAGCCCACTCCCACCTCCCAACATATCCCTCTATCCCACATATCTACCATACTTCAACCACTCAGTCCCACCTTCTTCCCTCACAGGTTGATATTCACCATTGTTTGTTTGAATTGCTGCCTGTACCTTCTGGTCGATGTCATTGACTGATGCCTGTGTTTTTTTTATTTGTTCCTGGGATATGGGCGTCGCTGGCAAGGCCGGCATTTATTGCCCATCCCTAATTGCCCCTTGAGAAGGTGGTGGTGAGCCTCCTTCTTGAACCGCTGCAGTCCGTGTGGTGAAGGTGCTCCCACAGTGCTGTTAGGGAGGGAGTTCCAGGGTTTGACCCAGCGACGATGAAGGAACGGCCGATATATTTCCAAGTCGGCATGGTGTGTGACTGGGAGGGGAACGTGGAGGTGGTGGTGTTCCCATGCGCCTGCTGCCCTTGTCCTTCTAGGCGGTAGAGGTCACGGGTTTGGGAGGTGCTGTCGAAGAAGCCTTGGTGAGTTGCTGCAGTGCATCTTGTAGATGGTACACACTGCAGCCAGGGGGCGCCGGTGGTGGAGGGAGTGAATGTTGAAGGTGGTGGATGGGGAGCCGATCAAGTGGCTGCTTTGTCCTGGATGGTGTCGAGCTTCTTGTGTTGTTGGAGCTGCACCATCCAGGCAAGTGGAGAGTGTTCCATCACACTCCTGACTTGTGTCTTGTAGATGATGGAAAGGCTTTGGAGTCAGGAGGTGAGATACTCACCGCAGAATACCCAACCTCTCACCCACTCTTGTTGCCACAGTATTTATGTGGCTGGTCCAGTTAAGTTTCTGGTCAATGGTGACACCCCCCCCCCCCGGCCCCCAGGATGTTGATGGTGGGGGATTCGGCGATGGGAATGCCGTTGAATATCAAGGAGCAGTGGTTAGACTCTCGCTTGTTGGAGATAGTCATTGCCTGGCACTTGTGTGGCGTGAATGTTATTTGCCACTTATCAGCCCAAGCCTGAATGTTGTCCAGGTCTTGCTGCATGCGGGCACGGACTGCTCCATTATCTGGGGAGTTGCGAATGGAACTGAACACTGTGCAGTCAGCAGCGAACATCCCCACTTCTGACCTTATGATGGAGGGAAAGTCATTGATGGAGCAGCTGAAGATGGTTGGGCCTAGGACACTGCCCTGAGGAACTCCTGCAGCGATGTCCTGGGGCTGTGATGATTGACCTCCAACCACCACAACCATCTTCCTTTGTGCTGGGTATGACTCCAGCCAGTGGAGAGTTTTCCCCCTGATTCCCATTGACCAGTTTACTCAGGCTCCTTGATGCCACACTCAGTCAAATGCTGCCTTGATGTTGAGGGCAGTCACTCTCATCTCACCTCTGAAATTCAGCTCTTTCGTCCAAGTTTGGACCAAGGCTGTAATGAGGTCTGGAGCCGAGTGATCCTGGCGGACCCCAAACTGAGCATCAGTGAGCAGGTTATTGGTGAGTAAGTGCCGCTTGATAGCACTGTCGACGACACCTTCCATCACTTTGCTGATGATTGAGAGTAGACTGATGGGGCGGTAATTGGCCGGATTGGATGGGTCCTGCTTTTGGTGGACAGGACATACCTGGGCAGTTTTCCACATTGTCGGGTAGATGCCAGTGTTGTAGCTGTACTGGAACAGCTTGGCTAGAGGCACAGCTAGTTCTGGAGCACAAGTCTTCAGCACAACAGCCGGGATATTGTCAGGGACTAGCTTTTGCTGTATCCAGTCGCTCAGCCGTTTCTTGATATCACGTGGAGTGAATCGAATTGGCCAAAGACTGGATTCTGTGATGGTGGGGACCTCAGGAGGAGGCCAATATGGATCATCCACTCGGCACTTCTGGCTGAAGATGGTGGCAAACACTTCAGCCTTGTCTTTTGCACTCGCGTGCTGGGCTCTACCATCATTGAGGATGGGGATATTCATGGAGCCTCCTCCTCCCGTTAGTTGTTTAATGGTCCACCACCATTCACCACTGGATGTGGCAGGACTGCAGAGCTTTGATCTGATCTGTTGATTGTGGGATTGCTTAGCCCTGTTTATAGCATGCTGCTCCCGCTGCTTCGCATGCATGTAGTCCTGTGTTGCAGCTTAGTTTTTGGGTACGCCTGGTGCTGCTCCTGGCAACGATTGATGTCCTATCCTTGGTGCTGATTCTGTGTGTAAGTTCTGGTGTAATGTCCATGGACGTTGCCGGCAGACCATGGGATGTGCGTGGGGGTCAGCCCGAGCAGGAGTCCCCTCAGAGTGTTGGCTCGCTGTGGGCCTTATCGACAGGCTGCTGTCTGCAGCTGTGTCCTCTGATCCTAGCTCCCCGGCCCTCTGTTACACTGAAAGCACTGATTAGGCCTGAAGGTGGGTCACTGAAGCAGCTCTCCATGCAATCACTCCCGCAAGAGTCGAGAGCCTGTCGGCAGTGAACAGCCCTTTCATTGATTTTATAATGAACAGTTTATCAATCTGGTTGATGGAGCCTCTGACACATTGTGTCGGACTGCTTCTTCAGACTTCTGCTTCCCACGCCCTCCGATTGCAGCCGCTCTCCCTGCACACTGCGGAGAGAGGCAGCCAATGAATCGGGGAGGCAGAGTGGGAAATGAACAGCGAATTATTGCTGTGGAGAGGGAGCCGCAGAGGGGCGGGGGGGGCAGCAGGTTCTGGCCCCCCTCCCCCTGCGTGCCACTCTGACACTCCCCCAATATGCACCGTGAGTGTAGGAATCCTCAACGGGTCATTCAGCCCCCACCAGCAGAAAAACCCATCTGTCCCACAATTGCACCATTTAATTGACCCCTCATATCTCTTTACAATGCCCCCTTTTATGTATCTCTATACAGACCACTCATATCCCTCTATACACTCCCCTCATATCCTTCTATACACTCCTCTCATATCCCTCTATACCGACCCCTCATCGCCCTCTACACACTCCCCTCATAGCCATCGATACACTCCCCTCATATCCCTCTGTAGACTCCTCTCATATCCCTCTATACCGACCCCTCATCGCCCTCTACACACTCCTCTCATATCCATCTATACATTCCCCTCATATCCCTCTGTACAGACCCTCATATCCATCTATACACCCCTCATATCAACTCTATACAGACCCCTCATATCCCTCTATACAGTCCCCTCACAAACCTGAGTCAGTGCTGGGCAAAATACGGGCCGAGGGCCATATCTGGCCCGCCAAGTCATTCCAGCCGGGCCGCTGGATGGGCCAGAAATAGAACGTGCGCCGGAGCTCGAACTGTACATTCGTCTATCCACTCTCACTTCTCGTGGGTCAGAGACAGACCCGAACTGCAGCCAAGGAATAAACATAGTAATACTTCATTCAAAGTAATAGTTTGCAAAAGCGACTCTCCCTGGCCCGATCTTGAAGGGTTCCGTTCCGTGATTCTGGGCCCCAATGGCGGATGTCCATACCCAGAATGCACTGCATACTGGAATATTCCCTATCCATTTTAGAGTGGTTGCTCATCTCCATAACTTTTTCCGGAGATTGTGACCGGCGCTGCATCGTTCCTCTCCCGGTACCCAGAGTACAGGGGGAGGAGGGGGGGTTCTCATCTGGCTCCAATTGGGACGGCATTGGAAATCTTTGCAGCTTGGTATTTCACCACCTTTAAAGCTGCTAAACCCTTTAATACTTCCTCTCACTATGTTTATTTAATCTAATATTTCACACTCCTCCTCCTTGATTGCAATGTCTGCATTGCCCCTCTCCTTTGTGAAAACAGACGCAAAATATTCATTTTCCACATCTTCCACCTCCACATACTTTATGGCCTCCAACATGCCCTACCCTTTCTTTTGTTATCTTCTTGCTCTTAATATATTTATAAATCATCTTTGGGTTTTCCTTGATTTTACTTGCTAAAATGTTTTCATGCTCTCTCTTTGCTTTCCGAATATCCTTTTTTAATTTCACCCCTGATCTTTCTACACCCCTCTCGAGATTCTGCAGTATTGTGCCCTCGGTATCTGTCATAAGCCTTCCTATTTTTCTTTATCCTCCCCTGTCTGTCCCTTGACTTCCAGGGAGCTCGAGATTTGTTCGTCCCACCCTTTGTTTTAAGGGAACATACTTGCTATGAACCCTCCGGATCTCCTCCTTGAATGCCTCCCACTGCTCTGACACTGATTTACCATCAAGTAGTTGTTTCCAGTCCCTTTGGCTAAATCACATCTCAGTTTAGCAAAATTGGCTTTTCCCCAATTGAGAACTTTTATTCCTGGTCTATCTTTGTTTTTTTTCCATAACTACCCTAAATCTGACTGAATTATGATCACCAGCACCAACATGCTCTCCCACTGATACCCCTTCCATCTGCCCAGCTTCATTCTCCAAAACTAAATCCAGAACCCCCCCCGCCTTATCCACCCCCCCCCCCCCACCCCCCGTGTTGGACTTGCTACATACTGGATAAAAAAAGATCTCCTGAATGCATTTTAGGAATCTGCACCCTCTGTACCTTTCACACTAATTTTATCCCAGTTAATATTGCCTGGGAATAGCTGGGCCATGCGGGGATGTGCCAGGAGGAGCGCCGGGGGGTGGGGGGGCTCCCGGGAGGTGTGTGCGGCGGTGGGGCGGGGTGCAGGGAGGGGTGTGTGGGGGGGCTAGAGGGGTGACGGGAGGGGTGTGTGTGTGTGTGTGGGGGGAGGGGGGGTTCTGGGCACAGCGTGGCGCAGAGTTGGTTTGATGTGAGCGCTGTGTGTTGGGGCTGTGTGTTGCGGAGGGTTGGTTTGATGTGAGCGCCGTGTGTTGGGGCTGTGTGCTATGGGCTGTGTGTTGCGGAGGGTTGGTTTGATGTGAGTGCTGTGTATTGCGGCCAGATTCCATGCATGTTGAGGATGTAAGCAGTGTGCTGCGGCTCCAGGACGGTCTACACGAGGCACTGCAGGAATACGAAGCCAGCCAGCACCCGGAGGAGCCGAGGAGGGCCGGCAAGCTACTGATGAGCCTGCCCCTGCTGCGCCAGACCGCCAGCAAGGCCGTGCAACACTTCTACAGCATCAAGCTGGAGGGCAAGGTGCCCATGCACAAACTCTTCCTGGAAATGCTGGAGGCCAAGGTGTGACCCCGACAGCAGCGGGAGGAGAGACTAAAATTCAATGACATTTCCTCATCACTTATTTAACATGAAATCAATTAACCATTCACATACTGGATAACTTTCCAATACGTATCTATAAATATATATAAAGTAGACCTGTTGATTGTGGCAGGGCGGGGATCCATGGAAAGGACACCGAGCCCGAGCTCCGGACTCCGGCCAGTGACAGTGTCAGGCACTGGACCGGGGCAGCAACAAATATCCCAGGCCCAAGTCCCACCAGAGGCCGAGAGAATGTTGCAGTGATGGGGGACCAGGGGGAGATCACTGGGGTGAGATCCCACAACTGTTCACACTGCAGACCCTTTACTGAGCGACAAGGAGCTGCTCTCGTGTCAGCAAACCCCAAATACAACGGCCCATGGAAAACACAGACACAGCCAATCACTTGTATATTAATAGTATTCTCCCATGTGCACACACTGCAGTCTCCGCACTGCCCACTGCTCCCTCACACAGCCTCCGTGCACTGCCAGACACCCTCTCTCTCTGTCTCTCTCCTCCCTCTTTCTCTCCCTCCCCATCCTTCTCTCTATCTCTCTCTCTCTGTCTCTCCCCTTCCCTCTTTCTCTCTCTCCCCATCCTCTCTCTATCTCTCTCTCTCTTTCTCTCTGTCTCTCCCCCATCTCTATCTCTATATCTCTTTCTGTCTCTCCCCCCTCCCTCCCTCTCTCTCTCTCTGTGTCTCTGTCTCTCTCTCTGTCTCCCCCCTCTCTCTCTGTCTCTCTCTCTCTCTGTCTCTCCCCTTCCCTCTTTCTCTCTCTCCCATCCCTCTCTCTCTCTCTCTCCCCTCCCCCCTCTCTCTCTCTCCCCCTCCCCCTCTCTATATCTCTATCTCTCTTTCTGTCTCACCCCCTCCCTCTCTCTCTCTCTTTCCCTGTCTCTCCCCTCCCCCTCTCTCTCTCTGTCTCTCTCTCGCTCTGTCTTGCTCCCTCTCTCTCTCTCTCCCTCTCCCCCCTCTCTCTCTCTCTCTGTCTCGCCCCCTCTCTCTCTGTCTCTCCCCTCCCCCTCTCTCTCTGTCTCTGTCTCTCTCTCTCTCTGTCTCTCTCCCTCCCTCTCTCTCTCTCCCCTCTCTCTGTCTCTCCCTCCCCTCCCTCTTTCTCTCTCTGTCTCTTTCTCTCTCACTCCCTCTCTCCCCCTCTCTCTGTTGCTCTCTCTCTCCCTCTCTGTCGCTCTCCCCCCCGTCTCTCTCTCTCCCCCCTCTCTCTCTCTGTCTCTCCCCTTCCCTCTCTCTCTCTCCTTCTCCCCCCCTCTCTCTGTCTTGCTCCCTCTCTCCCCCTCCCTCCCTCTCTCTCTCCTCTGTTTCTCTCCCCCCTATCGAGAAAGCAGGAAGGGGGTACTGAAGTTTCATGTTCAGCCATGAACTCATTGAATGGCGGTGCAGGCTAGAAGGGCTGAATGGCCTGCTCCTGCACCTATTTTCTATGTTTCTATGTTTCTAATCTCTGTCTCTCTCTCTCTCTCTCTCTCTCCCTCTCTCTCCACGGACACCACGCTCCCTCTCTCCCTCTGTCCACAGACACCGCGCTCGCTCTCTCCAGGGCTCCCCAGGCATGGACAAGACATTGGAAGAGGCAGTGTGACCTCTCTCCTCCACCCAACCGCCCCCCCCCCCACCTCCCGCTTCACTCCCCCTCCAACCGTGTCCAACTTGGCTCTGTGGAAGCTCTCCTTGGCCAGACTCTCAACCCCATCTTCTCATCCTAACTCTCAAACACATCCACCACCTTCTCCCCATAATCTCCCAAACCCACCTCGACAACTTTTCCCCAAACCCACCTACCCACACTTTACCCATCTCCCTCAACCTCTCCCCATATCCCCACCTTCTCTCCATATCCCCACATTCTCCTGATATCCCCAACTTCCCTGATGCACCTTCTCACTATATCTCCAATCCCACCTTTTCCCTATTTCGTAAACCCACCTTCTCCCATATCCCTCAACTTCTCCCCAACCCCACCAGCCACATGCGTCCCCATCTCCCCAATTTACCAACCCACCTTCCCCCTCTCTCCCCAACCTCACATACCAACCTTCTCTTCATATCCCCAAACCCACCTTTTCCCATATCCCCACCTCCTAACCATATCCCCACCTTCTCCCATATCCCCACATTCTGATATCCCCAACTTCCCCTATGCACCTCCTCGCTATATCCCCAACCCCACCTACCAATCATTGCCCCAACCCCACCCTCTCCCAATTTCACAACCCCACCTTCTCCCCATTTCCATCAACCTCTCCAAAGCCCACAACCCCACCTACCCACCTTCTCCCCATATCCCTGAACACTAACTACCAATCTTCATTGATTTCTCTCTCCAGAAACCCATTCTAATTGTCCCCAAACCCCCAGTTATGAGAGTACTCCAGTGCCCCATGCCCTTTGTCTGCCTCCTGGTTCCTAATGAAAGGCTGATCCTTGGAGATCCTGGGGCATGCAGTGTAGCCATGCCCCATATGCCCGCTCGCCTGGTGCCCACTCGCTCAGTGCCCCTCACCCAGTGCCCCTCGCCAAGTGACCCCTCACCCAGTGCCCCCTCACCCAGTGCCCCTCACCCAGGACCCAGTGCCCCCTCGCCCAATGCCCACTTGCCCAGTGTCTCCTCATCCAGTACTCCTCGCTCAGTGCCCAGTGCCCCCTCACCCAGTGCCCAGTGTCCCTTACCCAGTGCACCCTCACCCAGTGCCCCTTGCCCAGTGCCCAGTGTCCCTCACCCAGTGCCCCCTCGCCCAGTGCCCCTCACCCCCCCGCCCAGTGCCCCCTGCCCAGTGCCCCTCGCCCCGTGCCCCTCGCCCAGTGCCCGGTGCTGGGGCTCTGTGGGTCTGGAGCACGAACTGTTTGAAAACTTGTGAATTAACGGAAGGGAGATATTGATGTATAAATGTGCAGATCCCGGAGTGTAACCACATTCCCCTCTGTCAGTTTATGTTGTGTGTTTAACATTCTGTAAATATTGTCAATAGCTCATCAGATTGTGTGATGAAATCATCAACTTGGACACAAATAAAAGTCATAATCTCAGTCTCTCCAGTTCATTTGTATTACATTTATTCATCATATACAGTACACACAGCACTCTGTGTAACACACTGTTTAGTACACACAGCCCCCTGTGTAACACACTGTTCAGTACACACAGGCCCCTGTGTAACACACTGTTCAGTACACACAGGCCCCTGTGTAACACAGTGTTCAGTACACACAGCTCCCTGTGTAACACACTGTTCAGTACACACAGCCCCCTGTGTAACACACTGTTCAGTACACACAGCCCCCTGTGTAACACACTGTTCAGTACACACAGTCCCCTGAGTAACACACTGTTCAGTACACACAGCTCTCCCAGTTTCTCTGTCTCTGTCCCCTCTGTTCTGACAATTCCACCTTCCATATCAGTGCCTCCGATATGTCTTCCTTTTTCCTCAACC
This sequence comes from Pristiophorus japonicus, assembly GCF_044704955.1. NCBI lineage: Eukaryota > Metazoa > Chordata > Chondrichthyes > Pristiophoridae > Pristiophorus > Pristiophorus japonicus. The sequence continues at coordinate 426,593 of NW_027253216.1, forward strand.
AAGGATTCCCCTCCGCCGTGGTTAACATAGCCCTCGACTGTGTCCGTTCCATTTCCTACACCTCTGCTCTCACCCCTTCCCCTCCCTCTCAGAACCACAACAAGGTTCCCCTTGTCCTCACCTTTCACCCCACCAGCCTCCATGTTCAACGGTTCATCCTCCGCCATTTCTGTCACCTCCAGCGTGATCCCACCACCAATTACATTTTCCCCTCCCCTCCCCTCTCAGCATTCCGAAGGGACCGCTCCCTCTGCGACACCCTGGTCCATTCCGCAGTCACCCCCAGCACCCGATCCCCTTCCCATGGTACCTTCCCGTACAAGCGCAGGAGATGCAACATCTGCCCTTTGACCTCCTCCCTTCCCACTGTCCAGGGCCCCAAACACTCCTTCCAGGTGAGATAGCGATTTACTTGTACTTCTTTCAAATTAGTCATAGAATCATAACAATGTACAGCACGGAAGGAGGCCATTCGGCCCATTGTGTCCGTGCCGGCTGACCAAGAGCTATCCAGCCTGATCCCACATTCCAGCTCTCGGTCCATAGCCCTGTAGGTTACACCACTTTAAGTCCACATCCAAGTACTTTTTAAATGTGGTGAGGGTTTCTGCCTCTACCATGCTTTCAGGCAGTGAGTTCCAGACCCCCCACCACCCTCTGGGTGAAGAAAGTTCCCCTCAAATCCCTTCTAAGCCTTCTACCAATTACTTTAAATCTATGTCCCCTGGTTGTTGACCCCTCTGCTAAGGGAAACAGGTCCTTTCTATCCACTCTATCCAGGCCCCTCATAATTGTAGACACCTCAATAAGGTCTCTCCTCAGCCTCCTCTGTTCCAAAGAAAACAACCCCAGCCTATTCAATCTTTCCTCATAGCTAGAATTCTCCAGTCCTGGCAACATCCTTGTCAATCTCCTCCGCACCCCCTCCAGTGCAATCACATTTGAAGGCTGATGAGAGACGAAAAAACTCATTTGCAAACAGGCTGAAGAAGACCTCGGGGGATGCGACAAGCAGATGAATTCAAACAGGAAAAGGCATGTTGGACATCAGAATTGGTCAATCTACAAAATGGATAAGTTCTCTCTGGTCAAACAGAACTGGACACCTGGCTACCATGAGGGCCCAGTTTGATGTGAAGTATAAAAGATGAAGACCAAGGAAGGTTCTTTCTCTGGAACCGAAAAAATCAAACAGAGCTGTTGTAAGCCAGCCGGCCAAACACTCAGATTCCAGTTGAATTGATCACTCGAGGGATTATACGTAAGCAAGTTGGGGCATAAATATTGCAAGAAAGATTGTGCATAACCAGTTAATTCAAGGGCATAAATATTGCAATATTAATTATATGTGACTGACTAACTTGGGGCATATATATTGCAAAGTTTGAATTTAAAATCGGTAAGCTAGAGAATTTGTAGTTTCGTGTGATACTTTTGAATCTGTACTCAGTAGTGTTGAATGACGAACTTATAGACTTTGTAATCTTTTTAATAAAGTCCATTGTATTGGAAAATCGCAGTGTTCTTATAAGTCTTGGTTTTGGAAACCTGTAGGAAAAGTCCTTCACATCTTTCGTGTAATGCGCTGACCAATAATCCTTGCAGTACTCCAGCTGTGGCCTAACCAGTACTTTATACAATTCAAGCATAAAGGCAAGTATCCTGTACCCCTTCTCAACCACCTTATCTACCTGGCCTGTTACCTTCAGGGATCTGTGGACTTGCACTCCAAGGTCCCTTTACTCCTCTACACTTCTCAGTGTCCTACCATTTAATGTGTATTCCCTTGCCTTGTTAGTCCTCCCCAAATGCATCACCTCACACTTCTCCGGATTGAATTCCATTTGTCGCTGTTCTGCCCACCTGACCAGTTCATCGATATCTTCCTGCAGTCTGCAGCTTTCTTCTTCATTATCAACCACACGGCCGATTTTAGTATCATCTGCAAATTCCTTTATCATACTCCCTATATTCAAGTCTAAGTCATTGATATATACCACAAAAAGCAAGGGACCCAGTACTGAGCCCTGCGGAACCCCACTGGAAACATCCTTCCAGTCACAAAAACACCCATCAACCATTACCCTTTGCTTCCTGCCTCTGAGCCAATTTTGGATCCAACTTGCCACTTTGCCCTGGATCCCATGACCAGTCTGCCATGTGGGACAATATCGGAACAGCCTTGCTAAAGTCCATATACACTGCATCATACGCACTGCCCTCATTGACCCTCCTTGTTACCTCCTCAAATAATTCAATTAAGTTAGTCAGACACGACCTTCCCTTAACAAACCCATGCTGACTGTCCTTGATTAATCTGTGTCTTTCTAAATGATTTATCCTTTCCCTCAAAATTTTCTCCAATAATTTTCCCACCACCGAGGTTAGGCTGACTGGCCTGTAATTACTTGGTTTATCCCTTTGTCCCTTCTTAAACAAAGGTACCATGTTAGCTGCCCTCCAATCCTCCGGCACCACACCTGAAGCCAGAGAGGATTGGGAAATGATGGTCAGAGCCTCTGCTATTTCCTCTTTTGCTTCGCTTAACAGCCTGAGATACATTTCATCTGGGCCTTTCAGAGCTGCTAAACCCCTTAATACCTCCTCTCTTACTACGTTTATTTCATCTAATATTTCACACTCCTCCTCCCTGATTGCAATGTCTGCATCACCCCCGTCTTTTGTGAAAACAGACGACGCAAAGTATTTGTTAAGTACCCATGTGTTCCGCCTCCACACACAGATTACCTTTATGGTCTCTAATAGGTCCTACTCTTTCGTTAGTTATTCTTTAGTTGCAAGTCCCTTTAACTAGCACTGGTTAAGGGGCAGTCCTGCTGGTTAGTGCAGTGTTGTGGTGAGCGAGTGTATGCACACGATCCGGAGAGATGCACAGGAGCCTACTGCCAATAAGTTATTCTGCCCGTAAAAGAACCCGCTGTGCTCTCTTGGTGACAGAGCAGCCACCGTGTCCAATGTGGTGGGCAAGGCAACTCCTGCCCGTAATGTGCCCCACTGCCTGCCTGCCTGCCAGATTGGGAGCTCAGAAAACGGGCACTGCGCAGTCCAATTTCTAAACGAGAGAGGGAGACAGAGAAAGAGAGAGCGAGAGAGAGAGAAAGAGAGAGGGAGAGAAAGAGCGAGACCGAGAAAGAGAGAGTGAGAGAGAGAGGCAGAGAGACAGGGAGAGAGGGAGAGAAAGAGAGACAGGGGGAGAGAGAAAAAGAGAGACAGTGAGAGGCAAAGAGAGAACGAGACAAAGAAGGAAAAAGAGAGAGAGAGACAGACACAGAAAAAGAAAGAGAGCGAGAGAGAGGGAAAGAGCCAGAGAGAAATAAATAGACAGAGAGAGAAAGAGACAGAGAGAGACGGAGAGGGAGAGAGAGGGAGACAGAGATAAAGAGACAGTGACAGAGAGAGAGGGAAAGAGCCAGAGAGAAATAAATAGACAGAGAGAGAAAGAGACAGAGAGAGACGGAGAGGGAGAGAGAGGGAGACAGAGATAAAGAGACAGTGACAGAGAGAGGAGGAGAGAGACAGACAGAGTGGGAGAGTAAGAAAGAGACAGTGAAAGAGAGCGACACTAAGAAAGAGTGAGAGAAAGAGAGAGACACTGAGAGAGAGAGAAAAATTAAAGATGTTGAGGGAGTTTAGGAAATAATAGAAAGATGAAAGATGTGTGTTTTGTATTTCGGTCTTCCAGTTAATTTTTACACAATTTATTTTGAAGACAAATGACCGGCTGGGGAGCGGGAGCTGGGTTTGGAATCCGATTGTCATGTATTTTAATTCAGAAGCTGCGACATGAGTTTGATGGATTGTAGGGCAAGGAATGGGCGAGTGGGACGTGTGAGGAAGTGAAGGAGAGGCGCGGTGAGCTTGGTGAGGGTGTCAGTATTGCTCAGACCGCTGAGATTGGTGTGTGTGAGGTGGGGGGGGGGGGGGGGTGTTATGATTTATAGGAATGTGTCGGCAGGAAGGAATAATTTGTGAAGCGGCCTCTCACTCCTTGCGAAGGTGCACCTTGCTGTTAGATACTTTGTGTGGTGATAAATTAGCTCTTGTTTAAACTGCCTAGGCTCCCATTTTTCATCTTGATTACTGTGTATGATATCTCTTTCATTCTTCCCATTCCGTGTAACAGTCAAGTATTTTAGTGTTTTTGTGAATCGAGGCACTTTGTTTAAATAACTCTTTCGCGGGCACTTTCCAACTTCGCTGCTTCGAGATTGTCGCAATGTATTCCTCTGCCCCTTTCCCCAGCATGACCCGCTCTGAGCCAATTATAACAACTTCGGAATAAACAATTTGTTCCCTTATTAAAACACAAATCACCACAGTCAGTGAGTCTCGCACAGCAGCGCTCGGAACTCTGTTCAAACACACCGGCCCTTTAACTGATGGTTGGACATAATTTACAGGAACTTTGGGAATGAAAGCCCAGCCCATCGCTGCTGGGCGAGGGGAGTGGGTCATTCACTGCTGGGAGAGGGGAGTGGGTCACTCACTGCTGGGCGAGGGGAGTGGGTCACTCACTGCTGGGCGAGGGGAGTGGGTCAGTCACTGCTGGGAGAGGAGAGTGGGTCAGTCACTGCTGGGCGAGGGGAGTGGGTCAGTCACTGCTGGGAGAGGAGAGTGGGTCAGTCACTGCTGGGCGAGGGGAGTGGGTCAGTCACTGCTGGGCGAGGGGAGTGGGTCAGTCACTGCTGGGCGAGGGGAGTGGGTCACTCACTGCTGGGCGAGGGGAGTGGGTCAGTCACTGCTGGGCGAGGGGAGTGGGTCAGTCACTGCTGGGAGAGGGGAGTGGGTCACTCACTGCTGGGTGAGGGGAGTGGGTCACTCACTGCTGGGCGAGGGGAGTGGGTCAGTCACTGCTGGGCGAGGGGAGTGGGTCACTCACTGCTGGGAGAGGGGAGTGGGTCACTCACTGCTGGGAGAGGGGAGTGGGTCAGTCACTGCTGGGAGAGGGGAGTGGGTCACTCACTGCTGGGCGAGGGGAGTGGGTCAGTCACTGCTGGGAGAGGGGAGTGGGTCACTCACTGCTGGGCGAGGGGAGTGGGTCACTCACTGCTGGGAGAGGGGAGTGGGTCTCACTGCTGGGCGAGGGGAGTGGGTCAGTCACTGCTGGGAGAGGGGAGTGGGTCCCTCACTGCTGGGAGAGGGGAGTGGGTCAGTCACTGCTGGGCGAGGGGAGTGGGTCAGTCACTGCTGGGCGAGGGGAGTGGGTCAGTCACTGCTGGGCGAGGGGAGTGGGTCACTCACTGCTGGGCGAGGGGAGTGGGTCAGTCACTGCTGGGCGAGGGGAGTGGGTCACTCACTGCTGGGAGAGGGGAGTGGGTCCATCACTGCTGGGAGAGGGGAGTGGGTCACTCACTGCTGGGCGAGGGGAGTGGGTCACTCACTGCTGGGCAAGGGGAGTGGGTCAGTCACTGCTGGGTGAGGGGAGTGGGTCACTCACTGCTGGGAGAGTGGAGTGGGTCCCTCACTGCTGGGAGAGGGGAGTGGGTCACTCACTGCTGGGTGAGGGGAGTGGGTCAGTCACTGCTGGGCGAGGTGAGTGGGTCAGTCACTGCTGGGCGAGGGGAGTGGGTCACTCACTGCTGGGAGAGGGGAGTGGGTCCCTCACTGCTGGGAGAGGGGAGTGGGTCCCTCACTGCTGGGAGAGGGGAGTGGGTCACTCACTGCTGGGTGAGGGGAGTGGGTCACTCACTGCTGGGCGAGGGGAGTGGGTCACTCACTGCTGGGCGAGGGGAGTGGGTCAGTCACTGCTGGGCGAGGGGAGTGGGTCACTCACTGCTGGGAGAGGGGAGTGGGTCACTCACTGCTGGGCGAGGGGAGTGGGTCTCATTGCTGGACGAGGGGAGTGGGTCAGTCACTGCTGGGAGAGGGGAGTGGGTCAGTCACTGCTGGGAGAGGGGAGTGGGTCAGTCACTGCTGGGAGAGGGGAGTGGGTCACTCACTGCTGGGTGAGGGGAGTGGGTCACTCACTGCTGGGAGAGGGGAGTGGGTCCCTCACTGCTGGGAGAGGGGAGTGGGTCACTCACTGCTGGGCGAGGGGAGTGGGTCACTCACTGCTGGGCGAGGGGAGTGGGTCCCTCACTGCTGGGAGAGGGGAGTGGGTCAGTCACTGCTGGGCGAGGGGAGTGGGTCAGTCACTGCTGGGCGAATGGAGCGGGTCAGTCACTGCTGGGCGAGGGGAGTGGGTCACTCACTGCTGGGAGAGTGGAGTGGGTCACTCACTGCTGGGCGAGGGGAGTGGGTCCATCACTGCTGGGAGAGGGGAGTGGGTCACTCACTGCTGGGTGAGGGGAGTGGGTCACTCACTGCTGGGAGAGGGGAGTGTGTCCCTCACTGCTGGGAGAGGGGAGTGGGTCCCTCACTGCTGGGAGAGGGGAGTGGGTCCGTCACTGCTGAGCGAGGGGAGTGGGTCACTCACTGCTGGGCGAAGGGAGTGGGTCACTCACTGCTGGGCGAAGGTAGTGGGTCAGTCACTGCTGGGCGAGGGGAGTGGGTCACTCACTGCTGGGCGAGGGGAGTGGGTCAGTCACTGCTGGGTGAGGGGAGTGGGTCACTCACTGCTGGGCGAGGGGAGTGGGTCCCTCACTGCTGGGCGAGGGGAGTGGGTCTCACTGCTGGGCGAGGGGAGTGGGTCACTCACTGCTGGGAGAGGGGAGTGGGTCACTCACTGCTGGGAGAGGGGAGTGGGTCAGTCACTGCTGGGCGAGGGGAGTGGGTCACTCACTGCTGGGCGAGGGGAGTGGGTCATTCACTGCTGGGCGAGGGGAGTGGGTCAGTCACTGCTGGGCGAGGGGAGTGGGTCAGTCACTGCTGGGAGAAGGGAGTGGGTCACTCACTGCTGGGTGAGGGGAGTGGGTCACTCACTGCTGGGTGAGGGGAGTGGGTCAGTCACTGCTGGGCGAGGGGAGTGGGTCACTCACTGCTGGGCGAGGGGAGTGGGTCACTCACTGCTGGGAGAGGGGAGTGGGTCACTCACTGCTGGGAGAGGGGAGTGGGTCAGTCACTGCTGGGCGAGGGGAGTGGGTCACTCACTGCTGGGAGAGGGGAGTGGGTCACTCACTGCTGGGCGAGGGGAGTAGGTCTCACTGCTGGGCGAGGGGAGTGGGTCAGTCACTGCTGGGAGAGGGGAATGGGTCAGTCACTGCTGGGCGAGGGGAGTGGGTCTCACTGCTGGGCGAGGGGAGTGGGTCAGTCACTGCTGGGCGAGGGGAGTGGGTCACTCACTGCTGGGCGAGGGGAGTGGGTCACTCACTGCTGGGCGAGGGGAGTGGGTCACTCACTGCTGGGAGAGGGGAGTGGGTCCCTCACTGCTGGGAGAGGGGAGTGGGTCACTCACTGCTGGGCGAGGGGAGTGGGTCACTCACTGCTGGGCGAGGGGAGTGGGTCACTCACTGCTGGGCGAGGGGAGTGGGTCTCACTGCTGGGAGAGGGGAGTGGGTCACTCACTGCTGGGTGAGGGGAGTGGGTCACTCACTGCTGGGAGAGGGGAGTGGGTCCCTCACTGCTGGGAGAGGGGAGTGGGTCACTCACTGCTGGGCGAGGGGAGTGGGTCACTCACTGCTGGGCGAGGGGAGTGGGTCACTCACTGCTGGGAGAGGGGAGTGGGTCAGTCACTGCTGGGCGAGGGGAGAGGGTCAGTCACTGCTGGGCGAGGGGAGTGGGTCAGTCACTGCTGGGCGAGGGGAGTGGGTCACTCACTGCTGGGAGAGTGGAGTGGGTCACTCACTGCTGGGCGAGGGGAGTGGGTCCCTCACTGCTGGGAGAGGGGAGTGGGTCACTCACTGCTGGGTGAGGGGAGTGGGTCACTCACTGCTGGGAGAGGGGAGTGGGTCCCTCACTGCTGGGAGAGGGGAGTGGGTCCCTCACTGCTGGGAGAGGGGAGTGGGTCAGTCACTGCTGGGCGAGGGGAGTGGGTCACTCACTGCTGGGCGAGGGGAGTGGGTCAGTCACTGCTGGGCGAGGGGAGTGGGTCAGTCACTGCTGGGTGAGGGGAGTGGGTCACTCACTGCTGGGCGAGGGGAGTGGGTCCCTCACTGCTGGGCGAGGGGAGTGGGTCTCACTGCTGGGCGAGGGGAGTGGGTCACTCACTGCTGGGAGAGGGGAGTGGGTCACTCACTGCTGGGAGAGGGGAGTGGGTCAGTCACTGCTGGGCGAGGGGAGTGGGTCACTCACTGCTGGGCGAGGGGAGTGGGTCATTCACTGCTGGGCGAGGGAGTGGGTCAGTCACTGCTGGGCGAGGGGAGTGGGTCAGTCACTGCTGGGAGAAGGGAGTGGGTTACTCACTGCTGGGTGAGGGGAGTGGGTCACTCACTGCTGGGTGAGGGGAGTGGGTCAGTCACTGCTGGGCGAGGGGAGTGGGTCACTCACTGCTGGGCGAGGGGAGTGGGTCACTCACTGCTGGGAGAGGGGAGTGGGTCACTCACTGCTGGGAGAGGGGAGTGGGTCAGTCACTGCTGGGCGAGGGGAGTGGGTCACTCACTGCTGAGAGAGGGGAGTGGGTCACTCACTGCTGGGCGAGGGGAGTAGGTCTCACTGCTGGGCGAGGGGAGTGGGTCAGTCACTGCTGGGAGAGGGGAGTGGGTCAGTCACTGCTGGGCGAGGGGAGTGGGTCTCACTGCTGGGCGAGGGGAGTGGGTCAGTCACTGCTGGGCGAGGGGAGTGGGTCACTCACTGCTGGGCGAGGGGAGTGGGTCACTCACTGCTGGGCGAGGGGAGTGGGTCACTCACTGCTGGGAGAGGGGAGTGGGTCCCTCACTGCTGGGAGAGGGGAGTGGGTCACTCACTGCTGGGCGGGGGGAGTGGGTCACTCACTGCTGGGCGAGGGGAGTGGGTCACTCACTGCTGGGCGAGGGGAGTGGGTCAGTCACTGCTGGGCGAGGGGAGTGGGTCACTCACTGCTGGGCGAGGGGAGTGGGTCAGTCACTGCTGGCTGAGGGGAGTGGGTCACTCACTGCTGGGAGAGGGGAGTGGGTCAGTCACTGCTGGGCGAGGGGAGTGGGTCAGTCACTGCTGGGCGAGGTGAGTGGGTCAGTCACTGCTGGGCGAGGGGAGTGGGTCACTCACTGCTGGGAGAGGGGAGTGGGTCACTCACTGCTGGGCGAGGGGAGTGGGTCCCTCACTGCTGGGCGAGGGGAGTGGGTCACTCACTGCTGGGAGAGGGGAGTGGGTCAGTCACTGCTGGGCGAGGGGAGTGGGTCAGTCACTGCTGGGCGAGGGGAGTGGGTCACTCACTGCTGGGAGAGGGGAGTGGGTCACTCACTGCTGGGAAAGGGGAGTGGGTCACTCACTGCTGGGCGAGGGGAGTGGGTCAGTCACTGCTGGGCGAGGGGAGTGGGTCACTCACTGCTGGGCGAGGAGAGTGGGTCACTCACTGCTGGGCGATGGGAGTGGGTCACTCACTGCTAGGAGAGGGGAGTGGGTCACTCACTGCTCGGAGAGGGGAGTGGGTCACTCACTGCTGGGTGAGGGGAGTGGGTCACTCACTGCTGGGCGAGGGGAGTGGGTCCCTCACTGCTGGGCGAGGGGAGTGGGTCTCACTGCTGGGCGAGGGGAGTGGGTCACTCACTGCAGGGAGAGGGGAGTGGGTCACTCACTGCTGGGAGAGGGGAGTGGGTCAGTCACTGCTGGGCGAGGGGAGTGGGTCAGTCACTGCTGGGCGAGGGGAGTGGGTCAGTCACTGCTGGGCGAGGGGAGTGGGTCAGTCACTGCTGGGAGAAGGGAGTGGGTCACTCACTGCTGGCCGAGGGGAGTGGGTCAGTCACTGCTGGGCGAGGGGAGTGGGTCAGTCACTGCTGGGCGAGGGGAGTGGGTCACTCACTGCTGGGCGAGGGGAGTGGGTCACTCACTGCTGGGAGAGGGGAGTGGGTCACTCACTGCTGGGCGAGGGGAGTGGGTCACTCACTGCTGGGAGAGGGGAGTGGGTCACTCACTGCTGGGCGAGGGGAGTGGGTCTCACTGCTGGGCGAGGGGAGTAGGTCAGTCACTGCTGGGAGAGGGGAGTGGGTCAGTCACTGCTGGGCGAGGGGAGTGGGTCTCACTGCTGGGCGAGGGGAGTGGGTCAGTCACTGCTGGGCGAGGGGAGTGGGTCACTCACTGCTGGGCGAGGGGAGTGGGTCACTCACTGCTGGGCGAGGGGAGTGGGTCACTCACTGCTGGGAGAGGGGAGTGGGTCCCTCACTGCTGGGAGAGGGGAGTGGGTCACTCACTGCTGGGCGAGGGGAGTGGGTCACTCACTGCTGGGCGAGGGGAGTGGGTCACTCACTGCTGGGCGAGGGGAGTGAGTCAGTCACTGCTGGGCGAGGGGAGTGGGTCACTCACTGCTGGGCGAGGTGGGTGGGTCAGTCACTGCTGGCCGAGGGGAGTGGGTCAGTCACTGCTGGGCGAGGGGAGTGGGTCACTCACTGCTGGGAGAGGGGAGTGGGTCACTCACTGCTGGGCGAGGAGAGTGGGTCCCTCACTGCTGGGCGAGGGGAGTGGGTCACTCACTGCTGGGCGAGGGGAGTGGGTCAGTCACTGCTGGGAGAGGGGAGTGGGTCACTCACTGCTGGGCGAGGGGAGTGGGTCAGTCACTGCTAGGCGAGGGGAGTGGGTCTCACTGCTGGGAGAGGGGAGTGGGTCTCACTGCTGGGAGAGTGGAGTGGGTCAGTCACTGCTGGGCGAGGGGAGTGGGTCACTCACTGCTGGGAGAGGGGAGTGGGTCACTCACTGCTGGGAAAGGGGAGTGGGTCAGTCACTGCTGGGCGAGGGGAGTGGGTCACTCACTGCTGGGAGAGGGGAGTGGGTCACTCACTGCTGGGCGATGGGAGTGGGTCACTCACTGCTGGGAGAGGGGAGTGGGTCACTCACTGCTGGGAGAGGGGAGTGGGTCACTCACTGCTGGGAGAGGGGAGTGGGTCACTCACTGCTGGGCGAGGGGAGTGGGTCAGTCACTGCTGGGCGAGGGGAGTGGGTCACTCACTGCTGGGCGAGGGGAGTGGGTCACTCACACTGGGCGAGGGGAGTGGGTCACTCACTGCTGGGAGAGGGGAGTGGGTCACTCTCTGCTGGGAGAGGGGAGTGGGTCATTCACTGCTGGGAGAGGGGAGTGGGTCACTCACTGCTGGGAGAGGGGAGTGGGTCACTCACTGCTGGGAGAGGGGAGTGGGTCATTCACTGCTGGGCGAGGGGAGTGGGTCACTCACACTGGGCGAGGGGAGTGGGTCACTCACTGCTGGGAGAGGGGAGTGGGTCACTCTCTGCTGGGAGAGGGGAGTGGGTCATTCACTGCTGGGAGAGGGGAGTGGGTCACTCACTGCTGGGAGAGGGGAGTGGGTCACTCACTGCTGGGCGAGGGGAGTGGGTCAGTCACTGCTGGGCGAGGGGAGTGGGTCACTCACTGCTGGGCGAGGGAGTGGGTCACTCACACTGGGCGAGGGGAGTGGGTCACTCACTGCTGGGAGAGGGGAGTGGGTCACTCACTGCTGGGAGAGGGGAGTGGGTCATTCACTGCTGGGAGAGGGGAGTGGGTCACTCACTGCTGGGCGAGGGGAGTGGGTCACTCACTGCTGGGAGAGGGGAGTGGGTCATTCACTGCTGGGCGAGGGGAGTGGGTCACTCACACTGGGCGAGGGGAGTGGGTCAGTCACACTGGGAGAGGGGAGTGGGTCACTCACTGCTGGGAGAGGGGAGTGGGTCACTCACTGCTGGGAGAGGGGAGTGGGTCATTCACTGCTGGGAGAGGGGAGTGGGTCACTCACTGCTGGGCGAGGGGAGTGGGTCACTCACTGCTGGGAGAGGGGAGTGGGTCACTCACAGCTGGGAGAGGGGAGTGGGTCACTCACTGCTAGGCGAGGGGAGTGGGTCACTCACTGCTGGGAGAGGGGAGTGGGTCATTCACTGCTGGGAGAGGGGAGTGGGTCACTCACTGCTGGGCGAGGGGAGTGGGTCACTCACTGCTGGGAGAGGGGAGTGGGTCATTCACTGCTGGGCGAGGGGAGTGGGTCACTCACACTGGGCGAGCGGAGTGGGTTGGAGGGGGTACAGAGACGATTCATTAGGCTGATTCCGGAGATGAGTGGGTTACCTTATGATGATAGATTGAGTAGACTGGGTCTTTACTCGTTGGAGTTCAGAAGGATGAGGGGTGATCTTATAGAAACATTTAAAATAATGAAAGGGATAGACAAGATAGAGGCAGAGAGGTTGTTTCCACTGGTGGGAGAGTAGAACTAGGGGGCACAGCCTCAAAATACAGAGGAGCCAATTTAAAACCGAGTTGAGAAGGAATTTCTTCTCCCAGAGGGTTGTGAATCTGTGGAATTCTCTGCCCAAGGAAGCAGTTGAGGCTAGCTCATTGAATGTATTCAAGTCACAGATAGATAGATTTTTAACCAATAAGGGAATTAAGGGTTACGGGGAGCGGGCGGGTAAGTGGAGCTGAGTCCACGGCCAGATCAGCCATGATCTTGTTGAATGGCGGAGCAGGCTCGAGGGGCTAGATGGCCTACTCCTGTTCCTAATTCTTATGTTCTTATGTTTACTCACTGCTGGGCGAGGTGAGTGGGCCTCAGTGGGTCTCAGTGGATCTCAGCGGATCTCAGCAGGTCTCAGTGGGTCTCAGTGGGTCTCAGTAGATCTCAGTGGGTCTCAGTGGATCTCAGTGGGTCTCAGTGGATCTCAGTGGGTCTCAGTGGGTCTCAGTGGGTCTCAGTGCTTACGGTGCAGGTCGCTGGGAGTTCCTCACCTCAGTGAAGGGTGGTTCTCTCTCGCCCCTCTCCATCGCTGCCCCACCACTTCACAAACCTCAGAGTGTTGGAGGATACACTCGAGTCGAGCAACTCACTGGCAGTGCGGGAGGCTGAAGGCTGTCAGTGAAGTGGCTCACGTTTCATATTTACTCCAGTTTTGTTTCATTCTGAGGCTGTGGGTGTTACTGGCAACACTGTGTGTCTGAGGGTGAACCAGACTGTTCGCAACCTCAGTGTCACATTTGACCCTGAAATGAACTTCGACCACATAACCACAGCATAACTAAAACCACCCATTTCCCCCTCCGTAACCTCGCCCGTCCCAGCCCCTGCCTCAGCTCATCCACTGCTGAAATCCTCATCCATGCCTTTGTTAGCTCGAGACTTCACTGTTCCAACGCACTCCTAGCTAGCCTCCCACATGCTACCCTAGGGAAACTAGAGGTGATCCAAAACTCGGCTGCCCCCTGTCCTAACTCGCACCAAGTCCCGCTCACCCATCACCCCCTGTGCTCACTGACCCCGTGTCCTAACTCACACCCAGTCCCGCTCACCCATCACCCCCTGTGCTCACTGCCCCGTGTCCTAACTCACACCCAGTACCACTCACCCATCACCCCCTGTGCTCACTGCCCCGTGTCCTAACTCACACCCAGTCCCACTCACCCATCACCCCCTGTGCTCACTGACCCGTGTCCTAACTCACACCCAGTCCCGCTCACCCATCACCCCCTGTGCTCACTGACCCGTGTCCTAACTCACACCCAGTCCCGCTCACACATCACCCCCTGTGCTCACTGCCCCGTGTCCTAACTCGCACTAAGTCCCACTCACCCATCACCCCCTGTGCTCACTGCCCCGTGTCCTAACTCGCACCAAGTCCCGCTCACCCATCACCCCCTGTGCTCACTGCCCCGTGTCCTAACTCACACCCAGTCCCGCTCACCCATCACCCCCTGTGCTCACTAACCCCGTGTCCTAACTCGCACCCAGTCCCACTCACCCATCACCCCCTGTGCTCACTGCCCCCTGTCCTAACTCGCACCAAGTCCCGCTCACCCATCACCCCCTGTGCTCACTGCCCCGTGTCCTAACTCGCACCCAGTCCCGCTCACCCATCACCCCCTGTGCTCGCTGACCCCGTGTCCTAACTCGTAACCAGTCCCGCTCACCCATCACCCCCTGTGCTCACTGCCCCGTGTCCTAACTTGCACCCAGTCCCGCTCACCCATCACCCCCTGTGCTCGCTGACCCCGTGTCCTAACTCGTACCCAGTCGCGCTCACCGATCACCCCCTGTGCTCACTGCCCCGTGTCCTAACTCATACCCAGTCCCGCTCACCCATCACCCCCTGTGCTCACTGCCCCGTGTCCTAACTCGCACCGAGTCCCACTCACCCATCACCCGCTGTGCTCACTGCCCCGTGTCCTAACTCACACCCAGTCCCACTCACCCATCACCCCCTGTGCTCGCTGCCCCGTGTCCTAACTCACACCCAGTCCCACTCACCCATCACCCCCTGTGCTCGCCGACCTACATTGGCTCCCAGTTAAGCAATGCCTCGATTTCAAAATTCTCGTCCTTGTTTAAAAATCCCTCCATGGCCTCGCCCCTCCCTGTTATGTCTTTAATACTCTATGAATGACTCCACGAGGTCTAGTATTGTACTTGAGCTGTTGTGACCTTCGTCCCATTTATTGTAACTCCAGAGTGAGGCACAAGCATGGTGGGCAGCCTTTTATACTGGGCCCTGCACACCTATGCAGGTGACCCTGAGGTCTCCACCGCAGTGCCCTCTGGTGGCACACCTTATGTGACTATACAGTTAGTATACATGGTCTACATACATGACATCACTTCCCTCCAAGTCTTTAATGCAAATTGACTGGTACATTGACGGTGACCTGGGCTTTGCTCTTCCTGGTTGACCATTGGAGGGCCGCTTCTAGTTTGGGTGGGTTGGTAGTGAGATTTGTTGCCAGTGGAGGTCCCCGTGGTTTCTGGTTGTGAGTCCATCACTACTCCATTCTCCCCCTCACACACAGATCATGCTAATGGCCCGTTACTTGCAAGTTACATTCAAGTTCATCACATGGGTTTTACATTTACATCTTGGTATATTTGTTGGGTGGATTACAGTTGCGTTTCTTTTTGTGTGGTACATTTACATGATCAGTCCAGGTATATCAGTACAGTATACAAGGACAGTCTAGGCCGGATGAGATCTGGGTCGTCTGGTGGTGGCACAGTGCCCCATGCTAGTGGGTCTGTGGGCGAGGTGAGCTCATTTTGCTCGAGTTGCCGGAGCTCAGGACTCTTGCCGTTACTCCTGGTGTCGGACAGACCCAAAGACAGCTGATGTCTGTGACCTCCCTGTCCTTTTCGTTTGCACAGTGTCGCTGCTGCTCCCTGGGAAGTGGTCTGAGCGAGTGAGCGTTTCATCTAAGCGACAGTGGGGCTGCCTCGTCTTGTCTAGCAGTTCGCAGGGGACTGCTGACTCGCTTTCCTTGAGGGCTCCGTTGTGAGCACTCTCTAGTTTGGGATCCTGGCTGGTCCAGGTCCCGTTCGGAGGAAACATAGAAACATAGAAAATAGGTGCAGGAGTAGGCCATTCGGCCCTTCGAGCCTGCACCACCATTCAATATAATCATGGCTGATCATTCACCTCAGTACCCCTTTCCTGCTTTCTCTCCATACCCCTTGATCCCGTTAGCTGTAAGGGCCATATCGAACTCCCTCTTGAATATATCTAACGAACTGGCATCAACAACTCTCTGCGGTAGAGAATTCCACAGGTTAACAACTCTCTGAGTAAAGAAGTTTCTCCTCATCTCAGTCCTAAATGGCCTACCCCTTATCCTTAGACTGTGTCCCCTGATTCTGGACTTCCCCAACATCAGGAACATTCTTCCTGCCTCTTACCTGTCCAATCCCGTCAGAATTTTATATGTTTCTATGAGATCCCCTCTCATTCTTCTAAACTCCAGTGAATACAGGCCCAGTCAATCCAGTCTCTCCTCATATGTCAGTCCTGCCATCCCGTGAATCAGTCTGGTGAACCTTCGCTGCACTCCCTCAATAGCAAGAACGTCCTTCCTCAGATTAGGAGACCAAAACTGAACACAATATTCCAGGTGAGGCCTCACTAAGGCCCTGTACAACTGTAGTAAGACCTCCCTGTTCCTATACTCAAATCCCCTAGCTGTGATGGCCAACATACCATTTGCCGCCTTCACCGCCTGTTTGCGCGGGTGACCCTTCGCTCTTGGGCACTGCCTTGGTGGCGAGTGGGTTTGTGGGCTGTGCCTTTTCCACCCGTGTGGTGGGCGACGGTAGCTGACTGTGAGTATAGGCACAGTTTACTGTTTCTGGCCCGTGGCGGTTCATGCCATCGGGTGCCTGCAATGTTAAACCGATCTGAGGCAGGGTATCGCTACCAGTGCCTCTGCTCTCCGGGGATCCTTTACTCTGCGGCTTGTCTACTCCTGTCAGCTGTGGGGACACTTTATGATACATCGTTCTGGTCCTGGGGACGCAGGCTACAGCATTGGATAGCCCGCTGGACCTGTATACGACCGTTAGGTGTTCGCCCCACTACACTGGCTGATTGCAATTTGCACCCGACATCGCTCAACAACATTTTGCTCATTACAGCTGGACATTTACATTGGTTACCAATTTCAAGCAGTTCATTGAAAAATGGCAGGTTGCTGGCCTCCTTTAAAATGACCTTACGACTTTTACCCCTTGCGTCTTCCTTGCGTGGAACCACATGTCGTTGCTCCATTAGCACTGCACCTCAAGGTTTGGACGCCATCTTTTCCCTGTCCATGATGTCGACTGCCGCAATCTTCTTTCCCAGGGATTCTGTCACTGGAGCTGGGAAGGTGCCCTCAGATCCAACCTTCCTCTCCAGGAGTCCTGCCAGAAACCGGGAAGGTGCATTCGGGTCATCTCGGTCGGATCATCACCTCACAGTCGTGATGAGCAGTCTGTGTCTCTGGGGCTGTGCAGATCTGCTCTCCGGTGCCTGGTCCAACCGAAGGTGGGGGCTTGCTCTGCCTCTGAGCACGGGGGACATCGATCACTGGAGGGATGAAGTCTTCCCAGTTCCAACAAATCTTCCCCATCTATCTTCTTCCAAGTAGCGTTGGTCTATCACCTGAAACAATCCACAATGGTAAATTGTGCACCGCGTCATCATGGGATACACTTACATCCGCACTACCAACAACTGATATCAGTTCCTTGGTGTAGGTGTGCAGCTTTGCCTGCACCGGGACCAGCTTGGGTCATTCAGCTTGATCATTCCATAGCCTCTCAAAGGCTTCCTGGCTCATTACTGACTGACTCGCCCCCGTGTCCACTTCCATGAAGACTGGAACGCCATTTATCTCAACTTCCATTATCACTGGAGGACAATCTGTGGTGCAGGTATATACTCCATACACTTTGTCCTGGGACTGAGCTGCCTCTCGAACCATCTCCTCGTAATCTGCGCTGGATTCACAGCCACCTGCTGACTCCTCTTCCACGTGGTGAGTCACAGCTCTATTACACATTCGCTGGAGGTGGCCCTTTGTGCTGCAGCCTTTGCACACACAGTCTCTGAACCGACACTGATGAGCCCTGTGATTACCTCCGCAGCGCCAGCATGGTGCTACTCGACTTACGTTTGCATCCCTCGGCGGACTCTGAGTTAAAGGACTCGGGGGCCTGTACGCACTGCCCTGGGCAGATTCACGTTCAACAGTTCTGCCTGTGAAAGGCACCATTCTATTTACAGTACTTGCCGGGTTTGAGTCCTGAGAGTGAGTCATCATCTGCTTGGAGCTGCAGCGTGAGGTCATGAACGCCTGGCTGATGCTGATGGCCTTCTGCAGAGTGACGGTGGTTTCGGCAGACAGTAGCCTGTGAAGGAGGTCCCCATGACCGATGCCAATTATGAAGACGTCCCGCAACACATCGGCGAGGGATGCACCGAATTCACACGGTCCTGCCATCTCCTGAGGTCGGCAGTGTACTTCGTGATTTCCTGGCCCTCGGGGCGACGGTGTGTATAAAATCGATGCCTGGCCGTGAGGATGCTCTCCTTCGGTTTGAGTTGGTCCTGAATTTACACTTTCAGCTCCTTGTATGACTTGATCGTTGTTTTCTCTGGTGCAAGCAAGTCCCTGACGAGGCCGTAGACCACGGGCCCACAACTGGTCAACAGGATAGCTCTGCACTTATCTGTCAGCATGGTCAGATCATCGCCTATCGGGTCATTTGCTGCAAAATGTTGGTCAAGCTGCTCCGTAAAGGCTTCCCAATCCTCACCCTCTGAGAACTTTTCTAATGCACCAACTTTAGTCATTTTTGTGTGAAAGTTCGTAATCTCGTCGCCAGTTGTTATGTCTTTAATACTCTTATGAATGACTCCACGAGGTCAAGTATTGTACTTGAGCTGTTGTGATCTTAGTCCCATTTATTGTAACTCCAGAGTGAGGCACAAGCATGGTGGGCAGCCTTTTATACTGGGCCCTGCACACCTATGCAGGTGACCCTCAGGTCTCCCACCACAGTGCCCTCTGGTGGCACACCTTATGTGACTATACAGTTCGTATACATGGTCTACATACATGACACTCCCTATCTCTGTAATCTCGTACAGCCCCTATATCCCTCCCTATCTCTTATCTTCTCCAGCCCCACAACCCCGTGAGATGTCTACGCTCCTCTAATTCTGCCCACTTGAGCAACCCTGATTATAATCGCTCAACCATTGTTTTTTTTTTAAACTGAATTGAGATTCTCCACATGCCCAGGGTGTGATGTGAACTCCCATTCTCTGGATTATTTAGCCAGCACAGAAGCACTACAATACCGAACTCTCTATTTCCCAACCCTGGAGATATCTCGCTCGGCTCTGCTTCCTCCCTCGGCACATTGGGCCGCTTGATCTCAGTGCATTCCCGCATCACTGGGCTCATTAACCCCGGCACACATCACTGGGCTCATTAACCCCGGCACACACCACTGGGCTCATTAACCCCGGCACACACCACTGGGCTCATTAACCCTGGCACACACCACTGGGCTCATTAATCCCGGCACACACCACTGGGCTCATTAACCCCGGCACACACCACTGGGCTCATTAACCCTGGCACACACCACTGGGCTCATTAATCCCGGCACACACCACTGGGCTCATTAACCCCGGCACACACCACTGGGCTCTTTAACCCCGGCACACACCACTGGGCTCATTAACCCCGGCACACACCACTGGGCTCATTAATCCCAGCACACACCACTGGGCTCATTAATCCCGGCACACACCACTGGGCTCATTAATCCCGGCACACACCACTGGGCTCATTAACCCCGGCACACACCACTGGGCTCATTAACCCCAGCACACACCACTGGGCTCATTAATCCTGGCACACACCACTGGGCTCATTAATCCCGGCACACACCACTGGGCTCATTAACCCCGGCACACACCACTGGGCTCATTAACCCCAGCACACACCACTGGGCTCATTAATCCTGGTACACACCACTGGGCTCATTAATCCCGACACACACCACTGGGCTCATTAACGCTGGCACACACCACTGGGCTCATTAACCCCGGCACACACCACTGGGCTCATTAATCCCGGCACACACCACTGGGCTCATTAATCCCGGCACACACCACTGGGCTCATTAACGCTGGCACACACCACTGGGCTCATTAACCCCGGCACACACCACTGGGCTCATTAACCCCGGCACACACCACTGGGCTCATTAACCCCAGCACACACCACTGGGCTCATTAATCCTGGCACACACCACTGGGCTCATTAATCCTGGTACACACCACTGGGCTCATTAATCCCGACACACACCACTGGGCTCATTAACGCTGGCACACACCACTGGGCTCATTAACCCCGGCACACACCACTGGGCTCATTAATCCCGACACACACCACTGGGCTCATTAACGCTGGCACACACCACTGGGCTCATTAACCCCGGCACACACCACTGGGCTCATTAATCCCGGCACACACCACTGGGCTCATTAACCCCGGCACACACCACTGGGCTCATTAATCCCGGCACACATCACTGGGCTCATTAATCCCGGCACACACCACTGGCAGCAGGGCCCCCCACCCTTCCCTCTTTCCCCCCCACCAACCACCCTCTCCCCACCAGCTTCCCCACCCGCCCTCCTCCCTATCCCTCTCAACAGCCCTCTACCCCCTTTCTCTGCTACCAGCTCCCCACCCAGCCCTTCACCCTACCCTTCCTCCCCACCCTCCACCCACCGTCTCTCCACCCCCACTCTCCTCTCCTCCCATCCCACCCACACTGTCCCCTCACCCCACCCTGCCCCCTCTCACTGTGGTACAAGTTCGGCCCCTCCCCTGAAGGTGCTGACTCTCACTGGGGTACAGGTCCCCTCCCCTGAAGGTGCTGACTCTCACTGGGGTACAGGTCCCCCCCTCCCCTGAAGGTGCTGACTCTCACTGGGGTATGGGTCCCCTCCCCTGAAGGTGCTGACTCTCACTGGGGTACAGGTCCCCTCCCCTGAAGGTGCTGACTCTCACTGGGGTACAGGTCCCCCCTCCCCTGAAGGTGCTGACTCTCACTGGGGTACAGTTCCCCCCTCCCCTGAATATGCTGACTCTCACTGGGTTACAGGTCCCCCCTCCCCTGAAGGTGCTGACTCTCACTGGGGTACAGGTCCCCCCCTCCCCTGAAGGTGCTGACTCTCACTGGGGTACAGGTCCCCTCCCCTGAAGGTGCTGACTCTCACTGGGTTACAGGTCCCCCCTCCCCTGAAGGTGCTGACTCTCACTGGGGTACAGGTCCCCCCCTCCCCTGAAGGTGCTGACTCTCACTGGGGTACAGGTCCCCTCCCCTGAAGGTGCTGACTCTCACTGAGGTACAGGTACCCTCCTCCCCTGAAGGTGCTGACTCTCACTGGGGTACAGGTCCCTCCCTCCCCTGAAGGTTCTGACTCTCACTGGGGTACAGGTCCCCTCCCCTGAAGGTGCTGACTCTCACTGGGGTACAGGTCCCCTCCTCCCCTGAAGGTGCTGACTCTCACTGGGGTACAGGTCCCTCGCTCCCCTGAAGGTGCTGACTCTCACTGGGGTACAGGTCCCTCCCTCCCCTGAAGGTGCTGACTCTCACTGGGGTACAGGTCCCCACCTCCCCTGAAGGTGCTGACTCTTACTGGGGTACAGGTCCCCTCCCCTGAAGTTGCTGACTCTCACTGGGGTACAGGTCCCCTCCCCTGAAGGTGCTGACTCTCACTGGGGTACAGGTCCCCCCTCCCCTGAAGGTGCTGACTCTCACTGGGGTACGGGTCCCCGCCTCCCCTGAAGTTTTCGCACTCCGAGTTTTCTCAGCGCTATCCCACTCTGTAATTATGGTCTGGACGCTGCAGTTCCTGAACTATAGCCGGGGAATATCTGTCTCTGAAGATTTACCTTCTCCTGTGTGGACACTTGCTCTGATTACCATCAGCTCCATTCAGTCTCCTTTGTTTTTTCCATCTATTTCTTGCTGAAATAATTTCCACCTCTTGACCCATTCATTGAGACTGTGCTGTGATGGAGCTGCCTGTGTCTATATGTATAATGTATAAATATCTGTGTCAGTTCATCTCTCGCAGTCTGCTCTGCGCTGATCCTGGTTTGAAAGCCCATTTGCTGGAGATTGTAATTTACATCTGCGGATGTGCCTGGAGTCCAGCGCCCAGCACACCTTATCGCTCGTGGAGCAGAGCGAGGCGAGAAGCTGGGCCCTTCGATCAATCATTGTGCTTTGAGTGTAATTTTTCCCGTTGGTTTCACAGTGAGGAGTTCAGAGATGGGAGATAAAAGCTCTGTTCTGGCTCATTATGAGGATGTCAGCTTGGCCCATCTGTATCCTCATAATAAACTCTGGCAACCATTGTAGAGACCCAGCTAATCACTCATATTACGCCTGTCCCCGAAAGTTTTCTGTACAAAGCAATGTAATATCTATTCCATTAGAGGAAATAATTCATCGTGGCATGTAAGCAAATAGGGATCTCTGCCAGATCTTTGTACAGTCCGCCGCCCCTCTCACCCCTCAGCTGCAATTGACACCGCAATTTAACATCCAGAAGTGGCATACAAATATCACTCAGGATTTGGAGAACCACAATTTAACTCCAGCATATCCTGTAAAACTTTTTTCAATGATCATTCTCCAGATCTCTGGGTATTTATTGCCCATCCCTAATTGCCCTGGAGAAGGTGGTGGTGAGCCGCCTTCTTGAACCGCTGCAGTCCGTGTGGTGGACAGGTCTCTAATTGCAGGTGTGGTGCCGGAGGACTGGAGGACTGCTAACGTACTACCCTTGTTTAAAAAGGGAGAAAGGGATAGGCCGAGTAATTACAGGCCAGTCAGCCTAACCTCGGGGGTGGGGAAATTATTGGAACAAATCCTGAGGGACAGGATAAATCTTGCTTTAGAAAGACACGGATTAATCAAGGACAGTCAGCATGTATTTGTTAAGGGAAGGTCATGTCTGACTAACTAGATTGAATTTTTTGAGGAGGTAACAAGGAGGGTTGATGAGGGCAGTGCGTATGATGTAGTGTATATGGACTTTAGCAAAGCTTTTCATAAGGTCCCACATGGCAGACTGGTCATGATGGTAAAAGCCCTTGGGATCCAGGGCAAAGTGGCAAGTTGGATCCAAAATTATCTCAGAGGCAGGAAGCAAAGAGTAATGGTTGATGGATGTATTTGTAACTGGAAGGCAGTTTCCAGTGGGGTTCCGCAGGGCTCAGTACTAGGTCCCTTGCTTTTTGTGGTATATATAAATAACTTGGACTTAAATGTTGGGGGTATGATTAAGAAGTTTGCAGATGATACTAAAATCGGCCGTGTGGTTGATAATGAAGAAGAAAGCTGTGGACTGCAGGAAGATATCAATCAACTGGTCAGGTGGGCAGAGCAGTGGCAAATGGAATTTAATCCAGAGAAGTGTGAGGTAATGCATTTGGGGAGGACTAACAAGGCAAGGGAATACACATTAAATGGTAGGACACTGAGAAATGTAGAGGAACATGTCTATGGATGTTATTTATATGGATTTCCAGAAGGCATTTGCTTAAACCCCACATAAGAGACTGTTAACTAAGGTAGAAGCCCACGGAACTGAGGGGGAGTTATTGGCTGAGCAGCAGGAGACAGGCAGTAGGGATAATGGTCAGGTGCTCTCATTGGCTGGAGGTGACTAGTGGTATCCCACAGGGATCTGTGTTGGGGCCTCAACTATTCATTGTATATATTAACAATTTAGATGATGGCATTGAAAGCCATTATACAAATTTGCCGAAACACAAAGATAGGTAGCATTGTAGGCAGTGTAGATGAAAGCATAAAATTAGAAAGATATTAATAGATGAAGTGAATGGGCAACACTGTGGCAAATGGATTCCAATGTAGGCAAATGTGAGGGCATCCACTTTGGGCCTAAAGGGTGAAAGGCTAAAAATAGCAGAGGTCCAAAGAGACTTGGGGGTTCATGCACATGGATCATTAAAATGTCAGGGACAGGTACAGAAAATAATCAAAAAGGTCATGTTCCCACTGATGAGGGAGACTGGAACTCGGGGACATAGTTTCAGAATAAGGGGCCACCCATTTAAAACTGAGATGAGGAGGAATTTCTTCTCTCAGCGGGTTGTAAATCTGTGGAATTCACTGCCTCAGAGAGCTGTGGAAGCTGGGACATTGAATATATTTAAGACATAAATAGACAGTTTCTTAACCGATAAGGGATTAAGGGGTTATTGGGAGCGGGCAGGGAAGTGGACCTGAGTCCATGATCGGATCAGCCATGATCGGATTAAATGGTGGAGCAGGCTCGAGGGGCTGTATGGCCTACTCCTGCCCTATTTCTTATGTTCTTATGTAATGTGATGTTGACCTTTATATGTAGAGTGCTGGAATACAAGGGGGTAGAAGTTATGCTGCAGCTGTACAAAGCCCTGGTTAGACCACACCTGGAGCACTGTGAGCCGTTCTGGGCCCCATACCTTAGGGAGGGTATATTGGGCTTGGAGGGAGTGCAGCGTAGGTTTACCAGAATGACACACGGACTCCAGGGGTTAAGTTACGAGGAGAGATTACACAAATTAGGGGTGTACTCCCTGGAATTTAGAAGGTTAAAGGGCAATCTGATCGAAGTTTTCAGGATATTAAGGGGAGCAGAGAGAGTAGATAGAGAGAGACTATTCCCGCTGGTTGGGGAGTCTGGGACTAGGGAGCATGGTCTAGAAATTAGAGCCAGACCTTTCAGGAATGAAATTAGGAAACACTTCTACACACAAAGGGTGGGAGAAGTTTGGAATTCTCTTCCGCAAATGGCAGCTGATGCTGGGTCAATTATTCATGTTAAATCTGAGATTGACAGCTTTCTGTTAATCAAAGGTATTTTGGGATATGGGCCAAAGGATATGGAGTAAGGTGCTGATCAGGAGGCTTCTAAAGACTGCAAGAAGTTTGGGGGAGGAGTGGGGAGGGGGGGCAGGAGAGAGAGAAGGAGAGAAGTCACAAGACTGCAATTAGTTGGTGGTGGGGGGGGGGGGAGGAGAAGTCACAAGACCTAGGTATAGTCCATCCATACAGACCTTGGGTGAGAGAACAAAGAACCTGCCTTTTTGAGCTTCTTGCAAAAGTAAAATTTAAGTATGGGGGCAATACTGACAATGCCATACCTTGTGCGAGCTTTCTGCATCATGGTGCTGCGGTGGAGACAATTGATTCAACGTCATCACATGAGGAACCTCAGAGCCCGTAGGGTCAGGTATATCGAGACAGTACCTGCACCTGAGTGATGCAGACTGTGTCAGAAGGCTGCGTTTCCACAAAGAAGTTGTGAGATCTGTGAGTTGGTGAAAGCAGACCTGCAACCTAGAAGCATCAGGAGGATTGCTTTGTCAGTTGAAGTGAAGGTTACAGCTGCACTTTCATTCTATACCTCGTTATCGGTTCAAACTACAACTGGGGATGTGTGCACCATCTCTCAACATATAACATATATCTGCATTCGGCAGGTGACAGCTGCAGTATATGCACAGAGAAATGGCTTCATAAAGTTCCCCATGACTGCTCAGGCAATGTGTGAAAGGGCCGTGGACTTCTCCAGGATTGCTGGCTTCCCAAAGGTACAGGGCTGCATTGATTGTACCCACATCACCTTGTGAGCACCTTTGAAGGATTCCGAGATGTACAGGAACAGAAAAGGCTTCCACTCCATTAATGTGCAACTCATGTGTAACGACATGCATCATATCATGTCAGTTGATGCAAGATACTCTGGGAGCACCCATAATATGGTAGAATTCTTCATTAAGATGGAGAGCGACACAGTTAATTCAGAGACGAGGGTCCTGAACTTAAAGAAAGGAAACTTTGATGGCATGAGGCTTGATTTGGCTAGGATAGACTGGCGAATGATACTTAAAGGGTTGATGGTGGATAAGCAATGGCAGACATTTAAAGATCACATGGATGAATTACAACTATTGTACATCCCTGTCTGGCATAAAAATAGAACAGGACAGGTGGCTCAACCGTGGCTAACAAGGGAAATTAGGGATAGTGTTAAATCCAAGGAAGAGGCATATAAATTGGCCACAAAAAGCAGCAAACCCGAGGTCTGGAAGAAATTTAGAATTCAGCAGAGGAGGACAAAGGGTTTAATTAGGAGGGGGAAAATAGAGTATGAGAGTAAGCTTGCAGGAAACATAAAAACTGACTGCAAAAGCTTCTATAGATATGCGAAGAGAAAAAGATTAGTGAAGACTAATGTAGGTCCCTTGCAGTCAGAATCAGGTGAATTTATAATGGGGAACAAGGAAATGGCAGACCAATTGAACAAATACTTTGGTTCTGTTTTCACTAAAGAAGACACGAATAACATCCCGAAAATACTAGAGGACCGAGGGTCTAGCGAGAAGGAGGAACTCAGGGAAATCCTTATTAGTCAGGAAATGGTGTTAGGGAAACTGATGGGACTGAAGGCCAATAAATCCCCGGGGCCTGATAGTCTGCATCCCAGAGTACTTAAGGAAGTGGCCTGAGAAATAGTGGATGCATTGGTGATCATTTTCCAAAATTCCATGGACTCTGGATCAGTTCCTATGGACTGGAGGGTAGCTAAAGTAACCACACTTTTTAAAAAAGGAGGGAGAGAGAAAACGGGGAATTATAGACCAGTTAGCCTGACATCAGTGGTGGGGAAAATGCTGGAATCAATTATTAAAGATGTAGTAGCAGTGCATTTGGAAAGCAGTAACAGGATCGGTCCAAGTCAGAATGGATTTATGAAAGGGAAATCATGCTTGACAAATCTTCTGGAATTTTTTGAGGATGTAACTAGTAGAGTGGACAAGGGAGAACCAGTGGATGTGGTGTATTTGGATTTTCAAAAGGCTTTTGACATGATCCCACACAAGAGATTGGTGTGCAAAATTAAAGCACATGGTATTGGGGGTAATGTATTGACGTGGATAGAGAACTGGTTGGCAGACAGGAAGCAAAGAGTGGGAATAAACGGGGCCTTTTCAGAATGGCAGGCAGTGACTTGTGGGGTGCCGCAAGGTTCTGTGCTGGAACCCCAGCTATTTACAATATACATTAATGATTTATATGAAGGAATTGAATGTAATATCTCCAAATTTGCAGATGACACTAAGCTGGGTGGCAGTGTGAGCTGTGGGGAGGATGCTAAGAGGCTGCAGGGTGACTTGGACAGGTTAGGTGAGTGGGCAAATGCATGGCAGATGAAGTATAATGTGGATAAATGTGAGGTTATCCACTTTGGTGGCAAAAACAGGAAGGCAGATTATTATCTGAATGGTGACAGATTAGTAAAAGGGGAGGTGCAATGAGACCTGGGTGTCATGGTACATCTGCCACTGAAGGTTGGCATACAGGTACAGCAGGCAGTAAAGAAAGCAAATGGCATGCTAGCCTTCATAGCGAGAGGATTTGAGTATAGGAACATGGAGGTCTTACTGCAATTGTACAGGGCCTTGGTGAAACCACACCTTGAGTATTGTGTACAGTTTTGGTCTCCTAATCTGAGGAAGGACATGCTTGCTATTGAGGGAGTACAGCGAAGGATCACCAGACTGATTCCCGGGATGGCAGGATTGACATATGAAGAAAGACTGGATCGGCTAGGCTTATGCTCACTAGAATTTAGAAGAATGAGAGGGGATCTCATAGAAATGTTTAAAATTCTGACGGTTTTAGAGAGGTTAGTTGCAGGAAGAATGTTCCCGATGTTGGGGAAATCTAGAACCAGGGGTCACAGTCTAAGGATAAGGGATAAGCCATACAGGATCGAGATGAGGAGAAACTTCTTCACCCAGAGAGTGGTGAACCTGTGGAATTCTCTACCACAGAAAGTTCATTGGATATATTCAAGAGGGAGTTAGATGTGGCCCTTACGGCTAAGGGGATCAGAGGGTATGGAAAATGTTAATAATCAAACAAACGATGGAAATGATTCAGATGTAATGGAAAATATATTTTATTCAAAAGTTTTACTAACAGTTCTTTGTACTTAATTTTAATAAAATTATTCTTGTATCAAACTTTAAAATTTCCAGTTACGATCATTTAAAAACTTTAAGATCACTTACTAACTTTTAAACTTGTAAATTTACATAACTCTCAAAAATCTTTGAATTTGACAACAACAGTTACAACAGTAACAATAATAACAATGGCAATGGCAGACATTTAGAGACAGCATGGATGAACTACAACAATTGTACATTCCTGTCTGGCGTAAAAATAAAAAAGGGAAGGTGGCTCAACCGTGGCTATCAAGGGAAATCAGGGATAGCATTAAAGCCAAGGAAGTGGCATACAAATTGGCCAGAAATAGCAGCGAACCCGGGGACTGGGAGAAATTTAGAGCTCAGCAGAGGAGGACAAAAGGTTTGATTAGGGCAGGGAAAATGGAGTACGAGAAGAAGCTTGCAGGGAACATTAAGACGGATTGCAAAAGTTTCTATAGCTATGTAAAGAGAAAAAGGTTAGTAAAGACAAACGTAGGTCCCCTGCAGTCAGAATCAGGGGATGTCATAACGGGGAACAAATAAATGGCGGACCAATTGAACAAGTACTTTGGTTCGGTATTCACTGAGGAGGACACAAACAACCTTCCGGATATAAAAGGGGTCAGAGGGTCTAGTAAGGAGGAGGAACTGAGGGAAATCCTTATCAGTCAGGAAATTGTGTTGGGGAAATTGATGGGATCGAAGGCCGATAAATCCCCAGGGCCTGATGGACTGCATCCCAGAGTACTTAAGGAGGTGGCCTTGGAAATAGTGGATGCATTGACAGTCATTTTCCAACATTCCATTGACTCTGGATCAGTTCCTATGGAGTGGAGGGTAGCCAATGTAACCCCACTTTTTAAAAAAGGAGGGAGAGAGAAAACAGGGAATTATAGACCGGTCAGCCTGACATCGGTAGTGGGTAAAATGATGGAATCAATTATTAAGGATGTCATAGCAGTGCATTTGGAAAGAGGTAATATGATAGGTCCAAGTCAGCATGGATTTGTGAAAAGGAAATCATGCTTGACAAATCTTCTGGAATTTTTTGAGGATGTTTCCAGTAGAGTGGACAAGGGAGAACCAGTTGATGTGGTATATTTGGACTTTCAGAAGGCTTTCGACAAGGTCCCACACAAGAGATTAATGTGCAAAGTTAAAGCACATGGGATTGGGGGTAGTGTGCTGACATGGATTGAGAACTGGTTGTCAGACAGGAAGCAAAGAGTAGGAGTAAATGGGGACTTTTCAAAATGGCAGGCAGTGACTAGTGGGGTACCGCAAGGTTCTGTGCTGGGGCCCCAGCTGTTTACACTGTACATTAATGATTTAGACGAGGGGATTAAATGTAGTATCTCCAAATTTGCGGATGACACTAAGTTGGGTGGCAGTGTGAGCTGCGAGGAGGATGCTATGAGGCTGCAGAGCGACTTGGATAGATTAGTTGAGTGGGCAAATGCATGGCAGATGAAGTATAATGTGGATAAATGTGAGGTTATCCACTTTGGTGGTAAAAACAGAGAGACAGACTATTATCTGAATGGTGACAGATTAGGAAAAGGGGAGGTGCAAAGAGACCTGGGTGTCATGGTACATCAGTCATTGAAGGTTGGCATGCAGGTACAGCAGGCGGTTAAGAAAGCAAATGGCTTGTTGGCCTTCATAGCGAGCGGATTTGAGTACAGGGGCAGGGAGGTGTTGCTACAATTGTACAGGGCCTTGGTGAGGCCACACCTGGAGTATTGTGTACAGTTTTGGTCTCCTAACCTGAGGAAGGACATTCTTGCTATTGAGGGAGTGCAGCGAAGGTTCACCAGACTGATTCCCGGGATGGCGGAATGACCTATCAAGAAAGACTGGATCAACTGGGCTTGTATTCACTGGAGTTCAGAAGATTGAGAGGGGACCTCATAGAAACATTTAAAATTCTGACGGGGTTAGACAGGTTAGATGCAGGAAGAATGTTCCCAATGTTGGGGAAGTCCAGAACCAGGGGACACAGTCTAAGGATAAGGGGGAAGCCATTTAGGACCGAGATGAGAGGAATTTCTTCACCCAGAGAGTGGTGAACCTGTGGAATTCTCTACCACAGAAATTTGTTGAGGCCAATTCACTAAATATATTCAAAAAGGAGTTAGATGAAGTCCTTACTACTAGGGGGATCAAGGGGTATGGCGAGAAAGCAGGAATGGGGTACTGAAGTTGCATGTTCAGCCATGAACTCATTGAATGGCGGTGCAGGCTAGAAGGGCCGAATGGCCTACTCCTGCACCTATTTTCTATGTTTCTATGTTTAACAACAACAACAACAACAGCAGCAAAGAAAGGCTGCCCCATCTCTCCTCCACCTTATTCCAAGACCGCTCACCGCGCTTGGTCTAGGTGACTCTACCCCTGCCCACAGACGGTGGCACATTGTTTCTGGGGCTGGTACCAAGCTTATTCTTTCTAAGATCTCGGGTACTGTGTGCCTGTTGAGGCGGGGGCTGTGGGGGGGGTCGTGTGGGGGTGGAGGGGGGAGTGGCAGGTGAAGATGTGGAGGGGCAGGGGGCAATGTGGAGAGCCCAGCTTGGGCCTCTTCAGAGCTTGCTGCGGAGATTCGAATGGGAGTGACCATTGATTCTGTCAATGGGCGCGGGGTCTGGAAGTGTTCCCTTATTGCAGCAGCTAACTCCGACATTCCCTCCCTCATGCACCCTGACAGTGTCAGAAACATTGAAAATGGGTGCAGGAGTAGGCCATTTGCCCCTTCGAGCCTGCACCACCATTCAATAAGATCATGGCTGATCATTCCCTCAGTACCCCTTTCTTGTTTTCTCTCCATACCCCTTGATCCCTTTAGCCGTAAGGACCATATCTAACTCCCTCTTGATTATATCCAATGAACTGGCATCAACAACTCTCTGCGGAAGGGAATTCCACAGGGTAACAACTCTGAGTGAAGAAGTTTCTCCTCATCTCGGTCCTAAATGGCCTACCCCTTATCGTTAGACTATGTCCCCTGGTTCTGGACTTTCCCAACATCGGGAACGTTCTTCCTGCATCTAACCTGTCCAGTCCCGTCAGAATTTTATATGTTTCTATGAGATCGTCTCTCAATCTTCTAAACTCCAGTGAATATAGGCCCAGTCGATCCAGTCTCTCCTCATATGTCAGTCCTACCATCCCGGGAATCAGTCTGGTGAACCTTCGCTGCACTCCTTCAATATCAAGAACATCCTTCCTCAGATTAGGAGACCAAAACTGAACACAATATTCAAGGTGAGGCCTCACTAAGGCCCTGTACAACTGCAGTAAGACCTCCCTGCTCCTATACTCAAATCCCCCAGCTATGAAGGCCAACATACCATTTGCCTTCTTCACCGCCTGCTGTACCTGCATGCCAACTTTCAATGACTGATGTACCATGATACCCAGGTCTCGTTGCACCTCCCCTTTTCCTAATCTGCCGCCATTCGGATAATATTATGTCTTCGTGTTTTTGCCCCCAAAGTGGATAATCTCACATTTATCCACATTATACTGCATCTGCCATGCATTTGCCCATTCACCTAACCTGTCCAATTCACCCTGCAGCCTTTTAGCATCCTCCTCACAGCTTACACTGCCACCCAGCTTAGTGTCATCTGCAAACTTGGAGATATTACACTCAATTCCCTCATCTAAATCATTAATGTATATTGTAAAGAGCTGGGGTCCCAGCACTGAGCCCTGCGGCAGCCCACTAGTCACTGCCTGCCATTCTGAAAAGGACCCGTTTATCCCGACTCTCTGCTTTCTGTCTGCCAACCAGTTCTCTATCCACGTCAGTACATTACCCCCAATACCATCTGCTTTAATTTTGCACACCAATCTCTTGTGTGGGACTTTGTCAAAAGCCTTTTGAAAGTCCAAATACACCACATCCACTGGTTCTCCCTTGTAGACTCTATCAGTTACAGCCTCAAAAAACCGTAGAAGATTTGTCAAGCATGATTTCCCTTTCATAAATCCATGCTGACTTGGACCGATCCCGTCACTGCTTTCCAAAAGCACTGCTATTTCATCTTTAACAATTGATTCCAACATTTTCCCCACTAATGATGTCAGGCTAACTGGTCTATAATTACCCATTTTCTCTCTCTCTCTCCTTTCTTAAAAAGTGGTGTTACATTAGCTACCCTCCAGTCCATAGGAACCGATCCAGAGTCGATAGATTGTTCGAAAATGATCACCAATGCATCCACTATTTCTAGGACCACTTCCTTAAGTACTCTGGGATGCAGACTATCAGACCCCGGGGATTTATCGGCCTTCAATCCTATCAATTTCCCAAACACAATTTCCCACCTAATAAGGATTTTCTTCAGATCCCCCTTCTCACTAGACCCTTGGTTCCGTAGTATTTCCGGAAGGTTAATTGTGTCTTCCTTCGGGAAGACAGAACCAAAGTATTTGTTTAACTAATCCACTATTTCTTTGTTCCCCATTATAAATTCACCTGATTCTGACTGCAAGGGACCTACGTTGGTCTTCACTAATCTTTTTCTCTTCACATATCTATAGAAGCTTTTGCAGTCAGTTTTTATGTTTCCAGCAAGCTTCCTCTCATACTCTATTTTCCCCCTCCTAATTAAACCCTTTGTCC
Organism: Pristiophorus japonicus; assembly: GCF_044704955.1. Taxonomy (NCBI): domain Eukaryota; kingdom Metazoa; phylum Chordata; class Chondrichthyes; family Pristiophoridae; genus Pristiophorus; species Pristiophorus japonicus. Next base: position 458,575 of record NW_027253216.1, read on the forward strand.
TCCTCTGCTGTATTACAAAATTCTCCCAGTCCTCAGGTTTGTTGCTTCTTGTGGCCAATGTATATGCCTCTTCCTTGGATTTAACACTATCCTTAATTTTCCTTGTTAGCCACGGTTGAACCACCTTCCCAGTTTTATTTTTACTCCAGGATGGTGGGGCCCCAGGTCTCAACGACCTGCAACATTCCCTCCCTCATGTTCAGTAATAGTGTTTGCACCATCTCTGACATTCCCTCCCTGATGTCCAGTGACAGCGCATCACCTACCTGTGACATTCCCTCACTGATGGTCCTGGATATCATTCCCATTTCTCGTGAAATTGCTTTTACTTCTCCCAACAGTCCCGCTACCTCATCACTCACCCCACTGATAGCGTCCAGGAGTGATCGGGTAGGTCAATGCTCTCCGCACTCATTGCCATCATCTGAACCACATCTGTTAGATTCTGCACCTCAGGAGAGCGTGGTCGAGCTCTCCTTCCCCTCCTCCCCACGGGTGTGCCTCACTGTACCCCATCACTGGGACCCACAGCCTGGGACAGTGGGGCCCTGGGTGTGCCTCGCTGCACCCCAGCACTGGGACCCACAGCCTGGGACAGTGGGGCCCTGGGTGTGCCTCGCTGCACCCCAGCACTGGGACCCACAGCCTGGGACAGTGGGGTCCTGGGTGTGCCTCGCTGCACCACACCACTGGGACCCACAGCCTGGGACAGTGGGGTCCTGGGTGTGCCTCGCTGCACCACACCACTGGGACCCACAGCCTGGGACGGTGGGGCCCTGGGTGTGCCTCACTGTACCCCATCACTGGGACCCACAGCCTGGGATGGTGGGGCCCTGGGTGTGCCTCGCTGCACCCCAACACTGGGACCTGCAGCCTGGGACGGTGGGGCCCTGGGTGTGCCACACTGTACCCCATCACTGGGACCCACAGCCTGGGATGGTGGGGCCCTGGGTGTGCCTCACTGCACCCCATCACTGGGACCCACAGCCTGGGACGGTGGGGCCCTGGGTGTGCCTCACTGTACCCCACCACTGGGACCCACAGCCTGGGACAGTGGGGCCCTGGGTGTGCCTCACTGTACCCCACCACTGGGACCTGCAGCCTGGGACGGTGGGGCCCTGCGTGTGCCACGCTGCACCACACCACTGGGACCTGCAGCCTGGGACAGTGGGGCCCTGGGTGTGCCTCGCTGCACCCCAGCACTGGGACCCACAGCCTGGGACAGTGGGGTCCTGGGTGTGCCTCGCTGCACCACACCACTGGGACCCACAGCCTGGGACGGTGGGGCCCTGGGTGTGCCTCGCTGCACCCCAGCACTGGGACCCACAGCCTGGGACAGTGGGGTCCTGGGTATGCCTCGCTGCACCACACCACTGGGCCCACAGCCTGGGACAGTGGGGTCCTGGGTGTGCCTCGCTGCACCACACCACTGGGACCCACAGCCTGGGACGGTGAGGCCCTATGTGTGCCTCGCTGCACCACACCACTGGGACCCGCAGCCTGGGACAGTGGGGTCCTGGGTGTGCCTCGCTGCACCCCAGCACTGGGACCCGCAGCCTGGGACAGTGGGGTCCTGGGTGTGCCTCGCTGCACCCCAGCACTGGGACCCACAGCCTGGGACAGTGGGGTCCTGGGTGTGCCTCGCTGCACCCCAGCACTGGGACCCACAGCCTGGGACAGTGGGGTCCTGGGTGTGCCTCACTGTACCCCATCACTGGGACCCACAGCCTGGGACAGTGGGGTCCTGGGTGTGCCTCGCTGCACCCCATCACTGGGACCCACAGCCTGGGACAGTGGGGTCCTGGGTGTGCCTCGCTGCACCACACCACTGGGACCCACAGCCTGGGACATTCGGAAACCATGGAATGTCCCACCATTAGTCACGGAAGGGGCTGTTACCGCAATGAGTGACACTTCCTCCAAAGTCAGTAAAACAGTGGGAGCTTCATCCAGCTCCATCCCCTCCCCCTCCCCCTCGCCCCCATGTTCTTGGTCTGGAGGGTTGGATTCGAAGATCTTATCCTGTTTAGGCTCATCCTCGTCTGAATTTTCTTCTGCATCATCAAGGTCGGCCTCAAGTTCTGCAAAATATAACAGAACAGTCAAATGTCTAGCAGCAGAGGGAGGGGGCAGGGGGGCATGAGTAGGCTCACACAGCACAGGCAGCAGGCAGAAGGACCACGATGGATGATAGCACATTGCATCAACCGAAGGGTAGCTGACGGAGACATCCCCAGGAACCGAAGCCTGGCTAGCCCGCGCAGTACTTAACATTTAGCAAAGTCAGACTGTGGAATTTGCAGGACTTGCCCTCTCCCTCGAGTGTGGGCCCAGCTTGTGCAGTGGTGGTTGCTTTTCTCCAGGCAGGACTCATCAAAGCAGTGACCCTTTTTTCTAAGGGTGTCAGTGGCTGCAGATTTGCCAGGCCTCCTCCTGTTCGAGTTCTTTCCCTTTTGTTGTGTGCCACTTTTCTCTGCAAAGATGAGAACATAACTTTTTAGAGAGGGTGTCTTTCTGCTGGGTGGGACATACAGATGGTCACATTTACAATTGCAATTGCATTGAACAAATGAAAATATTACTTACACTAACTACTTGACCGAGGTCCTGCCATTTCTTTTTACACTGGCCTCCAGACCTCGGGGTGGTCACCGTTGTAATCTTCTGCAACTTGGTTCCAGCGTTTCTTCATTTCTTTGGGTGGAACTTTTGCGTGACCTCTGTTGGTGTCCAGCTCCTGCCATCTGGCCTCAATCACAGTAACTAGTGCCTCCACTTCATCCTGTAAGAAATTCTTGGTCCTTGCACCGCGTTGTATCTTGTATTCCAGCTGCGATTTTCCCAGTGCTCTCACACAGCACTCCTTCTCACACACACAACTGGCTCTTTAAAAATGGCCGACTGCCAAATCAGAGCTGTACCGAGCATGCGCATCCATTGAAACGACGTCAAAAACGTAACTTTTTTTCCCGCGCGTGCGCAGAAGGTGCAGCGTTGTTTTTTGGCGCAGACAGCAGGCTCCGCCCCCCGAGGCAACAGGACACGCAGTGCGGCTCCAAATTAGAATTATAGATCAGGGAAAGTTTGGTCAAATATTTCTGCCGCATTTCTGGCTTAGAAAATCTGGCGTAACTCTGGAAATACGCCAGAAAACTGGCTTGGCCAAAATTGAGCCCCAAGTTCCTAATAGTGAGACCTTGAAGTGCAGGTCCACAGATCCCTGAAGGTAGCAGATCAGGTCGATAAGATTGTTGAGAAGGCATATGGAATTCTTGCCTTTATTAGCCAAGGCATAGAATACAAGAGCAAGGAGGTTATGCTTGAACTGAATAAAACACTGGTTAGGCCACAGCTGGAGTACTGCGTGCAGGTCAGGTACAGGAAAGATGTGATTGCATTGGAGAGGGTACAGAGGAGATTTACGAGGATGTTGCCTGGACTGGAGAATTTTAGCTGTGAGGAAAGATTGGATAGGCTGGGGTTGTTTTCTTTGGAACAGAGGAGGCTGAGGGGAGACTTTATTGAGGTGTATAAAATTATGAGGAGCTTGGATAGAGTGGATAGGAAGGACCTGTTTCCCTTAGCAGAAGAAGCAACAACCAGAGGGCATAGACTTAAAGTAATTGGTAGAAGGATTAGAGGGGAGATGAGGAGAAATGTCTTCACCCAGAGGGCGATGGGGATCTGGAACTCACTGCCTGAAAAGGTGATAGAGGCAGAAATCCCCCTTGCATTTAAAAAGCACCTGGATGTGCACTTTATCAGCCATGATCTTATTGAATGGCTCCAGGGACTGAATGGCCGACTCCTGCTCCTATGACTTGGAGGGGAATGTGGAGGTGATGGTGTTCCCATGCCCTTGTCCCTCTAGGTGGTAGAGGTCGTGGGTTTGGTGAGTTGCTGCAGTGCATCTTGTAGATGGTACACACTGCAGCCAGGGGGCGCCGGTGGTGGAGGGAGTGGAAATCGAGTCCAGTGATTATGTGAACTCCTCTGCCTTGTACTAAGTCATTAAGATTTTGCAGTGGAAATAACCTGGGTTATTCCATGTATTGAGCTCCCAACCGTTACCCAGCAGGAATACACATGGGGGCAGAAATTGCCCCTTCCCTTAAGGCCCGTTACCGCCAGAGATCGCTGGCCACACTGCGGAGTGGAACCGCTGCCATTTTGAAAATTGCGCTCCTGCGGTACCCGTACAGTGACCCGCACACCTCCCCCCCCCCCACCCCCGCATCGCTCCGATCCGCTGCTGCCGATCCGTCCCAAGTGCACCACCACAGCGCACACCGCCGATGTTCCCCCTGATCGCGAAATTCCGCCGAGAAAATCTTGCTCCCGCCGTGCGGAGCCAAGGGGAGCTTTTTCTGTCAGTGCGCTGAGCTTGGAGTTGTTGTAAAATGGCGGTGCGGCTCCTGTTAATGGGGAGGGCGCACTGTGGCGGCCGCCATGTATTTATTTTGTCGGCTGAGTGCCATGTCGGGCCGACACTCCTGCCCCCGGGTTCGGCCGGTCCGCCAACAGGCAGCCTCACCCCTCCTCTCAGTGCCAGGCCGCTGGCCCAGCCAAAACCCTCCCTGGTGCCCAGTGGGCCGAAGTTAAACAATCGCGCCGATCTCCCTTTAAGTGAAGGGCAGAGCGTGGTGACGTCATCAGCGCTACGCTGGCGAGTGACAGCGGTGGACACTCCGGCCGCCCCCAAACCTCCGGCCCTCCAGTGACCGAACGTTCACTCACCACCGCACTCCGGCCCCGTTATGACCCATTCCGGTCCGCCAGCAAAAAAGCCAAAGAGCGGAATTTAGCTCAAGAGGCCACTGCATCCACTGCGCCGGTAAAATCACCAGAAACAGGGTGGGTGCACCCCGTTTCCAGCGGGGGGCAACTTCAGCCCCTTGGTCTTTAGTCTGTAAATATTATGGTAAATGTAAACCATCATACTTGCTACAAATGTATCGGGCGTTGAAAATGATAAAAAGACAAGTTCCGCCCGTTTACGGTTGAAAAGACCGCTAAGATCCTGACGGTACTTTGGGCGGAACTTTGGTCAAAAAAGGAGGAAAAAAGCACCCGGCGGCAAAAATGTGCATTGCCCAGCGATTCTGGGCGGTAGAGGGCGATAGGGGTGGATTCTGGGCAGCAAATGCAATCCTGGAGAGCGTTACCCTGGGGCTGGAGCCGTGCCCGAGGAGGGAGAAATGCACAAAAAAAATGTTCAATAAATAAAAAACAAAAAATATCACAAAACCTTTCACACAAAATCGCTGCAAAAGAAGTAAAGAAAAAAATCTCACGTACCTTTTCTTGTCGGTCTTCATACCGAACGTCTAGGTCAGACCTGCTCCCACACAGCGGCCTTTTCTCCTGCGGGAGCGGAGGACCGCTCGGATGAATCTCGGGCGGGTGGTCCTTTTTTGGCGTTGCATGCCGGCACACACCCGCGGACGCTCCCCAGCGGTCCTTCCAAACCGCCGGCATGAGGGGCCTCACCAATCTCCCACGGAGAGGAGAGCAGCCAGCAGTAGGACCATCAATTTAGGCCCCCTGGAGCACTGCGGACAGTTCTGGTCTCTGTATTTAAGGAAGGATATACTTGCATTGGAGGCTGTTCAGAGAAGGGTCATGGGGTTGATTCTTGGGATGAGGGGTTGGTCTTATGAGGAAAGGTTGAGCAGGTTGGGCCTCTACTCATTGGAGTTCAGAAGAATGAGAGGTGATCTTATCGAAGCGTATAAGATTCTGAGGAGGCTTGACAAGGTGGATGCAGAGAGGATGTTTCCCCTCGTGGGAGAATCTAGAACTAGGGGGCATAGTTTCAGAATAAGGGGTTGCTCATTTAGATCGGAGATTTCTTCTCTCAGAGGATTGTAAAGCTGTGGAATTCTCTGCCCCAGAGAGCTGTGGAGGCTGGGACATTGAATATATTTAAGGTGGAAATAGACAGATTTTTGAGCGATAAGGGAGTGAAGGGTTATGGGGAGCGGGCAGGGAAGTGGATCTGAATCCATGATCAGATCAGCTGTGATCTTATTGAATGACGGAGCAGGCTCAAGGGGCCGAATGGCCGAATCCTGCTCTTATTTCTGATGGTCTTGTGGATGATGTCGAGCTTTGATCACATCCCAGTGAGTGAAGACTATTCCATCACACTCCTGACTGGGGTTTTGTCGATGGTGCAGAGGCTTTGAGGAGTCAGAAGGTGAGGCACTGGCCAGAGAATACCCAGCCTCGGTCCTGTGATTGGCAGTGTCGCTGTGCCTGGTCTAGTGAAGTGTCTGGTCACTGGTGAACCCCAAGATGTTGATGTTGGGAGATAGACTTCTGGTACTGTTGAAGGGAGAAGTTGGACTTTCTCGTGTAGGAGACGGCCGTTGCCTCAGCTACAGACCACAGCACAGCCTTGATCCAGGTCAGGGGACAGTGACTGCCCTCAATGTCCGGCCAGATGTGGATCAAGTGTGGCACCACGGAGCAGCAAGTCTCAGCTCAACGGGGGCGGTGGGGTGGGGGGGGGTGGGGGTCATTGGACCAATCTCCATTGCTTGCTGACAAAGCTGATGCAAAGGGAAGATTTTATTTCTATTGGAGGGCAATGTCCTCAGCCTCAGGACCTCACTGCATGAGTTCATTACAATCCATGAGTGCATCTGTATCCAATACACTCCACATCTGTATCCAATACAGTCCACATCTGTATCCAATACACTCCACATCTAATTCCAATACAGTCCACATCTGTATCCAATACAGTCCACAACTAATTCCAATACAGTCCATATCTGTATCCAATACAGTCCACATCTAATTCCAATACAGTCCATATCTGTATCCAATACAGTCCACATCTGTATCCAATACAGTCCACATCTAATTCCAATACAGTCCATATCTGTATCCATTACAATCCACATCTATATCCAATACAGTTCACATCTGTATCCAATACAGTCCACGTCTGTATCCAATACAGTCCACATCTGTATACAATAGTCCACATCTGTATCCAATACAGTCCACATCTATATCCAATAGTCCACAGCTGTATCCATTACAATCCACATCTATATCCAATACAGTCCACATCTGTATCCAATACAGTCCACATCAGTATCCAATACAGTCCACATCTGTATCCAATACAGTCCACATCTATATCCAATACAGTCCACATCTGTATCCAATACAGTCCACATCTATATCCAATACAGTCCACGTCTGTATCTAATAGAGTCCACATCTGTATCCAATACAGTCCACATCTAATTCCAATACAGTCCACATCTATATCCAATACAGTCCACGTCTGTATCTAATAGAGTCCACATCTATATCCAATACAGTCCACGTCTGTATCTAATAGAGTCCACATCTATATCCAATACAGTCCACATCTAATTCCAATACAGTCCACATCTGTATCCAAGACAGTCCATATCTGTATCCATTACAATCCACATCTATATCCAATACAGTCCACATCTGTATCCAATACAGTCCACATCTATATCCAATACAGTCCACGTCTGTATCTAATAGAGTCCACATCTATATCCAATACAGTCCACGTCTGTATCTAATAGAGTCCACATCTATATCCAATACAGTCCACATCTGTATCCAATACAATCCACATCTATATCAAATACAGTCCACATCTGTATCCAATACAATCCACATCTAATTCCAATACAGTCCATATCTGTATCCATTCCAATCCACATCTATATCCAATACAGTCCACATCTGTATCCAATACAGTCCATATCTGTATCCATTACAATCCACATCTATATCCAATACAGTCCACATCTGTATCCAATACAGTCCACAGAGAAACATAGAAACATAGAAAATAGGTGCAGGAGTAGGCCATTCGGCCCTTCGAGCCTGCACCGCCATTCAATGAGTTCATGGCTGAACATGCAACTTCAGTACCTCATTCCTGCTTTCTCGCCATACCCCTTGATCCCCCTAGTAGCAAGGACTACATCTAACTCCTTTTTGAATATATTTAGTGAATTGGCCTCAACTACTTTCTGTGGTAGAGAATTCCACAGGTTCACCACTCTCTGGGTGAAGAAGTTTCTCCTCATCTCGGTCCTAAATGGCTTACCCCTTATCCTTAGACTGTGACCCCTGGTTCTGGACTTCCCCAACATTTGGAACATTCTTCCTGCATCTAACATGTCTAAACCCGTCAGAATTTTAAACGTTTCTATGAGATCCCCTCTCATTCTTCTGAACTCCAGTGAATACAAGCCAGTTGATCCAGTCTTTCTTGATGTGTCAGTCCCATCATCCCGGGAATCAGTCTGGTGAACCTTCGCTGCACTCCCTCAATATCCTTCCTCAAGTTAGGAGACCAAAACTGTACACAATACTCCAGGTGTGGCCTCACCAAGGCTCTGTACAACTGTAGTAACACCTCCCTGCCCCTGTACTCAAATCCCCTCGCTATGAAGGCCAACATGCCATTTGCTTTCTTAACCGCCTGCTGTACCTGCATGCCAACCTTCAATGACTGATGTACCATGACACCCAGGTCTCGTTGCACCTCCCCTTTTCCTAATCTGTCACCATTCAGATAATAGTCTGTCTCTCTGTTTTTACCACCAAAGTGGATAACCTCACATTTATCCACATTATACTTCATCTGCCATGCTTTTGCCCACTCACCTAACCTATCCAAGTCACTCTGCAGCCTCATAGCATCCTCCTCGCAGCTCACACTGCCACCCAACTTAGTGTCATCCGCAAATTTGGAGATACTACATTTAATCCCCTCGTCTAAATCATTAATGTACAATGTAAACAGCTGGGGCCCCAGCACAGAACCTTGCGGTACCCCACTAGTCACTGCCTGCCATTCTGAAAAGTACCCATTTACTCCTACTCTTTGCTTCCTGTCTGACAACCAGTTCTCAATCCATGTCAGCACACTACCCCCAATCCCATGTGCTTTAACTTTGCAAATTAATCTCTTGTGTGGGACCTTATCGAAAGCCTTCTGAAAGTCCAAATACACCACATCAACTGGCTCTCCCTTGTCCACTCTACTGGACATATCCTCAAAAAGTTCCAGAAGATTTGTCAAACATGATTTCCCTTTCACAAATCCATGCTGACTTGGACCTATCATGTCACCTCTTTCCAAATGCGCTGCTATGACATCCTAAATAATTGATTCCATCATTTTACCCACTACCGATGTCAGGCTGACCGGTCTATAATTCCCTGTTTTCTCTCTCCCTCCTTTTTTAAAAAGTGGGGTTACATTGGCTGGCCTCCACTCGATAGGAAATGATCCAGAGTCTATGAAATGTTGGAAAATCACTGTCAATGCATCCGCTATTTCCAAGGCCACCTCCTTAAGTACTCTGGGATACAGTCATTCAGGCCCTGGAGATTTATCGGCCTTCAATCCCATCAATTTCCCCAACACAATTTCCGACTAATAAGTTCCTCCTCCTTACTAGACCCCCTGACCCCTTTTATATCCGGAAGGTTGTTAGTGTCCTCCTTAGTGAATACCGAACCAAAGTACTTGTTCAATTGGTCTGCCATTTCTTTGTTCCCCGTTATGACTTCCCCTGATTCTGACTGCAGGGGACCTACGTTTGTCTTTACTAACCTTTTTCTCTTTACATATCTATGGAAGCTTTTGCAGTCCGTCTTCATGTTCCCTGCAAGCTTCTTCTCGTACTCTATTTTCCCTGCCCTAATCAAACCCTTTGTCCTCCTCTGCTGAGTTCTAAATTTCTCCCAGTCCCCGGGTTCGCTGCTATTTCTGGCCAATTTGTATGCCACTTCCTTGGCTTTAATACTATCCCTGATTTCCCTTGATAGCCACGGTTGAGCCACCTTCCCTTTTTTATTTTTACGCCAGACAGGAATGTACAATTGTTGTAGTTCATCCATGCGGTCTCTAAATGTCTGCCATTGCCCATCCACAGTCAACCCCTTCAGTATCATTCGCCAATCTATCCTAGCCAATTCACGCCTCATACCTTCAAAGTTACCCTTCTTTAAGTTCTGGACCATGGTCTCTGAATTAACTATTTCATTCTCCATCCTAATGTAGAATTCCACCATATTATGGTTACTCTTCTCCAAGGGGCCTCGCACAACGAGATTGCTAATTAATCCTCTCTCATTACACAACACCCAGTCTAAGATGGCTTCCCCCCTAGTTGGTTCCTCGACATATTGGTCCAGAAAACCATCCCTTATGCACTCCAGGAAATCCTCCTCCACTGTATTGCTTCCAGTTTGGTTAGCCCAATCTATATGCATATTAAAGTCACCCATGATAACTGCTGCACCTTTATTGCATGCACCCCTAATTTCCTGTTAGATGCCCTCCCCAACATCACTACTACTGTTTGGAGGTTTGTACACAACTCCCACTAACGTTTTTTGCCCTTTGGTGTTCTGCATATAGATTCCACATTATCCAAGCTACTGTCCTTCCTAACTATTGCATTAATCTCCTCTTTAACCAGCAATGCTACCCCACCTACTTTTCCTTTTATTCTATCCTTCCTGAATGTTGAATACCCTTGGATGTTGAGTTCCCAGCCCTGATCATCCTGGAGCCACGTCTCTGTAATCCCAATCACATCATCTATGTCCAATACAATCCACATCTGTATCCATTACAATCCACATCTGTATCCATTACAATCCACATCTGTATCCAATACAGTCCACATCTGTATCCAATACAGTCCACATCTGTATCCAATACAATCCACATCTATATCCAATACAGTCCACATCTGTATCCATTACAATCCACATCTATATCCAATACAGTCCACATCTGTATCCATTGCAATCCACTATATCCAATACAGTCCACATCTGTATCCATTACAATCCACATCTATATCCAATACAGTCCACATCTGTATCCATTACAATCCACATCTATATCCAATACGGTCCACATCGGTATCCAATACAGTGCACATCTGTATCCATTACAACCCACATCTGTACCCAATACAGTCCACATCTGTATCCAATACAGTCCACATATGTATCCATTACAATCCACATCTGTATCCAATACAGTCCACATCTGTATCCAATACAGTCCACATATGTATCCATTACAATCCACATCTGTATCCAATACAGTCCACATCTGTATCCATTGCAATCCACATCTGTATCCGATACAGTCCACATCTGTATCCAATACAAGGTACGGTGGCAGAGTGGTTTTGTTACTGGACCAGTAATCCCGAGGCCTGGACTAATGATCCAGAGACACGAGTTCAAATTCCCTCATGGCAGCTGGGGAATTTAAATTGATTTGATTAAATAAATCTGGAATAAAAAGCCAGTATCGGTAATGGTGACCATGAAACTACCGGCTTGTTGTAAAACCTCACCTGGTTCACTAATGTCTTTTAGTGAAGGAAATCTGCCGTCCTTACCTGGTCCAGACCCACATCAATTTGGTTGATTCTTAACTGCCCTCTGAAATGGCCCAGTGAGACACTCAGTTGTATCAAACTGCTACAACAAAGTAGACTAAGAATAAATCAGATGGACCACTCGGCATCGAGCTCGGCACCGGTTACAGACGTGACAATGTCACGCCCAGCCCAGTCAACCCGGCAAAATTCGGGGACTTGCGACAAAATCGGGAGAGCTGTCCCACAGACCAGTCAAGCAACAGCCTGACTTAGCCATACTCACAGAATCATACCTTTCAGCCAATGTCCCAGACTCCCCCATCATGGTGGTAGACAATTAAACAACTAACGGGAGGAGGAGGCTCCATGAATATCCCCATCCTCAAGAATGACGGAGTCCAACACGCGAGTGCAAAAGACAAAGTTGAATCGTTTGCAACCATCTTCAGCCAGAAGTGCCGAGTGGATGATCCATATTGGCCTCCTCCTGAGGTCCCCACCATCTCAGAAGCCAGTCTTCAGTCAATTCGATTCACCCCACGTGATATGAAGAAACGGCTGAGCGACTGGATACAGCAAAGGCTATGAGTCCCGACAACATCTCGGCTGTTGTGCTGAAGACTTGTGCTCCAGAACTAGCCGTGCCTCTAGCCAAGCTGTTCCAGTACAGCTACAACACTGGCATCTACCCGACAATGTGGAAAACTGCCCAGGTATGTCCTGTCCACAAAAAGCAGGACCCATCCAATCCGGTCAATTACCGCCCCATCAGTCTACTCTCAATACAAAAACTAAAAGCTGGGGAACTATAACTATAAATATTACGTTATTAAATATTAACTGAACAAGATAAACTAAACAATGAATATAACTATAAATAATCATTTGATTAAAACTTTTCACTAATTAAATAAGCAAATAAATTAAGGCTAGATATGGCAGAGCAGGTGATGTGTCTGGACTGCAGTATGTGGGAGTTTGTGGACAGCGAGACTGTCCTGAGCAAATACGTCTGCAGGAGATATCTCCATCTCAAATATCTCCGGCTCAGAGCCATTGAGCTGGAGTGTGAGTTGGAGACAGTCTGACACATAAGGGAGGAGGAGGAATTTCTGGACAGTTTTATCCAGAATACAGTCACACCCCAGAGAAAGCACAGGTTCAGGAAAGAGAGGGTGTGGCTGTAAGGGAGCCGGGTAACAGGGATTTAGGAAAGGTTGAGAAGGAGGTCCAGGGAGGACATTGATGGCAAGGGGATAAATAGAGTTATAGAACAGGAGTCTAAGAAGATGGTTAAATATAAAGTGAGAGGAAATCCTATTAAAAATGAGTTACACTGCCTGTACAGCAATGCACACGGTGTCCGTAATAAAACAGGAGAGCTGGAGGCAATCATGCATTACGAGGAAGCAGACATAGTAGGGATTACTGAGACATGGCTACAGAAAAATCAGGACTGAGAATTAAACATTGGAGGGTATAACATATTTAGAAAAGATAGCGAGGGGAAAAAGGGGAGGTGGAGTAGCTGTATTTATTAGGGATAACATAGTGGCAGCAGAAAAAAGTGATGCAGCTAACAGCAAGACAAAAATAGAATCCATATGGATAGAGATAAAAGATAATAAAGGATCGATCACACTAATAGGCGTAGTCTACAGACCACCTCATAGTGGAAGGGAGGTGGAGGAAGAAATATGCAAACAGATTACAGAAATAAGTAAAAAACATGGAACAATAATCATGGGGGATTTCAAATACCCAGATATTAATTGGACAGAAGATGTAGATAAAGGGGATTGAGTTCTTACAAGGTGTACAGGACACCTTTCTAACCCAATATGTAAAAATCCCAACAAGGGAGGATTCGTTATTGGATCTAGTAGATAAGAGAAGTAAAAGTAGGGAACATCTCGGCAATAATATAATACGCTTTAAGATGATAAATGAGAAGAACATAAGTGTGACGAAAACCAGGGTAACAGATTGGAGAAAAAATGATTATGAGGGGCTGAGAATAGCATTTGGAAAAATAAAATGGACAACAATGTTGGCCAATAATGATGTAGAACAGTAATGGGAAACATTTAAAACGCTGTTCAACAGAGTGCAGGAACAATATATTACATTAAAAAAATATATATTACACTAAACTAAACACTAATGAGATTCCATGGATGAATAAAGCCATAAGGGAACAATTGAGGGTAAGGAAAGAGGCGTACATTCAGTACATAGACAGCAGGGGAGTACAGGATAAGGGAGAATATAAAGAGATTAGGAGAGATGTCAAAAAAATAATTAGGAAGGCAAACAGGAACTATGAAATTAAATTATCAAGCAACATAAATCAAAGTAATAAAATATTTTATAGGCACATGAATTAAAAAAAGGAAGGTTAGGATAGGAATAGAGCCATTAAGGGATAGACAGGATAATATGACAGGTAACGATAGAGAGATGGCAGGAATATTAAATCATTATTTTGCTTCAGTATTTACCAGGGAGATAGAATAGATGGACATGATATCGGAGGATGAGATTAGTAATGAGATAAGTACATTTAAAATAAAAAGTGAAGAAACATTAAATAAACTAATCAAACTTGGTCCGGATGGATTGCATCCACGCATTTTAAAGGAATCAAGGGCAGAGATACCAGAGGCCTTACTACACATATTTAATAATTTGTTAGAACAAGGTGCAGTGCCAGAGGACTGGTGGATAGCTAACGTAATACCTATAGTTAAGAAGTGGGATAGAACATGTCCAGGGAACTATAGACCAGTCAATTTAACATCAGCGGCAGGAAAAATAATGGAATCCCTACTAAAGGAGAAAATAGAAGAACATCGAGGAACCAAAAATATAATAACGAATAGTCAGCATGGATTTCAAAAGGGAAAGTCTGGCTTGACCAACCTCACTGAATGTTTTGAAGAGGTAACAGAGAGAGTAGACAAGGGTAATGCAGTAGATGTAATTTATCTAGATTTTCAAAAGGCCTTCGATAAGGTACCTCATAATGGACTGATGAACAAGGTCAGAGAATGCAGAGTCAGGGGACAAGTAGCAGAATGGATCGCAAGCTGGCTTCAAGACAGAAAGCAGAGAGTCGGATAAAGGGCAGCTATTCATAGTGGCAGAAGGTGGGCAGTGGTGTTCCACAAGGAAACATCAGGAAATTTGCAGATGACACCAAATTGGGGGCGATCGTCAATACTAAGGAGAACTGCAACAAATTATAAGAAGATAAACTTGCAGAATGAGCATATAATTGGCAAATGAAATTCAACACAGAAAGGTGTGAGGTATTACATTTCAGCAAGACATATTACTTCAAAAATAAGAATCTAAATGGGGTATTGGAGCAAAGGGATCTCAGATACAAATACACAAATCACTAAAAGTAGGGACACATTAACAAGGCTGTAAAAAGCAAACCAAGCTCTAGGGTTTATTTCCAGAGGGATAGAATTGAAAAGTAGGGAAGTTATGCTAAACCTGTATCGAACTTTGGTTAGACCACACTTGGAGCACTGCGTACAGTTCTGGTCGCCATATTATAAACAGGATATAGTGGCACTGGAGAGGGTGCAGGGAAGATTTACAAGGACGAGACCAGAAATACGAGGATATACATATCAGGAAAGGATGGACAGGGTGGGTCTCTTTTCAGTTGAAGAGATAAGGCTGAGGGGTGACCTAATAGTGATCTTTAAAATTATGAAAGTTTTGATGGAGTGGAATTTAAAAGAAATGTATTAGTTCCTGAGAGGTGGATGTTGCTGGCAAGGCCGGCATTTATTGCCCATATCTAATTGCCCTTGAGAAGGTGGTAGTGAGCCTCCTTCTTGAACCGCTGCAGTCCGTGTGGTGAAAGTGCTCCCACAGTGCTGTTAGGGAGGGAGTTCCAGGATTGTGACCCAGCGACGATGAAGGAACGGCCGATATATTTCCAAGTCAGGATGGTGTGTGACTGGGAGGGGAACGTGGAGGTGGTGGTGTTCCCATGCGTCTGCTGCCCTTGTCCTTCTAGGGGGCAGAGGTCGTGGGTTTGGGAGATGCTGCCGAAGAAGCCTTGGCGAGTTGCTGCAGTGCATCTTGTAGATGGTACACACTGCAGCCAGGGGGCGCCGGTGGTGGAGGGAGTGAATGTTGAAGGTGGTGGATGGGGGGCCAATCAAGCGGCTGCTTTGTCCTGGCTGGTGTCGAGCTTCTTGTGTGTTGTTGGAGCTGCACCCATCCATTACAGAAACGTGGTTGCAGGGTGGCCAAGACTGGGAATTAAACATACAGGGGTATCTGACGATTCGGAAAGATAGACAAGAAGGGAAAGGAGGTGGGGTAGCTCTGTTAATAAAGGATGATATCAGGACAGTTGTGAGAGACGATATTGGCTCGAATGAACAAAATGTTGAATCATTGTGGGTGGAGATTAGAGATAGTAAGGGAAAAAGTCACTGGTGGGCGTAGTTTATAGGCCCCCAAATAATAACTTCACGGTGGGGTGGACAATAATCAAGTGAATAATGGAGGCGTGTGAAAAAGGAACGGCAGTAATCATGGGGGATTTTAACCTCTATATCGATTGGTCAAATCAAATCTCACGGGGTAGCCTGGAGGAGGAATTCATAGAATGCATACGGGATTGTTTCTTAGAACAGTATGTTACAGAACCTACAAGGGAGCAAGCTATCTTAGATCTGGTCCTGTGTAATGAGACAGGAATAATAAATGATCTCCTAGTAAAAGATCCTCTCGGAATGAGTGATCACAGTATGGTTGAATTTGTAATACAGATTGAGGGTGAGGAAGTAGTGTCTCAAACGAGCGTACTATGTTTAAACAAAGGGGACTACGGTGAGATGAGGGCAGAGTTGGCTAAAGTAGACTGGGAACACAGACTAAACGGTGGCACAATTGAAGAACAGTGGAGGATTTTTAAGGAGCTCTTTCATAGTGCTCAACAAAAATATATTCCAGTGAAAAAGAAGGGCAATAAAAGAAGGGATCACCAGCCGTGGATAACCAAGGAAATAAAGGAGAGTATCAAATTAAAAACCAATGTGTATAAGGTGGCCAAGGTTAGTGGGAAAATAGACGATTGGGAAAATTTTAAACAACAGCAAAGAATGACTAAGAAAGCAAGAAAGAAAGGAAAGATAGATTACGAAAGTAAACTTGTGCAAAACATAAAAACAGATAGTAAAAGCTTTTACCGATATATAAAACGAAAGAGAGTGACTAAAGTAAATGTTGGTCCCTTAGAAGATGAGAAGGAGGATTTAATAATGGGAAATGTGGAAATGGCTGAGCCCTTAAACAATTATTTTGCTTCGGTCTTCACAGTGGAAGTCACAAAAACCATGCCAAAAATTGCTGGTCACAGGAATGTGGGAAGGGAGGACCTTGAGACAATCACTATCACTAGGGAGGTAGTACTGGACAGGCTAATGGGACTGAAGGTAGACAAGTCCCCTGGTCCTGATGAAATGCATCCCAGGGTATTAAATACTAATGTAACGCCTCCGTTTAAAAAAGGGGGCAGACAAAAGGCAGGTAACTATAGGCCGGTTAGTTTAACATCTGTAGTGGGGAAAATGCTTGAAGCTATCATTAAGGAAGAAATAGCGGGACATCTAGATAGGAATAGTGCAATCAAGCAAACACAACATGGATTCATGAAGGGGAAATCATGTTTAACTAATTTACTGGAATTCTTTGAGGATATAACGAACATGGTGGATAGAGGTGTACCGATGGATGTGGTGTATTTAGATTTCCAAAAGGCATTCGATAAGGTGCCACACAAAAGGTTACTGCAGAAGATAAAGGTACGCGGAGTCAGAGGAAATGTATTAACACAGATCGAGAATTGGCTGGCTAACAGAAAGCAGAGAGTCGGGATAAATGGATCCTTTTTGGGTTGGAAATCGGTGGTTAGTGGTGTGCCACAGGGATCGGTGCTGGGACCATAACTGTTTACAAAATACATAGATGACCTGGAAGAGGAGACAGAGTGTAGTGTAACAAAATTTGCAGATGACACAAAGATTAGTGGGAAAGCGGGTTGTGTAGAGGACACAGATAGGTTAAGCGAATGGGCTAAGGTTTGGCAGATGGAATACAATGTCGGAAAATGTGAGGTCATCCACCTTGGAAAAAAAAACAGTAAAAGGGAATATTATTTGAATGGGGAGAAATTACAACATGCTGCGGTGCAGAGGGACCTGGGGGTCCTTGTGCATGAATCCCAAATAGTTTGCAGGTGCAGCAGGTAATCAGGAAGGCGAATGGAATGTTGGCCTTCATTGTGAGAGGGATGGAGTACAAAAGCAGGGAGGTCCTGCTGCAACTGTACAGGGTATTGGTGAGGCCGCACCTGGAGTACTGCGTGCAGTTTTGGTCACCTTACTTAAGGATGGATATACTAGCTTTGGAGGGGGTACAGAGACGATTCACTAGGTTGATTCCGGAGATGAGGGGGCTTACCTTATGATGATAGATTGAGTAGACTGGGTCTTTACTCGTTGGAGTTCAGAAGGATGAGGGGTGATCTTATAGAAACATTTAAAATAATGAAAGGGATAGACAAGATAGAGGCAGAGAGGTTGTTTCCACTGGTCGGGGAGACTAGAACTAGGGGGCACAGCCTCAAAATATGGGGGAGCCAATTTAAAACCGAGTTGAGAAGGAATTTCTTCTCCCAGAGGGTTGTGAATCTGTGGAATTCTCTGCCCAAGGAAGCAGTTGAGGCTAGCTCATTGAATGTATTCAAATCACAGATAGATAGATTGTTAACCAATAAGGGAATTAAGGGTTACGGGGAGCGGGCGGGTAAGTGGAGCTGAGCCATGATCTTGTTGAATGCCGGAGCAGGCTCGAGGGGCGAGATGGCCTACTCCTGTTCCTAATTCTTATGTTCTTATGTTCTTATGTTCAAATGGAGAGTGTTCCATCACACTCCTGACTTGTGCCTTGTAGATGGTGGAAAGGCTTTGGGGAGTCAGGAGATGAGACACTCGTCACAGAATACCCAGCCTCTGACCTGCTCTTGTAGCCACAGTATTTATGTGGCTGGTCCAGTTAAGTTTCTGGTCAATGGTGACCCCCAGGATGTTGATGGTGGGGGATTCGGCGATGGTAATGCCGTTGAATGTCAAGGGGCGGTGGTTAGACTCTCACTTGTTGGAGATGGTCATTGCTTGGCACTTGTGTGGAGTGAATGTTACTTGCCACTTATCAGTCCAAGCCTGAATGTTGTCCAGGTCTTGCTGCATGTGGGCACGGACTGCTCCATTATCTGCAAATAGAGAGAGTATGAAATGATACAGTAAACTCCGTACTGTGAGCCAGTGACCAGGTGTAACCTGCTCAGTCTTTAATGGCTTCCAGAAGTGAAGATACAAAGGTGAAGTTCAGGTTATATACCGGGCCCAGCACCAGTGTATCTATGACCCTAGGACCTCCGATGGTATTATCCCCTGGTGGTGGGCAGACCTTATGTACATACATTACAGTCTAGGTCTTGCTGCATGTGGGCACGGACTGCTCAATTATCTGCGAATATAGAGAGAGTGTTTCCACTTGTGGGGAAGAGCATAACTAGAGGCCATCAGTATAAGATTGTCACCCAGAAACCAATCAGGAATTCAGGAGAAACTTCTTTACCCAGAGAGTGGTGAGAATGTGGAACTCGCTGCCACAGGGAGGGCTTGAGGCAAATAGTATCGATGTATTTAAGGGGATGCTGGACAAGCATATGAGGGGGGAGGGAATAGAGGGTTATGCTGATAGAGTTAGATGGGGAAAGACGGGAGGAGGCTCGAGTGGAGCATAAACGCCAGCATGGACTGGTTGGGCCGAATGGCCTGTTTCTGTGTCGTATATCCTGTGTAATCCTGTGTAATTCTATCCCAGTCCCAAACCTGTCCCAGTCCCAAACCTATCCCAGTCCTAAACCTGTTCCAGCCCCATTCCTGTTCCTGCCCCATTCCTGTTCCTCTCCTGATCCTTTCCCAGTCCCACTCCTGTTCGTGTCCCTCTCCCGATCCCAGTGCCTGTGCACTGTTGGTTCTGGGATATTGAGGCTGCCCTGACTGCTCCTTTGACCCTGTGTTTTACTCAAACACTGAACATTAAGTAGATGGAATCACGGCTCCCATGTCAGCTCAACACATTCACAAAGCGTTCTGGCACCTGGCCGTCGGGGAATCAGCAACAGAAAGAACACATTTAAATCGAAACTCGCACCAGTCACAACCTTTCCACCCAACACCGGAGCAAGTCCAGACCAAACATCTCCCGAATCTGCCGCTACAGAACAAATAACATAACAGCTTATCAATGATTAAATTGGAGATGGTGGGTGACGGGAGATAAAATGTTGTGCAAGGTGACAGGGAGACGTTCCTGCTTCTACAATACCCATGGTCTCAGAGAGAGCCTTCGACAGGGTAGTGAACATTTCCCCTCACTGCATGACCTGGGACTCTCCCCTCTCTCCAACCCAGGGGTCACTGGGCAGTGATCAGGAGCAGGAACTCTGGCTGATTTCCCCTCTCTCCAACCCAGGGGTCACTGGGCAGTGATCAGGAGCAGGAACCCTGGCTGATTTCCCCTCTCTCTAACCCAGGGGTCACTGGGCAGTGATCAGCAGCAGGAACCCTGGCTGATTTCCCCTCTCTCTAACCCAGGGGTCACTGGGCAGTGATCAGGAGCAGGAACAAGTACTTTGGTTCGGTATTCACTAAGGAGGGCACAAACAACCTTCCGGATATAAAAGGGGTCAGAGGGTCTAGTAAGGAGGAGGAACTGAGGGAAATCCTTATTAGTCGGGAAATTGTGTTGGGGAAATTGATGGGATTGAAGGCCGATAAATCCCCAGGGCCTGATGGACTGCATCCCAGAGTACTTAAGGAGGTGGCCTTGGAAATAGCGGATGCATTGACAGTCATTTTCCAACATTCCATACACTCTGGATCAGTTCCTATCGAGTGGAGGGCAGCCAATGTAACCCCACTTTTTAAAAAAGGAGGGAGAGAGAAAACAGGGAATTATAGACCGGTCAGCCTGACCTCAGTAGTGGGTAAAATGATGGAATCAATTATTAAGGATGTCATAGCAGCGCATTTGGAAAGAGGTGACATGATAGGTCCAAGTCAGCATGGATTTGTGAAAAGGAAATCATGCTTGACAAACCTTCTGGAATTTTTTGAGGATGTGTCCAGTAGAGTGGACAAGGGAGAACCAGTTAATGTGGTATATTTGGACTTTCAGAAGGCTTTCGACAAGGTCCCACACAAGAGATTAATTTGCAAAGTTAAAGCACATGGGATTGGGGGTAGTGTGCTGACGTGGATTGAGAACTGGTTGTCAGACAGGAAGCAAAGAGTAGGAGTAAATGGGTACTTTTCAGAATGGCAGGCAGTGACTAGTGGGGTACCGCAAGGTTCTGTGCTGGGGCCCCAGCTGTTTACACTGTACATTAATGATTTAGACGAGGGGATTAAATGTAGTATCTCCAAATTTGCGGATGACACTAAGTTGGGTGGCAGTGTGAGCTGCGAGGAGGATGCTATGAGGCTGCAGAGTGACTTGGATAGGTTAGGTGAGTGGGCAAATGCATGGCAGATGAAGTATAATGTGGATAAATGTGAGGTTATCCACTTTGGTGGTAAAAACAGAGAGACAGACTATTATCTGAATGGTGACAGATTAGGAAAAGGAGAGGTGCAATGAGACCTGGGTGTCATGGTACATCAGTCATTGAAGGTTGGCATGCAGGTACAGCAGGCGGTTAAGAAAGCAAATGTCATGTTGGCCTTCATAGCGAGCGGATTTGAGTACAGGGGCAGGGAGGTGTTGCTACAGTTGTACAGGGCCTTGGTGAGGCCACACCTGGAGTATTGTGTACAGTTTTGGTCTCCTAACTTGAGGAAGGACATTCTTGCTATTGAGGGAGTGCAGCGAAGGTTCACCAGACTGATTCCCGGGATGGCGGGACTGACCTATCAAGAAAGACTGGATCAACTGGGCTTGTATTCACTGGAGTTCAGAAGAATGAGAGGGGACCTCATAGAAACGTTTAAAATTCTGACGGGTTTAGACAGGTTAGATGCAGGAAGAATGTTCCCAATGTTGAGTAAGTCCAGAACCAGGGGTCACAGTCTAAGGATAAGGGGTAAGCCATTTAGGACCGAGATGAGGAGAAACTTCTTCACTCAGAGAGTGGTGAACCTGTGGAATTCTCTACCACAGAAAGTTGTTGAGGCCAATTCACTCAATATATTCAAGAGGGAGTTAGATGAAGTCCTTACTACTAGGGGGATCAAGGGGTATGGCAAGAAAGCAGGAAGGGGGTACTGAAGTTGCATGTTCAGACATGAACTCATTGAATGGCTCGAAGGGCCGAATTGCCTATTCCTGCACCTATTTTCTATGTTTCTAAGTTTCTATTATTGGTGGACATTTCGTACCCCATACACTTCTGCCTCCTCGGTATGAGTTTCCAATTCAGCCTGATCCACAGTGGATCGATCTTCCTCTGCAACATGGTGGTTTGCAGCTCGCCTGCACATTCACTGGAGGTGTCCCATTGTTCTACAACCGTTGCACGAATAGTGCATAAAGCACCATTGATGGGGCCGATGATCACCTCCACAACGCCAACAAGGTGTTAACTACCTCACATTAACGATTGATGGCAGACTCTGGGTCATCTGAGGTCGGGCAGCAGCAGCCGGCGTGTACGTTCTGCCCGGTACATTTCTGCTCGAAACCAACGTTACTTTGTGCACAGTACTGGCCGAGACTTCTTTACTCTGCGAGATCTGTTGGTGTTGTCGCTGGTGGATATAAATGCCTGGGCTATCGTTATGGCTTTACTTAGATTCGGAGTTTCCACAGTCAACAGTTTGCCAAGGATTGTCTCATGTCCGATGCCCAGTACAAAGAAATCTCTGAGCATTTGTTCTAGGAATTCCTCAAACTCTCAATGTCCTGCGAGGCGCCTTAGTTCGGCGACATAGCTCGCCACTTCCTGGCCCTCCAATCGTTGACACGTGTCGAACCAATATCTCGCCATCAAAACGCTTTCCTTAGGATTGAGGTGCCCCTGGACCAGCGTACACAATTCTTCAAAGAATTTCTCTGTTGGTTTTGCCGGAGCCAGGAGATTCTTCTTGAGGCCATGGGTTGTTGCCCCACAGACAGTTAGGAGGATCGCCCTTCGTTTGGTAACGTTCTCGTCCCGTTCCAGTTCATTGGTTAAGAAGTATTGGTCGAGTCTCTCCACGAAGGCCTTCCAATCGTCCCCCTCTGAGAACTTCTCCAGGATACCAACTGTTCTTTGCATTTTCGCGGGGTTGTTCGTTACCTCGTCGCCATTAAGTACACTCACAATAAAGGATGAAACTGAGTACTGTGTACAATGAGCAAGTGTGACCTTAGCTCCTTTATTAAGGTTCCAGAGTGTAGGTAGCTCGTGGGTGGCCTGCTTATGTACCGTGCTCCCAAGGGATGTTGGGATCTCTTGGGACTCCAACAGGTAGGCCCTCTGGTGGTCAGGTGTAATACAGGTTACAAGGGGTTAAATACATAACAGGAACCCTGGCTGATTTCCCCCCTCTCTCTCTAACCCAGGGGTCACTGGGCAGTGATCAGAAGCAGGAACCCTGGCTGATTCCCCTCTCTCTCTAACCCAGGGGTCACTGGGCAGTGATCAGGAGCAGGAACCCTGGCTGATTTCCACCTCCATCTAACCCAGGGGGCCATTGGGCAGTGATCAGGAGCAGGAACCCTGGCTGATTTCCCCGCTCTCTCTAATCCAGGGGTCACTGGGCAGCGATCAGGAGCAGGAACCCTGGCTGATTTCCCCGCTCTCTCTAATCCAGGGGTCACTGGGCAATGATCAGGAGCAGGAACCCTGGCTGATTTCCCCGCTCTCTCTAATCCAGGGGTCACTGGGCAGCGATCAGGAGCAGGAACCCTGGCTGATTTCCTCTCTCTCTAACCAAGGGGTTACTGGGCAGTGATCAGGAGCAGGAACCCTGGCTGATTTCCCCTCTCTCTAACCCAGGGATCACTAGATAGTGATCAGGAGCAGGAACCCTGGCTGATTTCCCCTGTCTCTAACCCAGGGGTCACGAGACAGTGATCAGGAGCAGGAACCCTGGCTGATTTCCCCACTCTCTAACCCAGGGATCACTGGACAGTGATCAGGAGCAGGAACCCTGGCTGAT
Organism: Pristiophorus japonicus; assembly: GCF_044704955.1. NCBI lineage: Eukaryota > Metazoa > Chordata > Chondrichthyes > Pristiophoridae > Pristiophorus > Pristiophorus japonicus. The sequence goes on from NW_027253216.1 coordinate 482,246, forward strand.
TTCCCCTTTCTCTAACCCAGGGGTCACTGGGCAGTGATCGGGAGCAGGAACCCTGACTGATTTCCCCACTCTCTAACCCAGAGGTCACTGGGCAGTGATCAGGAGCAGGAACCCTGGCGGATTTCCTCTCTCTCTAACCCAGGGGTCACTGGGCAGTGATCAGGAGCAGGAACCCTGGCTGATTTCCCCTCTCTCTAACCCAGGGGTCACTGGGCAGTGATCAGGAGCAGGAACCCTGGCGGATTTCCTCTCTCTCTAACCCAGGGGTCACTGGGCAGTGATCAGGAGCAGGAACCCTGGCTGATTTCCCCTCTCTCTAACCCAGGGGGCACTGGACAGTGATCTGGAGCAGGAACCCTGGCTGATTTCCCCGCTCTCTCTAACCCAGGCGTCACTGGGCAGTGATCGGGAGCAGGAACCCTGGCTGATTTCCCCGCTCTCTCTAACCCAGGCGTCACTGGGCAGTGATCAGGAGCAGGAACCCTGGCTGATTTCCCCCTCCATCTAACCCAGGGGTCACTGGGCAGTGATCAGGAGCAGGAACCCGAGCTGATTCCCCTCTCTCTAACCCAGGGGTTACTGGGCAGTGATCAGGAGCAAGAACCCTGGCTGATTTCCCCTTCCATCTAACCCAGGGGGCCATTGGGCAGTGAGCAGGAGCAGGAACCCTGGCTGATTTCCCCTCTCTTTAACCCATGGGTTACTGGGCAGTGATCAGGAGCAGGAACCCTGGCTGATTTCCCCTTCCATCTAACCCATGGGTTACTGGAGCAGTGATCATCAGCAGGAACCCTTTCTGATTTCCCCGCTCTCTCTAACCCAGGGGTCACTGGGCAGCGATCAGGAACAGGAACCCTGGCTGATTTCCTCTCTCTCTAACCAAGGGGTTACTGGGCAGTGATCAGGAGCAGGAATCCTGGCTGATTTCCCCTCTCTCTAACCCAGGGATCACTGGATAGTGATCAGGAGCAGGAACCCTGGCTGATTTCCCCTCTCTCTAACCCAGGGGTCACGAGACAGTGATCAGGAGCAGGAACCCTGGCTGATTTCCCCACTCTCTAACCCAGGGATCACTGGACAGTGATCAGGAGCAGGAACCCTGGCTGATTTCCCCTTTCTCTAACCCAGGGGTCACTGGGCAGTGATCGGGAGCAGGAACCCTGACTGATTTTCCCACTCTCTAACCCAGAGGTCACTGGGCAGTGATCAGGAGCAGGAACCCTGGCTGATTTCCTCTCTCTCTAACCCAGGGGTCACTGGGCAGTGATCAGGAGCAGGAACCCTGGCTGATTTCCCCACTCTCTAACCCAGGGATCACTGGACAATGATCAGGAGCAGGAACCCTGGCTGATTTCCCCTTTCTCTAACCCAGGGGTAACTGGGCCATGCTCAGGGGCAGGAACCCTGGCTGATTTCCCCCTTCTCTAACCAAGGGGTCACTGGGCAGTGGTCAGGAGCAGGAACCCTGGCTGATTTCCCCTCTCTCTCTAACCCAGGCGTCACTGGGCAGTGATCGGGAGCAGGAACCCTGGCTGATTTCCCCGCTCTCTCTAACCCAGAGGTCACTGGGCAGTGATCAGGAGCAGGAACCCTGGCTGATTTCCTCTCTCTCTAACCAAGGGGTTAATGGGCAGTGATCAGGAGCAGGAACCCTGGCTGATTTCCCCACTCTCTAACCCAGGGATCACTGGACAGTGATCAGGAGCAGGAACCCTGGCTGATTTCCCCTTTCTCTAACCCAGGGGTCACTGGGCAGTGATCGGGAGCAGGAACCCTGACTGATTTCCCCACTCTCTAACCCAGAGGTCACTGGGCAGTGATCAGGAGCAGGAACCCTGGCGGATTTCCTCTCTCTCTAACCCAGGGGTCACTGGGCAGTGATCAGGAGCAGGAACCCTGGATGATTTCCCCGCTCTCTAACCCAGGGATCACTGGACAATGATCAGGAACAGGAACCCTGGCTGATTTCCCCTTTCTCTAACCCAGGGGTCACTGGGCCATGATCAGGGGCAGGAACCCTGGCTGATTTCCCCCTTCTCTAACCCAGGGGTCACTGGGCAGTGATCAGGAGCAGGAACCTTGGCTGATTTCCCCTCTCTCTCTAACCCAGGGGTCACTGGGCAGTGATCAGGAGCAGGAACCCGAGCTGATTCCCCTCTCTCTAACCCAGGGGTCACTGGGCAGTGATCAGGATCAAGAACCCTGGCTGATTTCCACCTCCATCTAACCCAGGGGGCTATTGGGCAGTGATCAGGAGCAGGAACCCTGGCTGATTTCCCCCTCCATCTAACCCAGGGGTCACTGGGCAGTGATCAGGAGCAGGAACCCGAGCTGATTCCCCTCTCTCTAACCCAGGGGTTACTGGGCAGTGATCAGGATCAAGAACCCTGGCTGATTTCCCCTTCCATCTAACCCAGGGGGCCATTGGGCAGTGAGCAGGAGCAGGAACCCTGGCTGATTTCCCCTCTCTTTAACCCATGGGTTACTGGGCAGTGATCAGGAGCAGGAACCCTGGCTGATTTCCCCTTCCATCTAACCCATGGGTTACTGGGCAGTGATCATCAGCAGGAACCTTTTCTGATTTCCCCGCTCTCTCTAACCCAGGGGTCACTGGGCAGCGATCAGGAACAGGAACCCTGGCTGATTTGCTCTCTCTCTAACCAAGGGGTTACTGGGCAGTGATCAGGAGCAGGAACCCTGGCTGATTTCCCCTCTCTCTAACCCAGGGATCACTGGATAGTGATCAGGAGCAGGAACCCTGGCTGATTTCCTCTCTCTCTAACCCAGGGGTCACGAGACAGTGATCAGGAGCAGGAACCCTGGCTGATTTCCCCACTCTCTAACCCAGGGATCACTGGACAGTGATCAGGAGCAGGAACCCTGGCTGATTTCCCCTTTCTCTAACCCAGGGGTCACTGGGCAGTGATCGGGAGCAGGAACCCTGACTGATTTCCCTACTCTCTAACCCAGAGGTCACTGGGCACTGATCAGGAGCAGGAACCCTGGCTGATTTCTTCTCTCTCCAACCCAGGGGTCACTGGGCAGTGATCAGGAGCAGGAACCCTGGCTGATTTCCCCACTCTCTAACCCAGGGATCACTGGACAATGATCAGGAGCAGGAACCCTGGCTGATTTCCCCTTTCTCTAACCCAGGGGTCACTGGGCCATGATCAGGGGCAGGAACCCTGGCTGATTTCCCCCTTCTCTAACCCAGGGGTCACTGGGCAGTGATCAGGAGCAGGAACCCTGGCTGATTTCCCCTCTCTCTCTAACCCAGGCGTCACTGGGCAGTGATCGGGAGCAGGAACCCTGGCTGATTTCCCCACTCTCTAACCCAGAGGTCACGAGACAGTAATCAGGAGCAGGAACCCTGGCTGATTTCCCCGCTCTCTCTAACCCAGGCGTCACTGGGCAGTGATCGGGAGCAGGAACCCTGGCTGATTCCCCTCTCTCTCTAACCCAGGGGTCACTGGGCAGTGATCAGGATCAAGAACCCTGGCTGATTTCCCCTTCCATCTAACCCAGGGGGCCATTGGGCAGTGATCAGGAGCAGGAACCCTGGCTGATTTCCCCCTCCATCTAACCCAGGGGTCACTGGGCAGTGATCAGGAGCAGGAACCCGAGCTGATTCCCCTCTCTCTAACCCAGGGGTTACTGGGCAGTGATCAGGATCAAGAACCCTGGCTGATTTCCCCTTCCATCTAACCCAGGGGGCCATTGGGCAGTGAGCAGGAGCAGGAACCCTGGCTGATTTCCCCTCTCTTTAACCCATGGGTTACTGGGCAGTGATCAGGAGCAGGAACCCTGGCTGATTTCCCCTTCCATCTAACCCATGGGTTACTGGGCAGTGATCATCAGCAGGAACCTTTTCTGATTTCCCCGCTCTCTCTAACCCAGGGGTCACTGGGCAGCGATCAGGAACAGGAACCCTGGCTGATTTGCTCTCTCTCTAACCAAGGGGTTACTGGGCAGTGATCAGGAGCAGGAACCCTGGCTGATTTCCCCTCTCTCTAACCCAGGGATCACTGGATAGTGATCAGGAGCAGGAACCCTGGCTGATTTCCTCTCTCTCTAACCCAGGGGTCACGAGACAGTGATCAGGAGCAGGAACCCTGGCTGATTTCCCCACTCTCTAACCCAGGGATCACTGGACAGTGATCAGGAGCAGGAACCCTGGCTGATTTCCCCTTTCTCTAACCCAGGGGTCACTGGGCAGTGATCGGGAGCAGGAACCCTGACTGATTTCCCTACTCTCTAACCCAGAGGTCACTGGGCACTGATCAGGAGCAGGAACCCTGGCTGATTTCTTCTCTCTCCAACCCAGGGGTCACTGGGCAGTGATCAGGAGCAGGAACCCTGGCTGATTTCCCCACTCTCTAACCCAGGGATCACTGGACAATGATCAGGAGCAGGAACCCTGGCTGATTTCCCCTTTCTCTAACCCAGGGGTCACTGGGCCATGATCAGGGGCAGGAACCCTGGCTGATTTCCCCCTTCTCTAACCCAGGGGTCACTGGGCAGTGATCAGGAGCAGGAACCCTGGCTGATTTCCCCTCTCTCTCTAACCCAGGCGTCACTGGGCAGTGATCGGGAGCAGGAACCCTGGCTGATTTCCCCACTCTCTAACCCAGAGGTCACGAGACAGTAATCAGGAGCAGGAACCCTGGCTGATTTCCCCGCTCTCTCTAACCCAGGCGTCACTGGGCAGTGATCGGGAGCAGGAACCCTGGCTGATTCCCCTCTCTCTCTAACCCAGGGGTCACTGGGCAGTGATCAGGATCAAGAACCCTGGCTGATTTCCCCTTCCATCTAACCCAGGGGGCCATTGGGCAGTGATCAGGAGCAGGAACCCTGGCTGATTTCCCCCTCCATCTAACCCAGGGGTCACTGGGCAGTGATCAGGAGCAGGAACCCGAGCTGATTCCCCTCTCTCTAACCCAGGGGTTACTGGGCAGTGATCAGGAGCAAGAACCCTGGCTGATTTCCCCTTCCATCTAACCCAGGGGGCCATTGGGCAGTGAGCAGGAGCAGGAACCCTGGCTGATTTCCCCTCTCTTTAACCCATGGGTTACTGGGCAGTGATCAGGAGCAGGAACCCTGGCTGATTTCCCCTTCCATCTAACCCATGGGTTACTGGAGCAGTGATCATCAGCAGGAACCTTTTCTGATTTCCCCGCTCTCTCTAACCCAGGGGTCACTGGGCAGCGATCAGGAACAGGAACCCTGGCTGATTTGCTCTCTCTCTAACCAAGGGGTTACTGGGCAGTGATCAGGAGCAGGAACCCTGGCTGATTTCCCCTCTCTCTAACCCAGGGATCACTGGATAGTGATCAGGAGCAGGAACCCTGGCTGATTTCCCCTCTTTCTAACCCAGGGGTCACGAGACAGTGATCAGGAGCAGGAACCCTGGCTGATTTCCCCACTCTCTAACCCAGGGATCACTGGACAGTGATCAGGAGCAGGAACCCTGGCTGATTTCCCCTTTCTCTAACCCAGGGGTCACTGGGCAGTGATCGGGAGCAGGAACCCTGACTGATTTCCCCACTCTCTAACCCAGAGGTCACTGGGCAGTGATCAGGAGCAGGAACCCTGGCTGATTTCTTCTCTCTCTAACCCAGGGGTCACTGGGCAGTGATCAGGAGCAGGAACCCTGGCTGATTTCCCCACTCTCTAACCCAGGGATCACTGGACAATGATCAGGAGCAGGAACCCTGGCTGATTTCTTCTCTCTCTAACCCAGGGGTCACTGGGCAGTGATCAGGAGCAGGAACCCTGGCTGATTTCCCCACTCTCTAACCCAGGGATCACTGGACAATGATCAGGAGCAGGAACCCTGGCTGATTTCCCCTTTCTCTAACCCAGGGATCACTGGACAATGATCAGGAGCAGGAACCCTGGCTGATTTCCCCTTTCTCTAACCCAGGGGTCACTGGGCCATGATCAGGAGCAGGAACCCTGGCTGATTTCTTCTCTCTCCAACCCAGGGGTCACTGGGCAGTGATCAGGAGCAGGAACCCTGGCTGATTTCCCCACTCTCTAACCCAGGGATCACTGGACAATGATCAGGAGCAGGAACCCTGGCTGATTTCCCCTCTCTCTCTAACCCAGGCGTCACTGGGCAGTGATCGGGAGCAGGAACCCTGGCTGATTTCCCCACTCTCTAACCCAGGGATCACTGGACAATGATCAGGAGCAGGAACCCTGGCTGATTTCTTCTCTCTCTAACCCAGGGGTCACTGGGCAGTGATCAGGAGCAGGAACCCTGGTTGATTTCCCCACTCTCTAACCCAGGGATCACTGGACAATGATCAGGAGCAGGAACCCTGGCTGATTTCCCCTTTCTCTAACCCAGGGATCACTGGACAATGATCAGGAGCAGGAACCCTGGCTGATTTCCCCTTTCTCTAACCCAGGGGTCACTGGGCCATGATCAGGAGCAGGAACCCTGGCTGATTTCCCCTCTCTCTAACCCAGGGATCACTGGATAGTGATCAGGAGCAGGAACCCTGGCTGATTTCCCCTCTCTCTAACCCAGGGGTCACGAGACAGTGATCAGGAGCAGGAACCCTGGCTGATTTCCCCACTCTCTAACCCAGGGATCACTGGACAGTGATCAGGAGCAGGAACCCTGGCTGATTTCCCCTTTCTCTAACCCAGGGGTCACTGGGCAGTGATCGGGAGCAGGAACCCTGACTGATTTCCCCACTCTCTAACCCAGAGGTCACTGGGCAGTGATCAGGAGCAGGAACCCTGGCTGATTTCTTCTCTCTCTAACCCAGGGGTCACTGGGCAGTGATCAGGAGCAGGAACCCTGGCTGATTTCCCCCTTCTCTAACCCAGGGGTCACTGGGCAGTGATCAGGAGCAGGAACCCGAGCTGATTCCCCTCTCTCTAACCCAGGGGTCACTGGGCAGTGATCAGGATCAAGAACCCTGGCTGATTTCCACCTCCATCTAACCCAGGGGGCCATTGGGCAGTGATCAGGAGCAGGAACCCTGGCTGATTTCCCCCTCCATCTAACCCAGGGGTCACTGGGCAGTGATCAGGAGCAGGAACCCGAGCTGATTCCCCTCTCTCTAACCCAGGGGTTACTGGGCAGTGATCAGGATCAAGAACCCTGGCTGATTTCCCCTTCCATCTAACCCAGGGGGCCATTGGGCAGTGAGCAGGAGCAGGAACCCTGGCTGATTTCCCCTCTCTTTAACCCATGGGTTACTGGGCAGTGATCAGGAGCAGGAACCCTGGCTGATTTCCCCTTCCATCTAACCCATGGGTTACTGGGCAGTGATCATCAGCAGGAACCTTTTCTGATTTCCCCGCTCTCTCTAACCCAGGGGTCACTGGGCAACGATCAGGAACAGGAACCCTGGCTGATTTGCTCTCTCTCTAACCAAGGGGTTACTGGGCAGTGATCAGGAGCAGGAACCCTGGCTGATTTCCCCTCTCTCTAACCCAGGGATCACTGGATAGTGATCAGGAGCAGGAACCCTGGCTGATTTCCTCTCTCTCTAACCCAGGGGTCACGAGACAGTGATCAGGAGCAGGAACCCTGGCTGATTTCCCCACTCTCTAACCCAGGGATCACTGGACAGTGATCAGGAGCAGGAACCCTGGCTGATTTCCCCTTTCTCTAACCCAGGGGTCACTGGGCAGTGATCGGGAGCAGGAACCCTGACTGATTTCCCTACTCTCTAACCCAGAGGTCACTGGGCACTGATCAGGAGCAGGAACCCTGGCTGATTTCTTCTCTCTCCAACCCAGGGGTCACTGGGCAGTGATCAGGAGCAGGAACCCTGGCTGATTTCCCCACTCTCTAACCCAGGGATCACTGGACAATGATCAGGAGCAGGAACCCTGGCTGATTTCCCCTTTCTCTAACCCAGGGGTCACTGGGCCATGATCAGGGGCAGGAACCCTGGCTGATTTCCCCCTTCTCTAACCCAGGGGTCACTGGGCAGTGATCAGGAGCAGGAACCCTGGCTGATTTCCCCTCTCTCTCTAACCCAGGCGTCACTGGGCAGTGATCGGGAGCAGGAACCCTGGCTGATTTCCCCACTCTCTAACCCAGAGGTCACGAGACAGTAATCAGGAGCAGGAACCCTGGCTGATTTCCCCGCTCTCTCTAACCCAGGCGTCACTGGGCAGTGATCGGGAGCAGGAACCCTGGCTGATTCCCCTCTCTCTCTAACCCAGGGGTCACTGGGCAGTGATCAGGATCAAGAACCCTGGCTGATTTCCCCTTCCATCTAACCCAGGGGGCCATTGGGCAGTGATCAGGAGCAGGAACCCTGGCTGATTTCCCCCTCCATCTAACCCAGGGGTCACTGGGCAGTGATCAGGAGCAGGAACCCGAGCTGATTCCCCTCTCTCTAACCCAGGGGTTACTGGGCATGATCAGGAGCAAGAACCCTGGCTGATTTCCCCTTCCATCTAACCCAGGGGGCCATTGGGCAGTGAGCAGGAGCAGGAACCCTGGCTGATTTCCCCTCTCTTTAACCCATGGGTTACTGGGCAGTGATCAGGAGCAGGAACCCTGGCTGATTTCCCCTTCCATCTAACCCATGGGTTACTGGAGCAGTGATCATCAGCAGGAACCTTTTCTGATTTCCCCGCTCTCTCTAACCCAGGGGTCACTGGGCAGCGATCAGGAACAGGAACCCTGGCTGATTTGCTCTCTCTCTAACCAAGGGGTTACTGGGCAGTGATCAGGAGCAGGAACCCTGGCTGATTTCCCCTCTCTCTAACCCAGGGATCACTGGATAGTGATCAGGAGCAGGAACCCTGGCTGATTTCCCCTCTCTCTAACCCAGGGGTCACGAGACAGTGATCAGGAGCAGGAACCCTGGCTGATTTCCCCACTCTCTAACCCAGGGATCACTGGACAGTGATCAGGAGCAGGAACCCTGGCTGATTTCCCCTTTCTCTAACCCAGGGGTCACTGGGCAGTGATCGGGAGCAGGAACCCTGACTGATTTCCCCACTCTCTAACCCAGAGGTCACTGGGCAGTGATCAGGAGCAGGAACCCTGGCTGATTTCCCCACTCTCTAACCCAGGGATCACTGGACAATGATCAGGAGCAGGAACCCTGGCTGATTTCCCCTTTCTCTAACCCAGGGATCACTGGACAATGATCAGGAGCAGGAACCCTGGCTGATTTCCCCTTTCTCTAACCCAGGGGTCACTGGGCCATGATCAGGAGCAGGAACCCTGGCTGATTTCTTCTCTCTCCAACCCAGGGGTCACTGGGCAGTGATCAGGAGCAGGAACCCTGGCTGATTTCCCCACTCTCTAACCCAGGGATCACTGGACAATGATCAGGAGCAGGAACCCTGGCTGATTTCCCCTCTCTCTCTAACCCAGGCGTCACTGGGCAGTGATCGGGAGCAGGAACCCTGGCTGATTTCCCCACTCTCTAACCCAGAGGTCACGAGACAGTAATCAGGAGCAGGAACCCTGGCTGATTTCCCCGCTCTCTCTAACCCAGGCATCACTGGGCAGTGATCGGGAGCAGGAACCCTGGCTGATTTCCCCGCTCTCTCTAACCCAGGCGTCACTGGGCAGTGATCAGGAGCAGGAACCCTGGCTGATTTCCACCTCCATCTAACCCAGGGGTCACTGGGCAGTGATCAGGAGCAGGAACCCGAGCTGATTCCCCTCTCTCTAACCCAGGGGTTACTGGGCAGTGATCAGGAGCAGGAACCCTGGCTGATTTCCCCTTCCATCTAACCCAGGGGGCCATTGGGCAGTGAGCAGGAGCAGGAACCCTGGCTGATTTCCCCTCTCTTTAACCCATGGGTTACTGGGCAGTGATCAGGAGCAGGAACCCTGGCTGATTTCCCCTTCCATCTAACCCATGGGTTACTGGGCAGTGATCATCAGCAGGAACCCTTTCTGATTTCCCCGCTCTCTCTAACCCAGGGGTCACTGGGCCATGATCAGGAGCAGGAACCCTGGCTGATTTCCCCCTCTCTCTAACCCAGGGGTCACTGGGCAGTGATCAGGAGCAGGAACCCTGGCTGATTTCCCCTCTCTCTAACCCAGGGATCACTGGATAGTGATCAGGAGCAGGAACCCTGGCTGATTTCCCCTCTTTCTAACCCAGGGGTCACGAGACAGTGATCAGGAGCAGGAACCCTGGCTGATTTCCCCACTCTCTAACCCAGGGATCACTGGACAGTGATCAGGAGTAGGAACCCTGGCTGATTTCCCCTTTCTCTAACCCAGGGGTCACTGGGCAGTGATCGGGAGCAGGAACCCTGACTGATTTCCCCACTCTCTAACCCAGAGGTCACTGGGCAGTGATCAGGAGCAGGAACCCTGGCGGATTTCCTCTCTCTCTAACCCAGGGGTCACTGGGCAGTGATCAGGAGCAGGAACCCTGGCTGATTTCCCCACTCTCTAACCCAGGGATCACTGGACAATGATCAGGAGCAGGAACCCTGGCTGATTTCCCCTTTCTGTAACCCAGAGGTCACTGGGCCATGATCAGGGGCAGGAACCCTGGCTGATTTCCCCCTTCTCTAACCCAGGGGTCACTGGGCAGTGATCAGGAGCAGGAACCTTGGCTGATTTCCCCACTCTCTCTAACCCAGGGGTCACTGGGCAGTGATCAGGAGCAGGAACCCTGGCTGATTTCCCCTTCCATCTAACCCAGGGGGCCATTGGGCAGTGAGCAGGAGCAGGAACCCTGGCTGATTTCCCCTCTCTTTAACCCATGGGTTACTGGGCAGTGATCAGGAGCAGGAACCCTGGCTGATTTCCCCTTCCATCTAACCCATGGGTTACTGGGCAGTGATCATCAGCAGGAACCCTTTCTGATTTCCCCGCTCTCTCTAACCCAGGGGTCACTGGGCCATGATCAGGAGCAGGAACCCTGGCTGATTTCCCCCTCTCTCTAACCCAGGGGTCACTGGGCAGTGATCAGGAGCAGGAACCCTGGCTGATTTCCCCTCTCTCTAACCCAGGGATCACTGGATAGTGATCAGGAGCAGGAACCCTGGCTGATTTCCCCTCTCTCTAACCCAGGGGTCACGAGACAGTGATCAGGAGCAGGAACCCTGGCTGATTTCCCCACTCTCTAACCCAGGGATCACTGGACAGTGATCAGGAGCAGGAACCCTGGCTGATTTCCCCTTTCTCTAACCCAGGGGTCACTGGGCAGTGATCGGGAGCAGGAACCCTGACTGATTTCCCCACTCTCTAACCCAGAGGTCACTGGGCAGTGATCAGGAGCAGGAACCCTGGCGGATTTCCTCTCTCTCTAACCCAGGGGTCACTGGGCAGTGATCAGGAGCAGGAACCCTGGCTGATTTCCCCACTCTCTAACCCAGGGATCACTGGACAATGATCAGGAGCAGGAACCCTGGCTGATTTCCCCTTTCTGTAACCCAGAGGTCACTGGGCCATGATCAGGGGCAGGAACCCTGGCTGATTTCCCCCTTCTCTAACCCAGGGGTTACTGGGCAGTGATCAGGAGCAGGAACCTTGGCTGATTTCCCCACTTTCTCTAACCCAGGGGTCACTGGGCAGTGATCAGGAGCAGGAACTGTTATGTATTCAACCAGCATTATAACCCATGTATAATCTGACCTAAGTTGTACACTGTGAGAACACTGACCACTAGGTGGTGAACTTGTGGGAGACACTCCTAACCTGGACCTTCAGGTATAAAAGGGGAAGCACCACCCACTTCCATCACTTGAGTGCTTAGGAATAAAGGACAGGTCACAGACTGACCTTCTCTCAAGCATGGGCCTCGTGTGCATTTTTACTGTATAGTAAGGACGTATCAATGGCGACAAGAAACTGGGATTGAAACCACGCGAGCATGGCCACTAGCAGAACAGACGAGAGATACTGTGTTAAGGAATGGTTGGGACAGAGATTCAACATTGTTAAAGCAGCACACAGTTCTCCAGGCAGACAAGGGCAGTCAGGCATGCCCCAACATGTAGCCGAACCCAGAGGGGGAGTTCGACAGAGACAATGGCAAGCTGAACAGCGATTCATGCCATTGCAAGGGACAATGCGGCCAGTATGGGGCCATCAACACCTGTTAATGGTGCACTCAAGGACAATAACAGGGGCAGTCAGGGACGATCGACTGGCAAGGGACCTTTTGTTTCAAACAGCAGCTCATGCTGGAGGCGTGGAGGCATACACTCAGCCGGAGTTTGCAGAGTTGAGCAAAATACCTGCAGAAATTGCAGAAATGAACGCTGGGGGAAATTTCTGGAAGCTGAAGTTCAGCGAGTTCATGTGAAGCACGTATACAGTTCATACACCAGGACACCACCGATAATGATGAAAGTGCTCATCAATGGCATCCCAGTATCAATGGAGTTAGACACGGGGGCCAGCCAGTCCCTGATGGGTATCAAACAGTTCGAAAAGTTGTGGGTGTCCAAGGCCAGGAGGCCAAAATTATCGCCGATTGACGCACAGCTACGGACTTACACAAAGCAGATCATTCCGGTGCGAGGCAGCGCCAAAGATTCGGAGAACAGGTTGCCACTCTGGATTGTCCCAGGGGACGGTCCCGCACTACTGGGGAGGAGTTGGCTTGCTGTCATGAACTGGAAATGGGGCGATGTCAATGCAATTTCCTCTGTGGAGCGAGTATCATGCTCACAGGTCCTGGACAAATTTGACTCATTATTTCAACCCGGCATTGGCACTTTCATGGAGGCCAAGGTAGTGATTCACATAAACCCGGACGCCAGGCCAGTACACCACAAGGCCAGAGCGGTGCCGTATGTGATGCGGGAAAAGATAGAAGGCGAATTGGACCGCCTGTTGAGGGAAGGCATCATCTCGCCAGTCGAATTCAGTGACTGGGCGAGCCCGATTGTGCCGGTGCTCAAGGCGGATGGGTCGGTCAGGATATGTGGTGATTACAAGGTCACCATCAATCGGGTGTCACTCCAAGACCAGTACCCGCTAGCGAGAGTTGAGGACCTCTTTGCGACGCTATCCGGTGGCAAACTTTTTTCAAAATTGGACCTGACCTCAGCTTACATGACCCAGGAGCTGGCGAGTGAGTCGAAGAAGCTGACCACCATCACGACACACAAGGGGTTGTTTGAGTACAACAGATGTCCGTTCGGGATTCGCTCGGCCGCCGCGATCTTCCAACAAAATATGGAAAGCCTCCTCAAGTCGATTCCAGGAACGGTGGTTTTTCAGGACGACATCCTCATCACGGGTTACGATACTGAAGAACACCTCCACAACCTGGAGGAGGTGCTACGCAGACTGGACCGGGTAGGTCTGCGACTGAAAAAGGCAAAGTGCGTCTTCCTAGCTCCAGAGGTAGAATTCCTGGGGATGAGGGTAGCAGCAGACGGGATCAGCCCTACTGTGTCCAAGACAGAAGCGATCCAGAGAGCACCCAGACCCCGTAACACGACGGAGCTGCGTTCATTCCTGGGGCTCCTGAACTATTTTGGTAACTTTCTTCACAAATTGAGCACACTCCTAGAGCCACTACACATGCTCCTACGCAAAGGTCGCGAATGGGTCTGGGGGGACAATCACTATCACTAGGGGGTGTAGTGCTGGACAGGCTAATGGGACTCAAGGTAGACAAGTCCCCTGGTCCTGATGAAATGCATCCCAGGGTATTAAAAGAGATGGCAGAAGTTATAGCAGATGCATTCGTTATAATCTACCAAAATTCTCTGGACTCTGGGGAGGTACCAGCGGATTGGAAAGCAGCTCATGCAACGCCTCTGTTTAAAAAAGGGGGCAGGCAAAAGGCAGGTAACTATAGGCCGGTTAGTTTAACATCTGTAGTGGGGAAAATGCTTGAAACTATCATTAAGGAAGAAATAGCGGGACATCTAGATAGGAATAGTGCAATCAAGCAGACGCAGCATGGATTCATGAAAGGGAAATCATGTTTAACTAATTTACGGGAATTCTTTGAGGATATAACGAGCATGGTGGATAGAGGTGTACTGATGGATGTGGTGTATTTAGATTTCCAAAAGGCATTCGATAAGGTGCCACACAAAAGGTTACTGCAGAAGATAAAGGTACGCGGAGTCAGAGGAAATGTATTAGCATGGATAGAGAATTGGCTGGCTAACAGAAAGCAGAGAGTCGGGATAAATGGGTCCTTTTCGGGTTGGAAATCAGTGGTTAGTGGTGTGCCACAGGGATCGGTGCTGGGACCACAACTGTTTACAATGTACATAGATGACCTGGAAGAGGGGACAGAGTGTAGTGTAACAAAATTTGCAGATGACATAAAGATTAGTGGGAAAGCGGATTGTGTAGAGGACACAAAGATGCTGCAAAGAAATTTAGATAGGTTAAGCGAATGGGCTAAGGTTTGGCAGATGGAATACAATGTCGGAAAGTGTGAGGTCATCAACCTTGGGAAAAAAACAGTAAAAGGGAATATTATTTGAATGGGGAGAAATTACAACATGCTGAGGGGCAGAGGGACCTGGGGGTCCTTGTGCATGAATCCCAAAAAGTTAGTTTGCAGGTGCAGCAGGTAATCAGGAAGGCGAATGGAATGTTGGCCTTCATTGCGAGAGGGATGGAGTACAAAAGCAGGGAGGTCCTGCTGCAACTGTATAGGGTATTGGTGAGGCCGCACCTGGAGTACTGCGTGCAGTTTTGGTCGCCTTACTTAAGGAAGGATAAACTGGCTTTGGAGGGGGTACAGAGACGATTCACTAGGCTGATTCTGGAGATGAGGGGGTTACCTTATGATGATAGATTGAGTAGACTGGGTCTTTACTCGTTGGAGTTCAGGAGGATAAGGGGTGATCTTATAGAAACATTTAAAATAATGAAATGGATAGACAAGATAGAGGCAGAGAGGTTGTTTCCACGAGTCGGGGAGACTAGAACTAGGGGGCACAGCCTCAAAATACGGGGAAGCCAATTTAAAACCGAGTTCAGAAGGAATTTCTTCTCCCAGAGGGTTGTGAATCTGTGGAATTCTCTGCCCAAGGAAGCAGTTGAGGCTAGCTCATTGAATGTATTCAAGTCACAGATAGATAGATTTTTAACCAATAAGGGAATTAAGGGTTACGGGGAGCGGGCGGGTAAGTGGAGCTGAGTTCACGGCCAGATCAGCCATGATCTTGTTGAATGGCAGAGCAGGCTCAAGGGGCTAGATGGCCTACTCCTGTTCCTAATTTTTATGTTCTTATGTTTTTATGGGACAGCCAGGAAAGGGCTTTTAATAGAGCACGCAATTTGTTATGTTCCAACAATCTGTTAACGCTATATGACCCATGTAAGAAACTTGTGTTAACGTGCGATGCGTCGTCCTATGGTGTCGGGTGTGTGTTGCAGCATGTCAATGCCAAGGGTCAGTTACAGCCGGTAGCTTATGCCTCCAGAAGTCTGTCCCAGGCAGGATGGGGCTACGGGATGGTAGAAAAGGAGGCGCTTGCATGTGTATATGCTGTAAAGAAAATGCACCGGTACCTGTTTGGCAGGAAATTTGAGCTGGAGACAGATCACAAACCCCTAACGTCCCTTTTGGCCGTCAATAAGGCCATAAATGCAAACGCATCGGCCCGCATACAGAGGTGGGCACTCACGTTAGCCGCCTATGACTACACAATTCGGCACAGACCGGGCACCGAAAACTGCGCCGATGCACTCAGCAGGCTCCCACTAGCCACCACTGTGGGGGCTATCGAGCATGCTGCTGAGATGGTCATGGCTGTTGAAGCTTTCGGAAGCGAAGGCTCACCCATGACAGCCCGTCAGATTAAAGTCTGGACAAATAGAGACCTGCTATTGTCTCTAGTCAAGAAATGTGTCCTGAATGGGGACTGGGCAGCCACGTACAGGCCCTGAGAAATTTAAACCATTTCACAGGCGCAAGGATGAACTCTCGATTCAGGCCGATTGCCTACTGTGGGGTAACCGCGTAGTCATGCCCCAGATGGGCAGAGAGGTGTTCATCAGAGAACTCCACAATGAGCACCCGGGCATTGTCACGATGATGGCAATTGCCAGGTCACACGTTTGGTGGCCAGGTGCAGATCTGGAACTTTGTGTTCGCAGGTGCAACACGTGTGCCCAGCTGGGCAATGCGCCCAGGGAAGCCCCCCTTAGCCCCTGGCCATGGCCCACCAAGCCTTGGTCATGCATCCATGTGGACTACGTAGGTCCTTTCATGGGAAAAATGTTTTTGGTTGTAGTAGACGCCTACTCCAAATGGATCGAGTGTGACATTTTAAATTCAAGCACATCCTCTGCCACGGTAGAAAGTCTACGGGCAATGTTCGCCGCCCACGGTCTACCGGACATCTTGGTCAGCGACAATAGCCCATGCTTCACAAGCACTGAATTCCAGGACTTCATGGCAGGCAATGGAATTAACCATGTTAGAACGGCACCGTTCAAGCCGGCCTCAAACGGCCAGGCAGAATGAGCAGTGCAGATAATCAAACAGGGGATGCTCAGAATCCAAGGGGGTTTGCTACAAACCCGCTTATCACGCCTCCTGTTGGCCTATAGATCCCGACCACACTCGCTCACAGGGGTTCCACCCGCAGAGCTGCTAATGAAAAGGACGCTCAAAACCCAGTTATCCCTTATACACCCCACCATGAAAGAAATTGTCGAGAGCAGGCGCCAGTCACAATATCACTACCATGACAGGAATGCGAGGGCGCGATGTATTGATGTCAATGATCCTGTTTTTGTCCTCAACTACGCTGCAAGGCCCAAATGGCTCGCAGGCACTGTGGTTGCCAAAGAGGGGAATAGGATTCTGGCAGTTAAACTTACCAATGGACAAATCTGCCGCAAACATGTGGATCAAACGAAAAGGAGGTTCAGCAACCCCATAGAAGAAGCAGAGGAAGAACACAATATAGAGTTCACTCCACCACAGGTGACCGAACACCGGAACCAAAGGGAGCAGAGCTCAGTCACTGTGGGCAGTCCGGACAGGCCTGAGGCACTGCAAACAGCAGACACTCAGGCCAGCGCCCAACAACCGGAGCCCCAACTCAGGCGCTCTACAAGGGAGCGTAAACCACCAGGGAGACTCAACCTGTGATCCCAATAAGACTTTGGGGGGGGGGGGGAGGTGATGTCATGTATTCAACCAGCATTGTAACCCATGTAAAAACTGACCTAAGTTGTACACCGTGAGAACAATGACCACTAGGTGGTGAACTTGTGGGAGACACTCCTAACCTGGACCTTCAGATATAAAAGGGGAAGCTCCACCCACTTATGAAATAAAGGACAGGTCACAGACTGACCTTCTCTCAAGCATGGGCCTCGTGTGCATTTATACTGTGTAGTAAGGATGTATCAGGAACCCTGGCTGATTGCCCCTCTCTCTAACCCAGGGGTCACTGGGCAGTGATCAGGAGCAGGAACTGTTATGTATTGTCCAGGTACATTAAATGTATAGTTACAATGGTGCGCCACAAGGGGCACTGTGGTGGGAGACCTGAAAGTACCTGCGAGACAGAGTATAAAAGCCTGCCCATCACACCTGAGGGGCACTCTGGAGATACACAATAAAGGAGCAAGGTCACAGCAGTTACTACAACACCAGACCATGTGGAGTCAGTGATTTGAGTGCTACATACATCACAAATTGGCGACGAGAACACGGATGAGCTCTTCATGCAACCATGGCTACTTTGGGCACGCTAAAGGATTTCACAGAGGGTAATGACTGGGATGCCTTTACGGAAAGGCTCGAGTACTACTTTATGGCAAACGACCTGACAGGGAACATGAACGCACTGATAGAGAAGCGTAAGGCGATATTGCTGTCCAGTTGTGGCGAGGAGGTTTACCGTCTCGTCAGGGATTTGCTGGCCCCCGCGAGCGCCAGGGACAAGTCATATGAGGAGCTGATCGAACTCATTCGTGACCAACTGAAACCGAAGGAGAGCATCCTCACGGCCAGGCATAAATTCTACCACCACTGCAGACCTGAGGGCCAGGATGTCACGAAATATGCTGCGGACCTCAGGAGACTCGCGGCGCGTGCGATTTTGGCACACACCTTAAAGAGGCGTTGCGAGACGTCTTTGTTATGGGGGTTGGCCATGAGGGTCTCCTTCACAAGCTGCTATCCACTGAACCTACAGTCAGCCTGCAGCAAGCCATCACCATCAGCCGGGCATATATGACCTCGACTTGCAGCACCAGGCAGATGATCCACACAGTCTCGAACCCGGCAGGTACTATCCACAGGATAGCGCCCGTCACGGACAAAACTGCAGAACGTGGCTCTGCCCGGGGCAGAGAGCATGGACCTCAGGGTCCTGGAACTCAGAGTCCGCCGAGGGGGGCTAATCGAGTAGCACCATGCTGGCGCTGTGGAGGAAGCCATGGGGCTCACCGGTGCAGGTTTGCGGAGTATACATGCAATGCCGGCCATACGAAAGGCCACCTTCAGCGTATGTGCTAAAGAAACCTGACTCACCGTGTGGCTGAGGAGACGGTAGATGATCTGCTGTCCAGCGAGGAGCATTGCGGTTTGACTCTACGGGCCTCCCAGCCCCAGGTAGAAGATGATGATGCGTTTGGACTGTACACGTGTACCGACGGATCGGCCCCAGTGAGTATGGAAGTGGACACGGGCTCGGGTCCGTCGTTGATGAGTCAGGAAACTTTTGATAAACTGTGGATCAATCCAGCTGCACGACCCGAGCTGGTCCCGGTCACGGTGAAGCTGCGTACCTACACCAAGGAACTGATACCTGTTCTTGGCAGAGCGGATGTGCAGGTATCTCACGGGGGCGAGACGCATGGTTTACCTTTGTGGGTCATTGCAGGTGATGGGCTGACGCTTCTCGGCGGGAGCTGGATGGGGAAGGTCCGTGGGAGCTGGGAAGACATCATTCCTCCACAGACCGCTATCCCCCGTGTTCACAGGCAGAGCAGGCCTCCACCTTGGGATGGGATGGCAGCGAAGGAAGCGTGTGTGGGAGTTGGGCAGAGCAGCGGCGGCCGTCGACTCTCCCCCTGCAAAGTCTGAGAGTGAGAAAGAGGCGCTGGGACCAGTAGCAGCGCCGAGCGAGCTGGAGAAGAGAGAAGGGCTTCGACGGGCTGCCCCAGCAGGCACCGTCGGCCCGCAGGCAGAGGCGGCCGTTCGCGGGGTTTGCAGCGGGAGGATCGGCTGTGGCAGTGAGGAGGTCGGCTCCGGAGGATGTGCGTGTGTGTGTGGCGACTCCCGGGTAAAAAGGTCAGCTGCGTGGGGTGCTCCGGAGGATGCGGCGTTGCGGCTCCCGGGTGCGTTCAGAGATGGCGGCGAGCCCCGTGGCAGCAGAGTTCTGCAGGGAGAGGCAGGCAGGCACCAGCAAAGCACCTAAAATGGCGGCGCCCAGTAGAAACCTCGTGGGAAAAACAAGATGGCGTCTTAAAAGGGAAATGTACCCGGGAGTCTTAAAGAGGCCTTACACAGTTGGCGGTCCCCACAAAGAGACTTTTGTAAGGGCAAGAGTGAGTCAAAATGATTACTGTGATTTGTATGATGACATGATTTATGACAAGAGTTAATATTTTGATGCTAAAATGATTACTGTGATTAAAGTGATTGATATGATTGGTGAAAAGAGTTAATATTACGATGCACAGTTAAAAGGGTTAATGGATCTGTGACTATGACTAATGGGTTAATGCGATTTTTGATTTTATGTGATTTATGCAATGGTTCAGCGGCTGCAGACAAGCCGCAAAGGCGACTACTTTCTGAGAACAGAGGCAACGCACTAGTTGCGATACCCTGTCTCAGCGCAGCCCATTACTCGGGTAAAATGGGGCAGTATACCACCACCATACCTCACCCAGTGGAGCTGGGATTAAATAACTGTTCAGTGCACCTGCAACCTTTTGATATAACTCTTTAACGCATACTAATGTACCGTCTATGTGCACCTGCTTTCTGTTGGAGGTTATGCTCGTGTACCTCATCACCCATGTAAGGACTGCAAACACCACGTGCTTGCACTGGATCGCAAGCATAATCTCTACATGGGGGGGGGGGGGAGAGGGAAGTGGATGGTCAGAGACTCTCACTCACAAATCAACCAGGACCAACAAGGCCAAGGTTACCGGCAATTTACTTTTGGACCTGGGGTGGGGGGAGTGAGATGTTATGAATTGTCCAGGTACATTAAATGTATAAGTACAATGGTGTGCCACAAGGGGCACTGTGGTGGGAGACCTGAAAGTACCTGCGAGACAGAGTATAAAAGGCTGCCCATCACACCTGAGGGGCACTCTGGAGTTACACAATAAAGGACCAAGGTCACAGCAGTTACTACAACACCAGACTGTGGTACATACATCACAGGAACCCTGGCTGATTACCCCTCTCTCTAACCCAGGGGTCACTGGGCAGTGATCAGGAGCAGGAACCCTGGCTGATTTCCCCTCTCTCTAACCCAGGGGTCACTGGGCAGTGATCAGGAGCAGGAACCCTGGCTGATTTCCCCTCTCTCTAACCCAGGGGTCACTGGGCAGTGATCAGGAGCAGGAACCCTGGCTGATTTCCCCTCTCTCTAACCCAGGGGTCACTGGGCAGTGATCAGGAGCAGGAACCCTGGCTGATTTCCCCTCCCTCTAACCCAGGGGTCACTGGGCAGTGATCAGGAGCAGGAACCCTGGCTGATTTCCCCTCTCTCTAACCCAGGGGTCACTTTGCAGTGATCAAGAGCAGGAACCCTGGCTGATTTCCCCTCTCTCTAACCCAGGGGTCACTTTGCAGTGATCAAGAGCAGGAACCCTGGCTGATTTCCCCTCTCTCTAACCCAGGGATCACTTTGCAGTGATCAAGAGCAGGAACCCTGGCTGATTTCCCCTCTCTCTAACCCAGGGGTCACTTTGCAGTGATCAAGAGCAGGAACCCTGGCCGATTTCCCCTCTCTCTAACCCAGGGGTCACTTTGCAGTGATCAAGAGCAGGAACCCTGGCTGATTTCCCCTCTCTCTAACCCAGGGGTCACTTTGCAGTGATCAAGAGCAGGAACCCTGGCCGATTTCCCCTCTCTCTAACCCAGGGATCACTTTGCAGTGATCAAGAGCAGGAACCCGCTCCTTAACCCTATTCTAGGGATTCTGTTGCTGCCTTGAGGTTACACGCCCTCGCGGACTCTGATACTCAGTACGCACTATGAGATGGTGATTGTTCCCCTCGCAATGATCGCAGCGATACACCTCCAGAAATGGTGGTTCAGCACAGGTACCCCGGTCAGTCACCACTCTACACAGACAGAGGGCCGCAGTCAGTAGCTCATTCTCAAAGCTGTCACTAACAGCAACATTTAATGTAGTAAAACGTCCCAAGGTGCTTCACAAACAAAATTTGACACCGAGCCACATAAGGAGAAATTAGCGCAGGTGATCAAAAACTTGGTCAAAGATGAAGGTTTTAACGAGTGTCTTGAAGGAGGAGAGAGAGGTAGAGAGGCGGAGAGGTTTAGGGAGGGAGTTCCAGAGCTTGGGGCCCAGGCAACAGAAGGCACGGCCACCGATGGTGGAGCGATTATAATCAGGGATGCTCCGGAGGGCAGACATCTCGGGGGGTTGTTGGGCTGGAGGAGGTTACAGAGATAGGGAGGGGTGAGGGCCATGGAGGGATTTTTTAAACAAGGATGAGAATTTTAACATCAACGTTGCCGGACTGGGGGTCAATGTAGGTCAGCGAGCACAGGGGGTGATGGGTGACCACTGGCCAGTGTTTGAAGGTGGGACATTTGAAAAGGGAATAAGCTAACAAATAACCCTCAGGCCTGCTCCATCTTTCGGCTCACACAGGCCCAATATTAGCTTCCCCGTACTGAGCTGGCTGAGATCTGGCTGAGACAAGGTGCCAGGTGTAGTGTGAACTGTACTGAGCCCCTGGTCCTGCTGGTCCCGATGACTGTATTTACTTTTTAAGAAGCTTTGCTCAATCTGCGGACAAATTCTGCCCCTTGGATGGTGAAGGATGAATTGGGAGTAGTTAATCTCATTTGACCCTCACCATTGGGAGATAGTTTGTCATCTGACCAATTACAGTGTTGTTTACACCTTGCTGTAAGGGGCATATAAAGGACAATTGAATTCACCACTCTACTGGCCTGGACTAAATTACTCACTCCTTCATAATAGAACCCTTTAAAACAATTCTGGATTTATGGAGGTGAGGCAATTGAATCTTGTTTGGTAGTAAATCTATTCCACACGTGGTCTGAACTCGCACTTTTCTAGGCTTTCCATAGATATAAAGAAGAGATTTTAGTTTTGTTCTGAACTGTCCTTAATGTCAATCAATTTCGCCAGTCTTATGGGCTTCCCCCGTGTCCGAGATTGGGACCGGTAACAGCCCCGATGTTGGGTAAAGGGGAATTTGTCAAACTGTTGGATCAATATCAGTGACTGGTCACAAGGGAGACTGTTGTGGAGCAGGAGACTGATCGGGGGGAGCGACGGTGGGTAGGGGGCTGGGGGAGCCATGGGGGAGGAGGGGGTGACTAGGCGCAGAGTGACGGGACTGGGACACTGGGACAGGATCTGCCATAATAAACACCGGAATTCTTCTCCCAGGAAACGGGCCAGTCCCGTTAAGAACTTAAGAACATGAGAATTAGGAGCAGGAGTCGGCCCCTCGAGCCTGCTCCACCATTCAATGAGATCACGGCTGATCTTCTACCTCAACTCCACTTTCCTGCACTATCCCCATATCCTGTGATTCCCTTAATATCCAAAAATCTATTGATCTCTGTCTTGAATATACTCAATGACTGAGCCTCCACAGCCCTCTGGGGTAGAGAATTCCAAAGATTCACCACCCTCTGAGTGAAGAAATTTCTCCTCATCTCAGTCCTAAATGGCCGACCCCTTATTCTGAGACTGTGACCCCTGGTTCTAGGCTCCCCAGCCCGGGGGAAACATCCTCCCTGCATCTACCCTGTCAAGCCCTGTAAGAATGTTATGCCTGGTCACAAGCTTGATCCAGATTAGAATGAGGTCAGGCAGCATTGGTAACCCCTCTGACATACTGCGCTCCATTTCGGGCCCCAATAATCCCACACTGTAGGAGTGGGGCTGAGAGATGTTGCAAGGTGTCGATGAGGGAACTCTCGCCCTCACCAGGCTCCCACTGAAGGCTGTGGTATGTCTCCAGGCACAGTGACCTCTCTAACACTGTGGGGTTGGTCAGGATCCTTGCTGCTCTGCTGGTCAAACAGCTAAAGATGGATTTCTCAATGGGAATCCTTTGCTTGTGAAGTTGTGAGGAGTACAACGACATAGAGGAGGCTTGGTTGACGGCTCTTGGACTCGTGCATCTCTGAACGTACCTCCTCCCCGCATTTAGACACTCACTGACCAGGGTCGACAGACTAATGGTCTTAATTAGCCCTCAGCACAGAACAAGGAGCCAAGGAAATGGATCAGGGAGCCAGAGCAAGGATTGTGGATTGTTTAACGACAGATGCACACGTGGATTGTAAAGGATACATACGTGAATTATAATGGATAACAGATGTGGATTTTTAAAAACTCGATCATGGGATAGAAACATAGAAACATAGAAACTCAGAAAATAGGTGCAGGAGTAGGCCATTCAGCCCTTCTATCCTGCACCGCCATTCAATGAGTTCATGGCTGAACATGCAACTTCAGTACCCCATTCCTGCTTTCTCACCATACCCCTTGATCCCCTTAGTAGTAAGGACTACATCTAACTCCTTTTTGAATATATTTAGTGAATTGGCCTCAACAACTTTCTGTGGTAGAGAATTCCACAGGTTCGCCACTCTCTGGGTGAAGACGTTTCTCCTCATCTCGGTCCTAAATGGCTTACCCCTTATCCTTAGACAGTGACCCCTGGTTCTGGACTTCCCCAACATTGGGAACATTCTTCCTGCATCTAACCTGTCTAAACCCATCAGAATTTTAAACGTTTCTATGAGGTCCCCTCTCATTCTTCTGAACTCCAGTGAATACAAGCCCAGTTGATCCAGTCTTTCTTGATATGTCAGTTCCGCCATCCCGGGAATCAGTCTGGTGAACCTTTGCTACACTCCCTCAATAGCAAGAATGTCCTTCCTCAAGGATGTGGGCATCACTGGCAAAGCTGGCATTTATTGCCCATCCACCACCTTCAACATTCACCCTCTCCACCACCGGCGCCCCCTGGCTGCAGTGTGTACCATCTACAAGATGCACTGCAGCAACTCGCCAAGGCTTCTTCAACAACACCTCCCAAACCTCTACTACCTAGAAGGACAAGGGCAGCAGGCGCATGGGAACACCACCACCTCCACGTTCCCCTCCCAGTCACACACCATCCTGACTGGGAAATATATCGGCCGTTCCTTCATCGTCGCTGGGTCACAATCCTGGAACTCCCTCCCTAACAGCACTGTGGGAGCACCTTCACCACACGGACTGCCAGCGGTTCACGAAGGCGGCTCACCACCACCTTCTCGAGGGCGGTGTCAATCAAGCGGGCTGCTTTGTCCTGGATAGTGTCGAGCTTCTTGAGTGTTGTTGGAGCTGCACTCATCCAGGCAAGTGGAGAGTATTCCATCACACTCCTAACTTGAGCCTTGTAGATGGTGGAAAGGTTTTGGGGAGTCAGGAGGTGAGACACTCACCACAGAATACCCAGCCTCTGACCTGCTCTTGTAGCCACAGTATTTATGTGGCTGGTCCAGTTACGTTTCTGGTCAATGGTGACCCCCAGGATGTTGGTGGTGGGGGATTCGGTGATGGTAATGCCGTTCAATGTCAAGGGTCAGTGGTTAGTCTCTCGCTTGTTGGAGATGGTCATTGCCTGGCACTTGTGTGGCACGAATGTTACTTGCCACTAGCCCAAGCCTGAATGTCGTCCAGGTCTTGCTTATCTGAGAGCCTGCGGAAATCAAGCGCAGGCAGCGGAAAGAGCGTGCGGCAAACCAGTCCATAACACCCCTTCCCTCAACGACAATCTGTCCCACCTGTGACAGAGTCTGTGGCTCTTGTATTGGATTGTTCAGCCATCAAAGAACTCACTTCAAGACTGGAAGCAAGTCTTCCTCGATTCCAAGGGACTGCCGATGATGACGATGGTGATCTGATGAGCTATGGATGGAACTTGACACTGTGCAATCATCAGCCAACATCCCCACTTCTGGCCTTATGATGGAGGGAAGGTCATAGAAACATAGAAACTCGGTGCAGCAGCAAGCTACTCGGCCCTTCGAGCCTGCTCCGCCATTCAATATGATCATGGCTGATCATTTAACCTCAGTACCCCACCCCAGTCTTCTCTCCATACCCGCTGATTCCTTTAGTCATAAGGGCCACATCTAACTCCCTTTTGGATATGTCCAACGAACTGGCCTCAACAACTTTCTGTGGTAGAGAATTCCACAGGTTAACAACATAAGAACATAAGAATTAGGAACAGGAGTAGGCCATCTAGCCCCTCGAGCCTGCTCCGCCATTCAATAAGATCATGGCTGATCTGGTCGTGGACTCAGCTCCACTTACCTGCCCTCTCCCCGTAACCCTTAATTCCCTTATTGGTTAAAAATCTATCTATCTGTGATTTGAATACATTCAATGAGCTAGCCTCAACTGCTTCCTTTGGCAGAGAATTCCACAGATTCACAACCCTCTGGGAGAAGAAATTCCTTCTCAACTCGGTTTTAAATTGGCTCCTCCGTATTTTGAGGCTGTGCCCCCTAGTTCTAGTCTCCCCTATCAATGGAAACAACCTCTCTGCCTCTATCTTGTCTATCCCTTTCATGATTTTAAATGTTTCTATACGATCACCCCTCATCCTTCTGAACTCCAACGAGTAAAGACCCAGTCTACTCAATCTATCATCATAAGGTAACCCCCTCATTTCTGGAATCAGCCAAGTGAATCGTCTCTGTACCCCTTCCAAAGCCAGTATATCCTTCCTTAAGTAAGGTGACCAAAACTGCATGCAGTACTCCAGGTGCGGCCTTACCAATACCCTATACAGTTGCAGCAAGACCTCCCTGCTTTTGTACTCCATCCCTCTCGCAATGAAGGCCAACATTCCATTCGCCTTCCTGATTACCTGCTGCATCTGCAAATTAACCTTTTGGGATTCATGCACAAGGACCCCCAGGTCCCTCTGCACCGCAGCATGTTGTAATTTCTCCCCATTCAAATAATATTCCCTTTTACTGTTTTGTTTCCCAAGGTGGATGACCTCACACTTTCCGACATTGTATTCCATCTGCCAAACCTTAGCCCATTCGCTTAACCTATCCAAATCTCTTTGTAGCCTCTCTGAGTCCTCTACACAAGCCACTTTCCCATTAATTTTAGTGTCATCTGCAAATTTTGTTGCACTACACTCTGTCCCCTCTTCCAGGTCATCTATGTATATTGTAAACAGTTGTGGTCCCAGCACTGATCCCTGTGGCACACCACTAACCACTGATTTCCAACTGGAAAAGGACCCATTTATCCCGACTCTCTGCTTTCTGTTCGCCAGCCAATTCTCTATCCATGCTAATACATTTCCTCTGACTCCGCGTATCTTTATCTTCTGCAGTAACCTTTTGTGTGGCACCTTATCGAATGCCTTTTGGAAATCTAAATACACCACATCCATCGGTACACCTCTATCCACCATGCTCGTTATATCCTCAAAGAATTCCAGTAAGTTAGTTAAACATGATTTCCCTTTCATGAATCCATGCTGCGTCTGCTTGATTGCACTATTCCTATCTAGATGTCCCGCTATTTCTTCCTTAATGATAGTTTCAAGCATTTTCCCCACTACAGATGTTAAACTAACCGGCCTATAGTTACCTGCCTTTTGCCTGCCCCCTTTTTTAAACAGAGGCGTTACATTAGCTGCTTTCCAATCCGCTGGTACCTCCCCAGAGTCCAGAGAATTTTGGTAGATTATAACGAATGCATCTGCTATAACTTCCACCATCTCTTTTAATACCCTGGGATGCATTTCATCAGGACCAGGGGACTTGTCTACCTTGAGTCCCATTAGCCTGTCCAGTACTACCCCGCTAGTGATAGTGATTGTCTCCAGGTCCTCCCTTCCCACATTCCTGTGGTCTGCAAATTTTGGCATGGTTTTTGTGTCTTCCACTGTGAAGACCGAAGCAAAATAATTGTTTAAGGTTTCAGCCATTTCCACATTTCCCATTATTAAATCCCCCTTTTCATCTTCTAAGGGACCAACATTTACTTTAGTCACTCTTTTCCGTTTAATATATCTGTAAAAGCTTTTACTATCTGTTTTTATGTTTTGCGCAAGTTTACCTTCGTAATCTATCTTCCCTTTCTTTATTGCATTTTTAGCCATTCTTTGCTGTTGCTTAAAATTTTCCCAATCCTCTCGTTTCCCACTAACCTTGGCCACCTTATACGCATTGGTCTTTGATTTGATACTTTCCTTTATTTCCTTGGTTATCCATGGCTGGTTATCCCTTCTCTTGCCGCCCTTCTTTTTCACTGGAATATATTTTTGTTGCGCACTATGAAAGAGCTCCTTAAAAGTCCTCCACTGTTCCTCAATTGTGCCACCGTTTAGTCCTTGTTTCCAGTCTACTTCAGCCAACTCTGCCCTCATCCCACTGTAGTCCCCTTTGTTTAAGCATAGTACGCTCGTTTCTGACACAACTTCCTCATCCTCAATCTGTATTACAAATTCAACCATATTGTGATCACTCATTCCGAGAGGATCTTTTACGAGGAGATCGTTTATTTTTCCTGTCTCATTACAAAGGACCAGATCTAAGATGGCTTGCTCTCTTGTAGGTTCTGTAACATACTGTTCTAAGAAACAATCCCGTATGCATTCTATGAATTCCTCCTCCAGGCTACCCCGTGCGATTTGATTTGACCAATCGATATGTAGGTTAAAATCCCCCATGACTACTGCCGTTCCTTTTTCACATGCCTCCATTATTCCCTTGATTATTGCCCGCCCCACCATGAAGTTATTATTTGGGGGCCTATAAACTATGCCCACCAGTGACTTTTTCCCCTTAATATCTCTAATCTCCACCCACAATGATTCAACATTTTGTTCATTGGAGCCAATATCATTCCTCACAACTGCCCTGATATCATCTTTTATTAACAGAGCCACCCCACCTCCTTTCCCTTCTTGCCTATCTTTCTGAATCGTCAGATACCCCTGTATGTTTAATTCCCAGTCTTGGCCACCTTGCAACCATGTTTCTATAATGGCCATCAAATCATACCCATTTGTAATGATTTATGCCGTCAACTCATTTACTTTATTTCGAATGCTGCCTGCATTTAGGTAGAGTGTTTTCATCCTAGTTATAAAACCATGATTTTTAGTTTTGACCCCTCCTGCAGCCCTTTTATATTCAGTGGCCCTTTTTGTTTCTTGCCTTTGGTTTCTCTGCCCTCCACTTTTACTCATCTCTTTTCTGTCTTTTGGTTTTGTCTCCTTTTTGTTTCCCTCTGTCTCCCTGTATTGGTTCCCATCCCCCTGCCATATTAGTTTAACTCCTCACCAACAGCACTAGCAAACACTACCCCTAGGACATTGGTTCCGGTCCTGCCCAAGTGTAGACCGTCCAGTTTGTACTGGTCCCACCTCCCCCAGAACCTGTTCCAATGCCCCACGAATTTGAATCCCTCTCTGCTGCACCACTGCTCAAGCCACGTATTCATCTGTGCTATCCTGCGATTCCTACTCTGACTAGCACGTGGCACTGGTAGCAATACGGAGATTACTACTTTTGAGGTCCTACTTTTTAATTTAGCTCCTAGCTCCTTAAATTCGTCTCGTAGGACCTCATCCCTTTTTTTACCTATGTCATTGGTACCAATGTGCACCAACTCTCTGGGTGAAAAAGTTTCTCCTCATCTTTGTCCTAGATGGCTTACTCCTTATCCTGTGACCCCTGGATCTGGACTTCCCTAACATCGGGAACATTCTTCCTGCATCTAACCTGTCCAGTCCCGTCACAATTTTATACATTTCTATGAGATGCCCTCTCATTCTTCTTAATTACAGTGAGTATAGGCCTAGCCGATCCAGTCTTTCCTCATATATCAGTCCTGCCATCCCGGGAATCAGTCTGGTGAACCTTCGCTGCACTCCCTCAATAGCAAGCAAGTCCTTCCTCAGGTTAGGAGACCAAAACTGCACACAATACTCAGGATGTGGTCTCACCAAGGCCCTGTACAACTGCAGCAAGACCTCCCTGCTCCTATACCCGGATGACCTGGAAGAGGGGACAGAGTGTAGTGTAACAAAATTTGCAGATGACACAAAGATTAGTGGGAAAGCGGGTTGTGTAGAGGACACAGAGAGGCTGCAAAGAGATTTAGATAGGTTAAGCGAATGGGCTAAGGTTTGACAGATGGAATACAATGTCGGAAAATGTGAGGTCATCCACCTTGGAAAAAAAAACAGTAAAAGGGAATATTATTTGAATGGGGAGAAATTACAACATGCTGCGGTGCAGAGGGACCTGGGGGTCCTTGTGCATGAAACTCTTTTGGAGTTTACCTGAAAAAACATAAACATTAAACCGTGCCACCCGCCCTGGATGACACACCAGACATTTACAAGGCCCTTTTTTTTCTTTTTTGTGGTTTTCTTTTTTCTTTTTTTTTTTTTGGGCACTAAAATCAAATTTTTTCCTCCAGCGCCTCCTATAAAAGGGGAGGGGGATACTAAAAGCACCGGCAATTAAAACAAATTAAACTTTAAAACATAAAATCAAATTAAAATTTGGTTGCCGGGCGTGACGATGCACTCCAGTCCCTCCGGTGCCCACCTCTCGCGGAAGGCCGCGAGCGTACCGGTGGACACCGCGTGCTCCATCTCCAAGGACACCCTGGCGCAGATGTACACGCGGAAGAGAGGCAGGCAGTCAGGTTGAACGACCGCCCGCTGCCTGGACCGGCTGATGGCACTCTTGGCCGTGCCCAGGAGCAGTCCTACGAGGAGGCCCTCGGACATACCCGCTCCCCTCCGCACAGGGTGCCCAAAGATCAGGAGAGTGGGACTGAAGTGCAGCCAGAATTTGAGGAGCAGCCCCTTTAAATAATAAAACAGGGGCTGCAACCTCGTGCATTCGGTAAAAACATGGAACACGGACTCCTCCAGACCGCAGAAATTGCAGGCGGCCTGGGAGTCCGTGAACCGGCTTAAAGATTTGTTGCACGGCACTGCTCCGTGCACCACCCTCTAGGCCAAGTCCCCGATGAATAGTGGGAGGACTCCCGCATAGAGTGCCCTCCATCGGGGACCCCCGCCTCCTCCGGACGGCAAGATGGTACGCCATGGCGTGTCCGGACGGCCGGCGAGGATGGCAAAGTTGAGAGTGTGCAGGAGCAGCCCGTACAGGAAACCCCTCCGCGCGGAACTGAAAGGCACGGAGGGGATTTCCCTGAGGCGGCTCAAGTTGTGAGGCGCCGGCCCCCGAGGGAGGTTCCGGGATTTGGCGCCAATGAGGAATTCCGTCCGGACGGGGGTCAGTTCGGACGGGATCTCCCCACGTGCTTGAGCCTCCTCGATGCACCTAACGGAGTCAGGGCCCAGAGCTGTTTTTAGCGACTCGATGGCTTCGGCCGCGTGGCGGACGTCGGCTGAATTTAGGCGCCGCGCCAGTGTGCCTGGCGCCATCCAGCCCGCTCCTCCGCCATCGAGCAGGTCCCTGACCCTGGTCACCTCACCAGCCACAGCCCTCTCTTCCGACCGCCACATAAAACCTCGGTCGTGGAGGTACGGATTCCCGAGCAGCGGCTCCTGCAGGACGGCCGCCACTCCAGCCGGCAGAGAGCTGCGCTTGGTGGAGACTTTGTTCCAGATCCTGATGAGTTCCTTGTAAAAGACAGGCAGCTCCTGGAGGGCGGTCCTGACACCCCCCAAGTTCACAAACAGGAGCTGCGTGTCGTAATTGAGGTCGCGCTGCTGGCGGAAGAAATACGTCGCCAGAGCACGCCACCTCGGAGAGGGCTCGACATAAAGGTATCTCTGCAGGGTCTGAAGACGGAAAGTCGCGAGCTGGGCGCTGACGCACACCAACGACTGACCACCTTCCTCAAGCGGGAGACTCAAGACCGCGGCAGAGACCCAGTGCTTCCTGTTGTTCCAGAAGAAGTCCACCAGCTTCTTCTGTATCTTGGCGACAAACGCAGGGGGAGGGGTTAAAGTGACCAGCCGGTACCACAGCATGGCGGCCACCAGCTGGTTTATGACTAGCGCTCGACCCCTGTAGGACAGCACTCGGAGCAGTCCTGTCCAGCGCCCTAGGCGAGCGGCGACCTTGGCCTCCAGCTCCTGCCAGTTCGCCGGCCAGGCTCCCTCGTCGGGGCTAAGGTAGACTCCCAGATAGAGGAGATGGGTCGTGCTCCAGGCAAAAGGCCTGAGCTCCTCCGGCAGGGAGTCCACCCGCCACTGACCCACCAGGTGTCCGGAACATTTCTCCCAGTTGATCCTGGCGGAGGACGCGGCCGAGTAAATCTCCTGGCACTCACGCATCCTCCGCAGGTCAGCGGGATCCTCTAACGCGAGGAGCACGTCATCGGCGTAAGCCGAGAGGACGACCTCCACGCCCGGCCCTTGCAGAGCCAGTCCCGTCAACCTCGTCCGCAAGAGGCGCAGGAAAGGCTCCACGCAAACGGCGTATAACTGGCCGGACATGGGGCATCCCTGGCGCACCCCTCTCCTAAAGCGAAGGGGCGCCGTCAAGGACCCGTTAACCTTAATCAGACACTCCGCGGCGGCGTACAAAAGTCGGATCCGGGCAACGAAATGCGTCCCGAACCCGAAAGCGCGCAGAGTTCCGAGCAGACAGTCGTGATCCACCCTGTCGAACGCCTTCTCTTGGTCGAGGGATAGGAAGGCGACCGACAGACCAGCCTCCTGGGAATGATGGATGAGGTCCCGGACCAGATGGATGTTATCGTGGATTGTCCGGCCCGGGACCGTGTCGAACTGGTCAGGGTGGATCATGTGGTCCAGCACGGCACCAAGGCGAGCAGACATCGCCCTGGCGAAGATTTTGTAGTCCGTGCTGAGGAGGGAGACCGGGCGCCAGTTCTTAAGGAGGCGGAGATCGCCCTTCTTAGGCAGCAGGACGATGACTGCCCTGCGCCAAGAGAGGGGCATCTCCCCGGTCGCCAGACTTTCCCCCAGGACTCGCGCGTAGTCGCCCCCCAGGACGTCCCAGAACACCCTGTGGAACTCCACGGTCAGCCCGTCCAGCCCCGGGGATTTTCCCCTAGAGAGCCGGGCGAGGGCACCGGTCAGCTCCGCCAGGCTTAGCGGAGCTTCCAGATTTTCGGCGCCCTCCGGGCTGACCTTCGGCAGGTCCTCCCACAAAACTCTACGCGCTTCCTCGCTGGACGGATCCGGAGAGAACAGAGCCCCGTAATATTCACGGACCCTGTTGTTGACGCCCTCCGGATCCGAGACGAGAGAGCCGTCGTCGGCCAGCAGCGTCAAGAGCTGCTTACGGACACTCTGCCTTTTTTCCAGCGAGTAGAAGAAGGGGGAGCCGCGGTCCAGATCCCGCAGGAACCGGATCCGCGACCTCACGAACGCGCCTCGGGACCCGACGAGCTGCAGGTCCTTCAGCGCGGCCTTCTTCGCTTCGTACACCGTCCGCAGGGCCGGGTCCTGGACGACTTGACCGAGACGGGCTTCCAGGTCGAGCACCTCTTTTTCTAGGCGCCCGACTCTGGCCGCCCGCCGCTTGGTCGACCCCCTCGCGTACTCTTGACAGAAGACGCGGACGTGAGCCTTGCCCACGTCCCACCATAGCCTCAAGGAGGGGAAGCCCCCCTGCTTCCTTCTCCAGTCGGACCAGAATCGACGGAACGAGTCCTGGAACCGCACGTCCTCCAGCAGCTGGTTGTTAAAATGCCAGTACGCGGACCCCGTCCTCGCGCGAGGCGAAGCGAGCTCCGCCCACACCAGGTGGTGGTCCGAACACGGCACCGGCCGCATGGAGGCCGCCGGGACGCAGGAAACGTACGCCCGAAACACGTAAAGGCGGTCGACTCTGGACCATCCTACTCCAGGCCTCACCCAAGTTAAGGCGCTGGAGTCGGGGTGGAGATTTCGCCAGACGTCCACCAAGTCGAAGGACCCGACCAGGTCCCTCAACTTCTCCATCGCCGTCATGCTCTGCGGGGCACCGGAGCGGTCCCTCGCCTCGAGGGTGCAGTTAAAATCCCCCCCGAGGACAATGCAGTCGCCGACGTCGACGGAGCCAAGAAGAGCGGACACTTCTTCGAAGAAGCGCGTTTGCTGCGGGCCGGGCTGAGGGGCGTACACGTTCACGAGATGGAGCGGCACGTCCCCCAGGCGAACCGTTACGTGCAGCAAGCGGCCTGGCACGGGCTCCTCGACCCCCAAGATCTCCGGCTGAAAATGCGGGCCAGCAAGATGGCCACCCCACTAGAAATGGCGGTGAGGTGGCTCATGCGGACCTCTCCTTGCCATTCCAGGAGCCACGTGGCTTCGTCTCCCGGAACGGTGTGGGTTTCTTGCAGGAAGCACACCGCATATTTCCCCTCCCGCAGGAGCGAAAAATTGTTAAATCTACGGTGTGCCTCTCTGCCGCCGTTGATGTTGAGGCTGGCTATGGTTATCTTCATGGCAAAAGCATAGTGCAACCTCTACCTAACCTATTGTGGGGGGGGAGTGGAGTCATTTGTTGACCTCCACTCCTTCAGCAGCCCAGCGAGGAACTTTTTGAGCCGGCGCAGCTCAAGGCCCTGAGCCTTTGATAAGGGCCCGCCCGCGGCCATGGTTTTAGCGGCGGCGCGGACAGACGCGATGATCAACACTGGCTCAGACCATCTTTCCAGGGCCAGATGGGCTCGGTTGCGGCGACCCGGGCTCTGGACCAAAAAGTCCCGGAGATCCTCTGCAGGAATGAGGGGGGACTCAGCGTCGGGCGCGAGCAGATCCACTGCCTCACTGGCGATGGACTCGAGATCTTCACCCGCGTCCTCCACCGAGTCCCCGTCCCCCTCCGGGAGGTCGCCGCCAGCAGCCGGCCCGTCGACCGCACGAGGTACGGCAAACGGCCCGGCCGCTCCATCCGGCCCTGGCTCTGCCCCGATCCCACCCCCAGGATCGTCGGCAGAGGAGTCCCCACTGGGCTCTTTTAAAATTGCTGCTGGGTTGGGAAGCGACAGCGGAAGGGGTTCCTCCTCCGCCCCAGGAACCAGGGAACACGGAGAGACCCGGCCATAGGTAATCCCCAGGCCCTCCAAGCGCTCCAGCCCCACAGCAAGAGGCGAGGGTGGGTGTTCCTCCCCCTCCCCACCGCCACCCCCCCGGCCCAGCGTGTACAGATTCATTAAAAGTGCTAATACTTTGTATTTCTGCCGAGTCGAGCAAATCCCAGGGGAAGTTGGGTATTGGCTGGGCGGGCTCAGGTCCGGCCTTTTCGGCCCCGCCCGCCTCAGTCCCCGGGACGCTCGACCCGGCGGCTACGCATTCCTCCGCGGTCCCCACGCCCCCCACGACAGGCAGATCTTCCACGCCATCCCCGGGAGGCAGCGGCTGGGCAGCCTCGACTGTCTCACCCTCCCCGGGGACAGACTCCTCTCGCCTACGGCGCAGTTTGGGGGCGCTGGTGGGGGACGCGGGACACGCGGCGGGCACCGACTTCTCCGCGGAGGGATGTTGTTCCCCCCCCGCCTCATTGGAGCGGCGCCTCCTTTTTTTCCTGGGGGGGCACGGAGACAGGGAGACCTCCATGTCTGCCGAGGCCTCCCGCTCCGCTCCCCCCTTTTTCTTATCTTGCCCGCGCCCGAACCCCTCTGCGGTATTAGTCAAGGGCTCGGGCACGGGCTCAGGGCACCCCGCGCTCGCCGGTGACGGGGTTGGGCCGAGCGCGGTGAACAGCTTGTCTGGCGCACTGAGGGGACCCACCTCTAGGTGTTTCTCCTTCTTCCGCGCCTTCATTCCGGCCGGACGCTCTCTCTCCCCCCCGCCGGAGGCCGTGAAAGCAACGGCCCCCGGCGATGCCCGCGCACCCATGGCTCCCGGCACGCGGACGCAACTAGGGGGAGGGGTGACGGCGGCACCAGCCTTGGCCGTCTTCGGTGGTTTGGCGGCCTTGGAGGCGGGGCAGTTCTTACGAATGTGCCCCACCTCTCTGCAGGCATGGCACCGCACGCCGTCCGACGTCCAGAAGACGCGGTAGGCAGTCCCCTCGTGCACCACATTAAATGATCCCTCTGTCGTCTCCTCCCGCGCCAGCCGGACAAAGAGCTGGCGGCGGAAGGAGAACACGTGGCGCAGGCTGTTCTCCCTGAGGCCGAGCGGTATGGGGTTGATCCCTGACCTTACCTCCCCCAGTTGTTGTAGGTGAGGGAGGAGGAGCTCAGCGGGAACAAAGGGCGTGACGTTCAATAGAATGACCCTCTGCGCGGTGGCCTCGAGAGGGTCCACCGGCAGGAACGTCCCGCCCACCGTGAGCCCCTTTTCGAGGGCCAGGGACACCGCCCGCTCCGACCCCAGGAAGAACACGGCCTTCCCAGACATCTTGGAGGCTGCGACAATGGCCGAGGGGCCGACTACCCTAGCCATCGCCCGCACGCACTCCTCAATGCTCATTGTGGGGTGAGTGTAGCTCTTGACCCCGTGTTTCCTGGTTATAAGTGTAAAAGGTGGCAGGGCAGCGGGTGGCGCAGGAGGTGCCGTGGATGTGGACGCCGCCTGCGCATAAGTCCTAGCTGGCCCTGCCACCGGCGTGGATGGGGTCGCCATCACGGGGTCCCTTTAAGGGCTACACCCACCCCAAAGTCACAGGCCTTAATGGTCTTTAAATGGCCTCGTTTAATAGACTGAGCAGAGGAGCTCTTAACGAGGCACACCTCTCCCCTTGTTGACAATTGGGGAGGGGCCTTGCTCCCTCTGCTCAGTTGTCTTAATTGTTTTATATTTTTCCAATCAATTTGGGAGGAAAAGGGCTCTCAGAGAGAGAGGGGAGAGACAGAGAGTGACAGAGAAAGAGAGAGGGGGGTGGGAAGGGGAGAAACTGCGAGGGCAGGTCTCCCCTCGCAGCTGTGGGTGGGTGCAATCCCCAGATGGCAAACAAAAATAGTCTTTGGGGTGGTCTTCGGGTGAGGGGAGAAGATGTCTTCACCTGGTGCAGCTGGAGCCACACAGGCACACACTCCCAACGATGTTAATTCGGGTGGATTAATTGTTTCTTCAGCCTGGTAGCTCCAGCTATCCCAGGCTAGGCAATGGGGGAGGGGTGCTTCAAAGGTGTGTGGGGCCTAGTTGTAAGCAAGGCCCCCACACACACTTCCACATGCACACACCCCCCGCGATGTTCCGGCCCCCGACTGGTCTTCTTTCCTCCCCCCACCGATACAGCAAAGTCTTTTAGGGACTGCACCAATACACCCACCTGTAGAATGGTAGAGTCTCCCTCCTTCCACACTGGATGTTGTTGTTGCTCTTTCCCCCTCTCTCCAACTCTTTGTAGAAATGGTGAAGTTGTTCAAGTTTTCTGCTTTTTCCTCCTCTCCCTCTGGGTGAAAGTTGGTGGTGAAGCCCCTTCCTTCCTTCCTTCTCTTCCTGGGCTGATTCACAGGCCCAGCCAGGAGCAAAAGCAGCAGATCCTTCTCTCACTGCTCACAGCTCCAACTGTTTAGGCCACGCCTCCACTGCTCCACAATTGGCCCAGGTGCAGCAGCTAATCAGGAAGGCGAATGGAATGTTGGCCTTCATTGCGAGAGGGATGGAGTACAAAAGCAGGGAGGTCCTGCTGCAACTGTATAGGGTATTGGTGAGGCCGCACCTGGAGTACTGCGTGCAGTTTTGGTCACCTTACTTAAGGAAGGATATACTAGCCTTGGAGGGGGTACAGAGACGATTCACTAGGCTGATTCCGGAGATGAGGGGGTTACCTTATGATGATAGATTGAGTGGACTGGATATTTACTTGTTGGAGTTCAGAAGAGGGGTGATCTTATAGAAACATTCAAAATAATGAAAGGGATAGACAAGATAGAAGCAGAGAGGTTGTTTCCACTGGTCGGGGAGACTAGAACTAGGGGGCACAGCCTCAAAATATGGGGGAGCCAATTTAAAACCGAGTTCAGAAGGAATTTCTTCTCCCAGATGGTTGTGAATCTGTGGAATTCTCTGCCCAAGGAAGCAGTTGAGGCTAGCTCATTGAATGTATTCAAATCACAGATAGATAGATTTTTAACCAATAAGGGAATTAAGGGTTATGGGCAGTGGGCGGGAAAGTGGAGCTGAGTCCACGGCCAGATCAGCCATGATCTTGTTGAATGGCGGAGCAGGCTCAAGGGGCTAGATGGCCTACTCTTGTTCCTAATTGTTATGTTCTTATGTTATGTTCTTATATACCCAAATTCCGTCCCAATGAAGGCCAACATGCTATTTGCTTTTTTTACTGCCTGCTGTACCTGCATGCCTACTTTCAATGACTGATGAACCATGACACCCAGGTCTCGTTGCACCTCCCCTTTTACTAATCTGTCACCATTCAAATAATATTCTGCCTCTGTGTTTTTGCCACCAAAATGGATAACCTCACATTTATCCACATTATCCTGCATCTGCCATGCATTTGCCCACTCACCTAACCTATCCAAGTCACCCTGCAGCCTCTTAGCTTCCTCCTCACAGCTCACACTGCCACCCAGCTTAGTGTCATCTGCAAACCTGGAGATAATACCTTTAATTCCTTCGTCTAAATCATTAATGTATATTATAAATAGCTGGGGTCCCAGCACTGAACTCTGCGATACCCCACTAGTCACTGCCTGCCATTCTGAAAAGGACCCATTTATTCTTTGCTTCCTGTCTGCCAACCAGTTCTCTATCTACATGAATATATTATCCCCAATAGCATGTGCCTTAATTTTGCACACTAATCTCTTGTGTGGTACCTTGTCAAAAGCCTTTTGAAAGTCCAAATACACCACATCCACTGGTTCTCCCTTATCCACTCTGCTAGTTACATCCTGAAAAAATTCTAGATTTGTCAAGCATGATTTCCCTTTTATAAATCCATGCTGACTAGGACCGATCCTGTCACTGCTTTCCAAATGCGCTGCTATTACATCTTTAATAATTGACTACAGCATTTTCCCCACTACTGATGTCAGGCTAACCGGTCTATAATTCCCTGTTTTCTCTCTCCCTCCTTATTTTAAAAAGTAGGGTTACATTAGCTACCCTCCAGTCCATAGGAACTGATCCAGAGTCTATGGAATGTTGGAAAATGACTGTCAATGCATCCGTTATTTCCAAGGCCACCTCCTTAAGTAGTCTGGGATGCAGTCCATCAGGCCCTGGGGATTTATTGGCCTTCAATCCCATCAACTTCCCCAACACAATTTCCCGACTAATAAGGATTTCCCTCAGTTCCTCCTTCTTACTGGACCCTCTGATCCCTTTTATATCCGGAAGGTTGTTTTTGTCCTCCTTAGTGAATACCGAACCAAAGTACTTGTTCAATTGGTCTGCCATTTCTTTGTTCCCCATTATGACTTCCCCTGATTCTGACTGCAGGGGACCTACGTTTGTCTTTACTAACCTTTTTCTCTTTACCTCTCATACCATCGAAGTTTCCTTTCTTTAATTTCAGGACCCTAGTCTCTGAATTAACTATGTCACTCTCCATCTTAATAAAGAATTCTACCATATTATGATCACTCTTCCCCAAGGGGCCTCGAGCGACCAGATTGCTAATTAGTCCTTTCTCATTACACATCACCCAGTCTAGGATGGCCTGCTCTCTAGTTGGTTCCTCGACATATTGGTCCAGAAAACCATTCCTTATACACTCCAAGAACTCCTCCTCCACAATATTGCTACCAGTTTGGTTAGCCCAATCTATATGTAGATGAAAGTCACCCATGATAACTGCTGTACCCTTATTGCACGTATCCCTAATTTCCTGTTTGATGCTGTCCCTAACCTCCCTACTGCTGTTTGGTGGTCTGTACACAACTCCCACTCGCGTTTTCTGCCCTTTGGTGTTTCACAGCTCTACCCCTATATGATGGAGCAGCTGAAGATGGTTGGACTGTACACTGCCCTGAGGAACTCCTGCAGTGACGTCCTTGGACCGTGATGATTGACCTCTAACCACCACAACCACCTTCCTTTGTGCTGGGTATGACTCCAGCCAGTGGAGAGTTTTCCCCCTGATTCCCATTGACTCCAGTTTACTCAGGCTCCTTGATGCCACACTCGGTCAAATGCTGCCTTGATCGAGGGCAGTCACTCTCACCTCACCTCTGGAATTCAGCTCTTTTGTCCATGTTTGGACCAAGGCTGTAATGAGGTCTGGAGCCGAGTAATCCTGACGGAACCCAAACTGAGCATCGGTGAGCAGGTTATTGGTGAGTAAGTGCCGCTTGATCGCACTGTCGACAACACCTTCCATCACTTTGCTGATGATTGAGAGTAGACTGATGGGGCGGTAATTGGTCGGATTGGATAGGTCCTGCTTTTTGTGGACAGGACATACCTGGGCAGTTTTCCACATTGTCGGGTAGATGCCAATGTTGTAGCTGTACTGGAACAGCTTGGCTAGAGGCACGGCTAGTTCTGGAGCACAAGTCTTCAGCACTACAGCCGGGATGTTGTTGGGGCCCATAGCCTTTGCTGTATCCAGTCGATCAGCCGTTTCTTGATATCACGTGGGGTGAATCGAATTGGCTGAAGACTGGCTTCTGTGATGGTGGGGACCTCAGGAGGAGACCGATATGGATCATCCACTCGGCACTTCTGGATGAAGATGGTTGCAAACGATTCAGCCTTGTCTTTTGCACTCACGTGCTGGACTTCGCCATCATTGAGGATGGGGATATTCAGGGAGCCTCCTCCTCCCATTAGTTGTTTAATGGTCCACCACCATTCACGACTGGATGTGGCAGGACTGCAGAGCTTTGATCTGATCCGTTGATTGTGGGATCGCTTAGCCCTGTTTATAGCATGCTGCTCCCGCTGTTTAGCATGCATGTAGTCCTGTGTTGCAGCTTCCCCAGGTTTGTCCACATTTTAAATCGGAGATTGATAGTTTTCTGTTAATCAAACATATTAAGGGATATGGGCCAAAGGAGTTAAGCTGAAGATCAGCTGTGATCTCATTGAATGGCAGAACAGGATCGAGGGGCTGAATGGCCACCTCCTGCTCCTCTGGTTCTGGTGGATGTTAAGCATGTGCGCACAAGTCCCATGATAGTGTCTGCCGCACCTCTAATTTTCAATGCTTAAGAGACCTCGTATTACTGAGATAAATTCTTTCCTTAGTCTCTGCACCTTAATCGTTAATACGCAAGGGAAAACAAATCAAGTTTACACAACCAGTCCTCACAATGTAACCGTTTAAGCCCCAGTATTAGTCAGATGACACTCACAGTATTCTTTTATATTTTTGCACGTACTCACCTACCATCCCCCACCCCAGCCCCCCTCCCCCCTAATACCCCACCCATACCCCACCCTTCCCCCACCATCCCAGCCCCCCATACCCCACCCCCTCCCCCCAACACCCCCCATACCCCACCCCCTCCCTCCAATACCCATACCCCACCCCCTCCCCCTATAACCCCCATACCCCACCCCCTCCCCAGCCCCCATACCCCACCCCCCACCCCAGCCCCCCATACCCCACCCATACCCCACCCTACCCCCACCACCCCAGCCTCCCATAGCCCACCCCCTCCCCCTATACCTCCCATACCCCACCCCCCACCCCAGCCCCCATACCCCACCCATACCCCA
Organism: Pristiophorus japonicus; assembly: GCF_044704955.1. Taxonomy (NCBI): domain Eukaryota; kingdom Metazoa; phylum Chordata; class Chondrichthyes; family Pristiophoridae; genus Pristiophorus; species Pristiophorus japonicus. The sequence continues at coordinate 522,966 of NW_027253216.1, forward strand.
CCCTACCCCCACCACCCCAGCCTCCCATAGCCCACCCCCTCCCCCTATACCTCCCATACCCCACCCCCCACCCCAGCCCCCATACCCCACCCCCTCCCTTATACCCCCCATACCCAGCCCCCACCCCAGCCCCCCATACCCCACCCCCCTCCCCCTATACCCCCCACATACCACCCACCACCACCCCCAAACCACCCCCATACCCACCCCCCCATACACCACCCTCCATCCTCCATACCCCTCATACTCCACCCCCATAACTCACCTCCCACCCCTACTCCCCATACACCAGCCCCCAGGCCACCCCCCATAACCCACCCCCCATAGCCCCGACCTCACATACCCCATACCCCACCCGTCAAACCCCCCCCCCACCCAACCACCTACCATTCCCCACCCAACATGCCCCCTACCCACCCCATAGCCCCCATCCCCATAGCCCCCACATCCCCATATACCACCTCCCACACCCAATGGGTGCTGCCTGGTCCAAACTGTAGGCCAAGGTGTTACATTTAAGGAAGGGACAATGCATAAATTGACCAGTAAACTGGGCTGAGCTGTGAATGGCTCAATCTACAGAAACACAGCGCAAAGTATTTGCTTCAATGCAGACCCAGAGCACAGGGATTGTTGGAGGAAGGTAGACCAACCCTGGTTCTGCTTGCTGTTGTCACATGATGCCACAGTTGACTATTCCGACCAGTCGGAGGCCAATCAACAGAATGATTTACAGCTCTGATTTCTCACAGAGCGCGCGAACAATCTGTACATGTTCCACTTTGTGATCTCCACAGTACGAGTGTTATAAATCAGGGCCAGCCTGTGCTGTTGCAGGGAGTGAATCATCAGCACAATTCCCTCCTGTCTTGTCTGAGTGGCCACAGGACAATGGCACGGGGGCAGTGCCTGGCAAACAGTGCCCAGGGTTGGCGTCCCTCGCCCCGGGGCTGCCAACAGCTGTGGGTGAGTGCAACACTTAATTCACTATTAATTACACAGACATTAATGAACTCGCAGATCTGACTAAATTAAAGCAACAGAGTCCAAGTCACGCTCATTAAATATGAAAGTTACAAAGTGAGAGAATTTGTTCCCTGATTGATCTTGTATGGATGGAGAGGGAATGATGAGCAGGATGGGACCGACACTGTCTTCAGTTTACAATTCATCTCACCACAACTGGCCTGCGATTTGTACAGATTCACATCTCTGCCACAGGCTGTGTGTTGGCTTTTCTCCAGTTTGTGAGTCCCAGTTATTGTAGATACAATGACGTTTATCCAACTCAGTGTTCGGAGCAAAATCCTGCTCCTCGTAGCAGTTTGGGAATAGGAATATAGAAACACAGGAGCAGGAGGAGGCCATTCGGCCCCTTGAGCCTGTTCCACCAGCCAATGGGATCGTGGCTGATCTGCGATCTAACTCCATATACCCGCCGTTGGCCCATAATCCCTGATTACCTTTGGTTAACAAAAATCTATCAATCTCCGATTTAAAATTAACAATTGATCCAGCACCAATTACCATTTGCGGAATAAAGTTACAAACGTCTACCGCCCTTTGTGTGTATAGGTGTTTATTAATTTCTCTCCTGAAAGATCTGGCTCTAATTTTTAAACGATGCCCCCTAGTCCCAGAATCCCCAACCAGCCCTGTAGGTTACATCACTTCAGGTGCACATCCAGGTACTTTTCAAATGTGGTGAGGGTTCCTGCCTCTCCCACCCTTTCAGGCCGTGAGTTCCAGACCCCCACCACCCTCTGGGTGAAGAAACGGATCACTTCAACTTCCCTCTAATCGTTGCCATTACTTTAAATCAATGCCCTGGCCTGCGACCTTCAGGGATCTGTGGACCTGCACTCCAAGATCCCTCTGTTCCTCTACACCTCTCAGTGCCCTACCATATATTGTGTATTCCCTTGCCTTGTTAGACCTCCCCAAATGCATCACCACTTAACCCTCTAAATTCCAGGCACGACAACTCAAGTTTGGTTACTCTCTCCTCATAATCTAACGCTGCTCTCCCATCTTGCACCTCAGCTGCTGAGAGGGCAGAGGATTCAGTACAGTAACACTCGAGGAACCCAGTGGGCGGGAGGGAAGGGAGAGAAGGGAAAGGAAGGAGGAAGGAAGATAGATAGGACTATACTCTGTATCTAACCCCGTGCTGTACCTGCCCTGGGAGTGTTTGATGGGACAGTGTAGAGGGAGCTTTACTCTGTATCTAACCCCCTGTACCTGCCCTGGGAGTGTTTGATGGGACAGTGTAGAGGGAGCTTTACTCTGTATCTAACCCCCTGTACCTGCCCTGGGAGTGTTTGATGGGACAGTGTAGAGGGAGCTTTACTCTGTATCTAACCCCCTGTACCTGCCCTGGGAGTGTTTGATGGGACAGTGTAGAGGGAGCTTTACTCTGTATCTAACCCGTGCTGTAAACATAGAAACATAGAAAATAGGTGCAGGAGTAGGCCATTCGGCCCTTCGAGCCTGCACCACCATTCAATAAGATCATGGCTGATCATTCCCTCAGTACCTCTTTCCTGCTTTCTCTCCATACCCCTTGATCCCTTTAGCCGTAAGGGCCATATCTAACTCCCTCTTGAATATATCCAATGAACTGGCATCAACAACTTTCTACGGCAGGGAATTCCACAGGTTAACAACTCTCTGAGTGAAGAAGTTTCTCCTCATCTCAGTCCTAAATGGCCTACCCCTTATCCTAAGACTATGTCCCCTGGTTCTGGACTTCCCCAACATCGGGAACATTTTTCCCGCATCTAACCTGTCCAGTCCTGTCAAAATCTTATATGTTTCTATGAGATGCCCTCTCATCCTTCTAAACTCCAGTGAATACAGTTGATCCAGTCTCTCCTCATAGGTCAGCCCAGCCATCCCTGGAATCAGTCTGCACTCCCTCAATAGCAAGAACGTCCTTCCTCAGATTAGGAGACCAAAACTGAACACAATATTCCAGGTGAGGCCTCACTAAGGCCCTGTACAACTGCAGTAAGACCTCCCTGCTCTTATACTCAAATCCCCTAGCTATGAAGGCCAACATGCCATTTGCCTTCTTCACCACCTGCTGTACCTGCATGCCAACTTTCAATGACTGATGAACCATGACACCCAGGTCTCGTTGCACCTCCCCTTTTCCTAATCTGCCCCCATTCAGATAATATTCTGCCTTCGTGTTTTTGCCCCCAAAATGGATAACCTCACATTTATACACATTATACTGCATCTGCCATGCATTTGCCCACTCACCTGACCTGTCCAAGTCACCCTGCAGCCTCTTAGCATCCCCCTCACAGCTCACACCGCCACCCAGTTTAGTGTCATCCGCAAACTTGGAGATATTACACTCTATTCCTTCATCCAAATCATTAATATATATAGTAAAGAGCTGGAGTCCCAGCACTGAGCCCTGCGGCACTCCACTAGTCACTGCCTGCCATTCTGAAAAGGACCATTTATCCCGACTCTCTGCTTCCTGTCTGCCAACCAGTTCTCTATCCACGTCAGTACATTACCCACAATACCATGTGCTTTGATTTTGCACACCAATCTCTTGTGCGGGACCTTGTCAAAAGCCTTTAGAAAGTCCAAATACACCACATCCACTGGTTCTCCCTTGTCCACTCTGCTAGTTACATCCTCAAAAAATTCCAGACAATTCATCAAGCATGATTTCCCTTTCATAAATCCATGCTGACTCGGTCCGATCCTGTCACTGCTTTCCAAATGCGCTGCTATTTCATTCTTAATGATTGATTCCAACATTTTCCCCATTACTGATGTTAGGCTAACCGGTCTATAATTACCCGTTTTCTCTCTCCCTCCTTTTTTAAAAAGTGGTGTTATCTTAGCTATCCTCCAGTCCATAGGGACTGATCCAGAGTCGATAGACTGTTGGAAAATGATCACCAATGCATCCACTATTTCTAGAGCCACTTCCTTAAGTACTCTGGGATGCAGACTATCAGGTCCCGGGGATTTATCGGCCTTAAATCCCATCAATTTTCCTAACACAATTTCCCGCTTTATAAGGATATCCTTCAGTTCCTCCTTCTCACTAGACTCACTGTCCCCTCGTACATTCAGAAGGTTATTTGTGTCTTCCTTTGTGAAGACAGAACCGAAGTATTTGTTCAATTGGTCTGCCATTTCTTTGTTCCCCGTTATAAATTCACCTGAATCCGATTGCAAGGGACCTACGTTTGTCTTTACGAATCTTTTTCTCTTCACATATTTATAGAAGCTTTTGCAGTCAGTTTTTATGTTCCCTGCAAGCTTCCTCTCGTACTCTATTTTCCCCCTCTTAATTAAACCCTTAGTCCTCCTCTGTTGAATTCTAAATTTCTCCCATTCCTCAGGTTTGTTGCTTTTTCTGGCCAATTTATATGCCTCTTCCTTAGATTTAACACTATCCTTAACTTCCCTTGTTAGCCATGGTTGAGCCACCTTCCCAGTTTTATTTTTACTCCAGACAGGGATGTACAATTGCTGAAGTTCATCCATGTGATCTTTAAATGTTTGCCATTGCCTATCCACCGTCAACCCTTTAAGTATCATTCGCCAGTCTATTCTAGCCAATTCACGCCTCATACTGTCGAAGTTACCTTTCCTTAAGTTCAGGACCCTAGTTTCCGAATTAACTTTGACACTCTCCATCTTAATAAGGAATTCTACCATATTATGGTCACTTTTCCCCAAGGGCCTCGCACAACAAGATTGCTAATTAGTCCCTTTTCATTACACATCACCCAGTCTAGGATGGCCAGCTCCCTGGTTGGTTCCTCGACATATTGGTCTAGAAAACCATCCCTAATACACTCCAGGAAATCCTCCTCCACCGCATTGCTACCAGTTTGGTTAGCCCAATCAATATGTAGATTAAAATCGCCTATGATTACTGCTGTACCTTTATTGCACACATCCCTTATTTCTTGTTTGATGCTGTCCCCAACCTCACTACTACTGTTTGGTGGTCTGTACACACCTCCCACTAGCGTTTTCTGCCCTTTGGAATTCCGTAGCTCCACCCATACCGATTCCACATCATCCAGGCTAATGTCCCTCCTTACTATTGCATTAATTTCCTCTTTAACCAGCAATGCCACTCCTCCTCCTTTTCCTTTCTGTCTATCCTTCCTAAATGTTGAATACCCCTGGATGTTGAGTTCCCAGCCTTGGTCACCCTGGAGCCATGTCTCCGTGATGCCAATTACACCATATCCGTTAACTGCTATCTGCGCAGTTAATTCATCCACCTTATTCCGAATACTCCTCGCATTGAGGCACAGAGCCTTCAGGCTTGACTTTTTAACACACTTTTGCCCCTTTTGAATCTTGCTGTAATGTGGCCCTTATTGCTTTTTGCCTTGGGTTTCTCTGCCCTCCACTTTTACTTTTCTCCTTTCTATCTTTTGCTTCTGCCCCCCTTCTATTTCCCTCTGTCTCCCTGCATAGGTTCCCATCCCCCTGCAATATTAGTTTAACTCCTCCCCAACAGCACTAGCAAACATTCCCCCAAGGACATTGGTTCCGGTCCTGCCCAGGTGCAGACCGTCTGGTTTGTACTGGTCCCATCTCCCCCAGAACTGGTTCCAATGTCCCAGGAATTTGAATCCCTACCTTCTGCACCACTCCTCAAGCCAGGTATTCATCTGAGCTATCCTGCTATTCCTACTCTGACTAGCACGTGGCACTGGTAGCAATCCTGAGATTACTACTTTTGAGGTCCTACTTTTTAATTTAACTCCAAGCTCTCTAAATTTGTCTCTTCGAACCTCTTCCCTTTTTTTACCTATGTCATTTTTACCTATATGCACCACGACAACTGGCTGTTCACCCTCCCTTTTCAGAATGTCCTGCACCCGCTCTGAGACATCCTTGACCCTTGCACCAGGGAGGCAACATATCATCCTGGAGTCTCGGTTGCGGCCGCAGAAACGCCTATCTATTCCCCTTACAATTGAATCCCCTATCACTATCGCTCTCCCACTCTTTTTCCTGCACTCCTGTGCAGCAGAGCCAGCCACAGTGCCATGAACTTGGCTGCTGCTGCCCTCCCCGATGAGTCATCCCCATCAACAGTACCCAATGCGATGTGTCTGTTTTGCAGGGGGATGAGCGCAGGGGACCCCTGCACTAACTTCCCTGCACTGCTCTTCCTGTTGGTCTTCCATTCCCTAACTCGCTGTGTACCCTTTACCTGCAGTAAGACCAACTCACTAAATGTGCTATTCACGTCATCCTCAGCATCGTGGATGCTCCAGAGTGAATCCACCCTCAGCTCCAGTTCCGTAATGCGATCTGTCAGGAGCTGCAGGCGGATGCACTTCCCGCACACGTAGTCGTCAGGGACACCGGAAGCAACCCTGGCTTCCCACATAGTACAGGAGGAGCATAATACGTGTCCGAGCTGTCCTGCCATGACTTAACCCCAAGATAAACTTAAATTGGCAACAACAATGCTAAATGTTACTTACTGATATAAAAAAGAAAAAGAAAAATTACTCACAATCACCAGCCCATCACTTAGGACCTTGGCTGTGACGTCACCTTTCGATTTATCTCTACTTCTTTTTTGCCTCCCTCCTGCAGCTGCACAAGCCCCGCCTCCCGACCCCAGACTCGCGCTTCCCAACTGCCCGAACTCCTCCTCCGACGAGCCTTTATAGGCCTCTCTGACCCCGGACTCGCGCTGCCCAACTCTACCTACCCTGGGAGTGTTTGATGGGACAGTGTAGGGGGAGCTTTACTCTGTATCTAACCCCCTGTACCTGCCCTGGGAGTGTTTGATGGGACAGTGTAGAGGGAGCTTTACTCTGTATCTAACCCCCTGTACCTGCCCTGGGAGTGTTTGATGGGACAGTGTAGAGAGAGCTTTACTCTGTATCTAACCCCCTGTACCTGCCCTGGGAGTGTTTGGTGGGACAGTGTAGGGGGAGCTTTACTCTGTATCTAACCCCCTGTACCTGCCCTGGGAGTGTTTGATGGGACAGTGTAGAGGGAGCTTTACTCTGTATCTAACCCCCTGTACCTGCCCTGGGAGTGTTTGATGGGACAGTGTAGAGGGAGCTTTACTCTGTATCTAACCCCCTGTACCTGCCCTGGGAGTGTTTGATGGGACAGTGTAGATGGAGCTTTACTCTGTATCTAACCCGTGCTGTACCTGCCCTGGGAGTGTTTGATGGGACAGTGTAGAGGGAGCTTTACTCTGTATCTAACCCGTGCTGTACCTGCCCTGGGAGTGTTTGATGGGACAATGTAGAGGGAGCTTTTCTCTGTATGTAACACCGTACTGTACTTGCGGGGAGTGTGTGATGGGACAGTGTAGAGGGGGCTTTACTCTGTATCTAACCAAGTCTGGATGAGTGCAGCTCCAGCAAGACTCAAGAAGCTTGACACCATCCAGAAAGATGTTTTATAAATATATTAAGAGCAAGAGGATAACTAAAGAAAAAGTAGTGCCGATTAGGGTAATCTGTGTGTGGAGGCGGAAGATGTGGGTCTGGTTTTAATGAATACTTTGTGGCTGTTTTCACAAAGGAGAGGGGCGATGCAGACATTGCAATCAGGGAGGAGGAGTGTGAAATATTAGATGAAATAAACATAGTGAGAGAGGAAGTATTAAGGGGCTTAGTACCTTTGAAAGTGGATAAATTCCCAGGCCCAGATTGAAATGTATCCCAGGTTCTTAGAAGAAACAAAAGAGGAAATAGCAGAGGCTCTGACCATCATTTTCCAATCCTCTCTGGTGTGGTGTGGTGCTGGAGGACTGGAGGACTGCTAATGTTGTACCTTTGTTTAAAAAGCGAGAAAGGGATAGACCGAGTAATTACAGGCCAGTCAGCCTAACCTCAGAGGTGCGAAAATTATTGGAAAAAATTCTGAGGGACAGGAAAAATCTTCATTTAGAAAAATGCGGATTAATCAAGGACAGTCAGCATGGATTTGTTAAGGGAAGGTCGTGTCTTACTAATTGATTTAATTTTTTGAGGAGGTAACCAGGAGGGTCGATGAGGGCAGTTTGTACGATGTAGTGTATATGGATTTTAGCAAAGCTTTTGACAAAGTCCCACATGACAGACTGGTCAGGAAAGTAAAAGCCCATGGGATGCAGGGCAAAGTGGCAAGTTGGATCCAAAATTGGCTCAGAGGCAGGAAGCAAAGGGTAATGGTTGATGGATGTATTCGTGACTGGAAGGATGTTTCCAGTGGGGTACCGCAGGGTTCAGTACTGGGTCCCTTGCTTTTTGTGGTGTACATCAATGATCTAGATTTGAATGTGGGGGGTATGATTAAGAAGTGCAGATGATACAAAAATCAGCTGTGTGCTTGATATTGAAGAAGAAAGCTACAGATTGCAGGAGGATATCAATCAACTGGTCAGGTGGGCAGAACAGTGGTAAATGGAATTTAATCTGGAGAAGTGTGAGGTAATGCACTTGGGGAGGGTTAACAAGGCAAGGGAATACACATTAAATGGTAGGACATTGAGAAGTATAGAGAAGCAAAGGGACTTTGGAGTGCATGTCCACAGATCCATGAAGGTAGCAGGCCAGGTGGATAAGGTGGGTAAGAAGGCATACAGAATACTTGCCTTTATTAGCCGAGGCATAGAATACAAGAGCAGGTGGGTTATGCTTGAACTGAATTAAACACTAGTTAGGCCACAGCTGGAGTACTGCGTGCAGTTCTGCTCACCGCATTACAAGAAAGATGTGATTGCACTAGAGAGGGTACAGAGGAGATTTAAGAGGATGTAGTCATGACTGGAGAACTTTAGCTGAGGAAAGATTTGGAACAGAGGAGACTGAGGGGAGACCTCATTGAGGTGTATAAAATTATGAGGGGCCTGGATAGAGTGGATAGGAAGGACCTATTTCCTTGGCAGAGGGGTCAACAACCAGGGGGCATAAATTTCAAGTAATTGGGAGGAGGTTTAGAGGGGATTTGAGAGGAAATATCTTCACCCAGAGGGTTTGGGGTTCTGGAACTCACTGCCTGAAAGGGTGGTAGAGGCAGAAATCTTCACCACATTTAAAAAGTACTTGGATGTGCACCTGAAGTGCCGTAACCTACAGGGCTACGGACCGAGAGCTGGAAAGTGGGATTAGGGTGGGTAGCTCTTTGTTGGCCAGCGCGGACATGATGGGCCGAATGGCCTCCTTCGGTGCTGTAAATTTCCATAATTCTATGAGGACAAAGCAGCCACTTTATTGGCACCCCATCCTCCACCTTCAACACTCACTCCCTCCACCACCGGCGCCCCCTGGCTGCAGTGTGTACCATCTACAAGATGCACTGCAGCAACTCGCCAAGGCTTCTTCGGCAGCACCTCCCAAACCCACGACCTCTACCACCTAGAAGGACAAGGGCAGCAGGTGCATGGGAACACCACCACCTCCACGTTCCCCTCCCAGTCACACACCATCCTGACTTGGAAATATATCGGCCGTTCCTTCATCGTCGCTGGGTCACAATCCTGGAACTCCCTCCCTAACAGCACTGTGGGAGCACCTTCACCACACGGACTGCAGTGGTTCAAGAAGGGGGCTCACCAACACCTTCTCAAGGGGCAATTAGGGATGGGCAATAAATGCCAACCTTGCCAGTGACGTCCACATCCCGAGAATGAATAAAACAAAGCCAAAATGCATCAGCTCAGCAAGAGTTAAGGAAATAAATTTACTGACGACCTACAAGCAAGGGGGATCCTGTGACGGAGGCATGCTGTCATAAGTGAGTGAGTTCGATTGTTAACATCTGCGCCACTCCAATTACACAATCCGTTGCTCACTACATCAATTGTCAAATCAGCTTAAAACAAAGAAAAAGTTCCCAATCAATCTGCTGATAATAACAGCTTGACAGGCTAGATCGAGCTGGCACTATTACAGCAATGTCAGCACGCATTATGTTCATGGGGTGTGTGCAACTATCCCACATCACAGCAAAAGACAGTGACTCGAACACCTCCAACTGGAGACAGTAACCATTACATGGCATACACTCCCAGAGTAACACTGGGGACACCGAGAGTCATATCGCTGTCATAACAATATTAATACTTAGACTCTGATATTAATACTGAGACTGTGATACTAATACCGAGACTGTGATATTAATACTGAGACTCGGATATTAATAATGGAGACAGTGATATTAATACTGAGACTCTGATATTAATACTGAGACTGTGATATAAATATTGACTCTGTGATACTAATACTGAGACTCTTATATTAAAACTGAGACTTTGATATTAAAACTGAGACTGTGATACTAATACTGAAACTCTGATATTAAGACTGAGACTGTGATATTAAAACTGAGACTCTGATATTAATACTGAGACTCTGATATTAATACTGAAACTGTGATATTAATACCGAGACTGTGATACTAATACTGAGACTCTGATATTAATATTGAGACTCTGATATTAATACTGAGACTGTGATACTAATACTGAGATTCTGATATTAATACCGACACTGTGATATTATTATTGAGAATGAGATACTAATACTGAGACTGTGATACTAATACTGAGACTGTGATACTAATACTGAGACTCTGATATTAATATCGAGACTCTGATATTAATACTGAGACTGTGATACTAATACTGAGACTGTGATACTAATACTGAGATGGTGATATTAATACTGAGACTGTGATACTAATACTGAGACTGTGATATTAATACTGAGACTGTGATATTAATACTGAGACTGTGATACTAATACTGATAATGTGATATTAATACTGAGACTGTGATTCTAATATTGAGACTGTGATATTAATATTGAGACTGTGATATTAATACTGAGACTCTGATATTAATACTGAGACTGTGATACTAATACCGAGACTGTGATACTAATACTGAGACTCAGAAATTAATACTTAGACTGTGATATTAATACTAAGACAGTAATATTAATACTGAGACTCTGATATTAATATTGAGACTCTGATATTAATACTGAGACTGTGATACTAATACTGAGACTCTGATATTAATACTGACACTGTGATATTATTATTGAGACTGTGATACTAATACTGGAGACTGTGATACTAATAATGAGACTCTGATATTAATACCGAGACTGTGATACTAATACTGAGACTGTGATACGAATACTGAGACTGTGTTATTAATACTGAGACGGTGATACTAATACTGAGACTGTGTTATTAATACTGAGACTGTGATATTAATACTGAGACTGTGATACTAATACTGAGACTCTGATATTAAAAGTGAGACTCTGGTACTAATACTGAAAATCTGATATTAATAATGAGAGGGTGATATTAAAACTGAGACACTGATATTAATACTGAGACTCTGATATTAATACTGAGACTGTGATATTAATACCGAGACTGTGATATTAATACTGAGACTCTGATATTAATACTGAGACTGTGATACTAATACTGAAACTGTGATACTAATACTGAGACTCGGATATTAATACTGAGACTGTGATATTAATACTGAGACTGTGATATTAATACTGAGACGCTGATATTAATACCGACACTGTGATATTATTATTGAGACTGTGATACTAATAATGAGACTGTGATACTAATAGTGAGACTGTGATATTAATACTGAGACTCGCATATTAATAATGGAGACAGTGATATTAATACTGAGACTGTGATATTAATACTGAGACTGTGATATAAATATTGACTCTGTGATACTAATACTGAGACTCTTATATTAAATCTGAGATTCTGATATTAAAACTGAGACTGTGGTACTAATACTGAAACTCTGATATTAATACTGAGACTGTGATATCAAAACTGAGACTCTGATATTAATACTGAGACTCTGATATTAATACTGAGACAGTGATATTAATACCGAAACTGTGATACTAATACTGAGATGGTGATATTAATACTGAGACTGTGATACTAATACTGAGACTGTGATATTAATACTGAGACTGTGATATTAATACTGAGACTGTGATACTAATACTGAGACTGTGATATTAATAATGTGACTCTGATATTAATACTGAGACTGTGAGACTAATACTGAGACCTTGATATTAAAACTGAGACTGTGATACTTTTACTGAAACTCTGATATTAATACTGAGACTGTGATATTAAAACTGAGACTCTGATATTAATACTGAGACTCGGATATTAATACTGAGACTGATACTAATACTGAGACTGTGATACTAATACTGAGATTCTGATATTAATACCGAGACTGTGATACCAATACTGAGACTGTGATACTAATACTGAGATGGTGATATTAATACTGAGACTATGATACTAATACTGAGACTGTGATATTAATACTGAGACTGTGATATTAATACTGAGACTGTGATACTAATACTGAGACAGTGCTATCTATACTGAGACTGTGATACTAATACTGAGACTCTGATATTAAAATGAGACTTTGATATGATACTGAGATTGTGAAACTAATACTAAGACTGTGATACTAATACTGAGACAGTGCTATCTATACAGAGAGTGTGATACTAATACTGAGACTCTGATATTAATACTGAGACTTTGATATGAATACTGAGATTGTGATACTAATACTAAGACTGTGATACTAATACTGAGACTGTGATGTTAATACTGAGACTGTGATATTAATACTGAGAATGTGATACAAATATGAGACTGTGATATTAATACTGGAGACTGTGATACTAATACTGAGACTGTGATATTAATACTGGGACTATGATACAAATACTGAGACTCTGATATTAATACTGAGACTGTGATATTAATACTGATACTGTGATATTAATATGAGACTGTGATATTTATATTGGAGACTATGATACTAATATTGAGACTGTGATATTAATACTGAGACTGTGATATTAATACTGAGAATGTAATATTGATACTGAGACTGTGATATTAATACTGAGACTGTGATACTAATACTGAGACTCTGATATTAATACTCAGACTCAGATATTAATACTGAGACTGTGATATTAATACTGAGACTGTGATATTGATACTGAGACTGTGATACTAATACCGCGACTGTGATATTAATACTGAGACTCTGGTATTAATACCGAGACTGAGATACTAATACTGAGACTGTGATATTAATACTGGAGACTGTGATACTAACACTGAGACTGTGATATTAATACTGGAGACTGTGATACTAATACTGAGACTGTGATATTAATACTGAGACTGTGATACTAATACTGAGACTGTGATATTAATACTGAGACTGTGATACTAATACTGAGACTGTGATATTAATACTGAGGCTGTGATATTAATACTAAGACTGTGATATTAATACTGAGATGTGATACTAATGCTGAGACTGTGATATTAATACTGAGACTGTGATGCCAATAATGAGACTGTGATACTAATACTGAGACTGTGATACTAATACTGAGACTGTGATATTAATACTGGAGACTCTGATATTAATATTGAGACTGTGATACTAATACTTAGACTCTGATATTAAAACTGAGACTGTGATATTAATACTGAGACTGTGATACTAATATGAGACTGTGATATTAACACTGGACACTCCAATACTAATATTGAGACCGTGATATTAATACTGAGACTATGATACTAATACTGAGACTCTGATATTAATACTGAGACTGTGATATTAATACTGAGACTGTGATATTAATATGAGACTGTGATATTTATATTGGAGACTGTGATACTAATACTGAGACTGTGATATTAATACTGAGACTGTGATACTAATACTGAGACTGTAATATTGAAACTGAGACTGTGATATTAATACTGAGACTGTGATACTAATACTGAGAATATGATATTAATACTCAGACTCGGATATTAATACTGAGACTGTGATATTAATACTGAGACTGTGATACTAATACCGCGACTGTGATATTAATACAGAGACTGTGATATTAATACTGAGACTGTGATACTAATACTGAGACTGTGATATTAATACTGAGACTGTGATATTAATACTGATACTGTGATATTAATATTGAGACTGTGATATTAATACTGAGACTGTGATATTAATACTGATACTGTGATATTAATATTGAGACTGTGATATTAATACTGAGACTGTGATACTAATACTGAGACTGTAATATTGAAACTGAGACTGTGATATTAATACTGAGACTGTGATACTAATACTGAGAATATGATATTAATACTCAGACTCGGATATTAATACTGAGACTGTGATATTAATACTGAGACTGTGATACTAATACTGAGACTGTGATATTAATACTGAGACTCTGATATTAATACTGAGACTGTGATACTAATACTGAGTCTCTGATATTAATACTGAGACTGTGATATGAATACTGAGACTGCGATACTAATACTGAGACTTTGATATTAATACTGAGACTGTGATATTAATACTGATACTGTGATATTAATATTGAGACTGTGATATTAATACTGAGACTGTGATACTAATAATGAGACTCTGATATTAATACTGGAGACTATGATATTAATACTGAGACTCTGATATTAATACTGAGACTGTGATACTAATAATGAGACTCTGATATTAATACTGGAGACTATGATATTAATACTGAGACTGTGATACTAAAACTGAGGCTGTGATATTTATACTGAGATTGTGATATTAATACTAAGACTGTGATATTAATACTGAGATGGTGATACTAATACTGAGAATGTGATACTAATAGTGAGACTGTGATATTAATACTGAGACTGTCATACTAATACTGAGACTGTGACATTAATACTGGAGACTGTGATACTAATCCTGAGACTGTGATATTAATACTGGAGACTGTGTTACTAATACTGAGACTGTGATATTAATACTGAGACTGTGATACTATTACTGAGACTCTGATACTAATACTGAGATTGTGATATTAATACTGAGATTGTGATACTAATACTGAGACTGTGATATTAATACTGAGACTGTGATATTAACACTGAGACTCTGATATTAATACTGACACTGTGATACTAATACTGATACTCTGATATTAATACTGAGACTGTGATATTAATAATGAGATTGTGATAATAATATTGAGACTGTGATACAATACTGAGATTGTGATATTAATACTGAGACTGTGAGAATAATACTGATACTGTGAAATTAATACTGGAGACTGTGATACTAATACTGAGACTGTGATATTAATACTGAGACTGTGATATTGATACTGAGACTCTGATATTAATACTGAGACTGTGATACTAATACTGAGACTGTGATATCAATACTGGAGAGTCTGATATTAATACTGGGACTGTGATACTAATACTGAGACTTCGATATTAATACTGAGACTGTAACACAAATACTGAGATACTGATATTAATACTGAGACTATGATATTAACACTGAGATTGTGATACTAGTACTGAGACTGTGATACTAATACTGAGACTGTGATATTAATACTGAGACTCTGATATTAATACTGAGACTGTGATACTAATACTGAGACTGTGATATTAATACTGGACACTCTGATATTAATACTGAGACTGTGATACTAATTCTGAGACTCTGATATTAATACTGAGACTGTGATATTGATACTGAGACTGTGATATTGAAACTGGAGACTGTGATACTAATACTGAGACTGATGATATTAATACTGAGACTGTGATAATAATACTGAGACAGTGATATTAATACTGAGACTGTGATACTAATACTGAGAATCTGATACTAACACTGAGACTGTGATACTAATACTGAGATTGTGATATTAATACTGAGACTGTGATACTAATACTGAGACTGTGATACTAATACTGAGAATGTGATATTAATATTGGAGACTGTGATATTAATAATGAGACTGTGATATTAATACTGAGACTGTGATATTAATACTGAGACTGTGATACTAATACTGAGACTGTGATACTAATACTCAGACTCTGATACTAATACTGAGATTGTGATACTTATACTGAGACTGTGATACTAATACTGAGACTGTGATATTAATACTGAGACTGTGATATTAATACTGAGACTCTGATATTAATACTGAGACTGTGATACTGATACTGAGACTGTGATACTAACACTGAGACTCTGGTATTAATACTGACACTGTGATACTAATACTGAGACTCTGATATTAATACTGAGATTGTGATATTAATAATGAGATTGTGATACTAATACTGAGACTGTGATACAATACTGAGATTGTGATATTAATACTGAGAGTGTGAGAATAATACTGAGACTGTGATATTAATTCTGAGACTGTGATATTAATACTGAGATTCTGATATTAATACTGAGACTGTGATACTAATACTGAGACTGTCATATTAATACTGGAGACTCTGATATTAATACTGAGACTATGATACTAATACTGAGACTCTGATATTAATACTGAGAATGTGATATTAATAATGCAATTGTGATATTAATACTGAGACTGTGATACTAATACTGAGACTATGATACTAATACTGAGACTCTGATATTAATACTGAGAATGTGATATTAATAATGCAATTGTGATATTAATACTGAGACTGTGATACTAATACTGAGCCTGTGATATAAATACTGAGACTGTGATACTAATACTGAGATTCTGATACTAATACTGAGACGGTGATACCAATACTGAGACTCTGTTATTAATACTGAGACTGTGATACTAATACTGAGACTGTGATACTAATACTCAGACTCTGATATTAACACGGAGACTAGGATACTAATACTGAGACTTCGATATTAATACTGAGACTGTGATACAAATACGGAGACACTGATATTAATACTGAGACTATGATATTAACACTGAGATTGTGATACTAGTACTGAGACTGCGATACTAATACTGAGACTGTGATATTAATACTGAGACTGTGATACTAATACTGAGACTGTGATATTAATACTGGACACTCTGATATTAATACTGAGACTGTGATACTAATTCTGATACTCTGATATTAGTACTGAGACTGTGATATTGATACTGAGACTGTGATACCATTATGAGACTGTGATATTGAAACTGGAGACTGTGATACTAATACTGAGACTGATGATATTAATACTGAGACTGTGATAATAATACTGAGACAGTGATATTAATACTGAGACTGTGATACTAATACTGAGAATCTGATACTAACACTGAGACTGTGATACTAATACTGAGACTGTGATATTAATACTGAGACTGTGATACTAATACTGAGACTGTGATACTAATACTGAGACTGTGATATTAATATTGGAGACTGTGATACTAATAATGAGACTGTGATATTAATACTGAGACTGTGATATTAATACTGAGACTGTGATACCAATACTGAGACTGTGATACTAATACTCAGACTCTGATACTAATACTGAGATTGTGATATTAATACTGAGAATGTGATACTGATACTGAGACTGTGATACTAATACTGAGACTCTGATATTAATACTGACACTGTGATACTAATACTGAGACTCTGATATTAATACTGAGATTGTGATATTAATAATGAGATTGTAATACTAATACTGAGACTGTGATACAATACTGAGATTGTGATATTAATACTGAGAGTGTGAGAATAATACTGAGACTGTGATATTAATTCTGAGACTGTGATATTAATACTGAGATTCTGATGTTAATACTGAGACTGTGATACTAATACTGAGACTGTGATATTAATACTGAGACTGTGATATTAATACTGAGACTGTGATACTAATACTGAGACAGTGCTATCTATACTGAGACTGTGATACTAATACTGAGACTCTGATATTAATACTGAGACTTTGATATGAATACTGAGATTGTGATATTAATATGAGACTGTGATATTTATATTGGAGACTATGATACTAATACTGAGACTGTGATATTAATACTGAGACTGTGATATTAATACTGAGAATGTAATATTGATACTGAGACTGTGATATTAATACTGAGACTCTGATATTAATACTGAGACTGTGATACTAATACTGAGACTGTGATATTAATACTGGACACTCTGATATTAATACTGAGACTGTGATACTAATTCTGAGACTCTGATATTAATACTGAGACTGTGATATTGATACTGAGACTGTGATATTGAAACTGGAGACTGTGATACTAATACTGAGACTGATGATATTAATACTGAGACTGTGATAATAATACTGAGACAGTGATATTAATACTGAGACTGTGATACTAATACTGAGAATCTGATACTAACACTGAGACTGTGATACTAATACTGAGATTGTGATATTAATACTGAGACTGTGATACTAATACTGAGACTGTGATACTAATACTGAGAATGTGATATTAATATTGGAGACTGTGATACTAATAATGAGACTGTGATATTAATACTGAGACTGTGATATTAATACTGAGACTGTGATACTAATACTGAGACTGTGATACTAATACTCAGACTCTGATACTAATACTGAGATTGTGATATTAATACTGAGACTGTGATACTAATACTGAGACTGTGATATTAATATTGGAGACTGTGATACTAATACTGAGAATCTGATACTAACACTGAGACTGTGATACTAATACTGAGATTGTGATATTAATACTGAGACTGTGATACTAATACTGAGACTGTGATATTAATACTGAGACTGTGATACCAATACTGAGACTGTGATACTAATACTCAGACTCTGATACTAATACTGAGATTGTGATATTAATACTGAGAATGTGATACTGATACTGAGACTGTGATACTAATACTGAGACTCTGATATTAATACTGACACTGTGATACTAATACTGAGACTCTGATATTAATACTGAGATTGTGATATTAATAATGAGATTGTAATACTAATACTGAGACTGTGATACAATACTGAGATTGTGATATTAATACTGAGAGTGTGAGAATAATACTGAGACTGTGATATTAATTCTGAGACTGTGATATTAATACTGAGATTCTGATGTTAATACTGAGACTGTGATACTAATACTGAGACTGTGATATTAATACTGAGACTGTGATATTAATACTGAGACTGTGATACTAATACTGAGACAGTGCTATCTATACTGAGACTGTGATACTAATACTGAGACTCTGATATTAATACTGAGACTTTGATATGAATACTGAGATTGTGATATTAATATGAGACTGTGATATTTATATTGGAGACTATGATACTAATACTGAGACTGTGATATTAATACTGAGACTGTGATATTAATACTGAGAATGTAATATTGATACTGAGACTGTGATATTAATACTGAGACTCTGATATTAATACTGAGACTGTGATACTAATACTGAGACTGTGATATTAATACTGGACACTCTGATATTAATACTGAGACTGTGATACTAATTCTGAGACTCTGATATTAATACTGAGACTGTGATATTGATACTGAGACTGTGATATTGAAACTGGAGACTGTGATACTAATACTGAGACTGATGATATTAATACTGAGACTGTGATAATAATACTGAGACAGTGATATTAATACTGAGACTGTGATACTAATACTGAGAATCTGATACTAACACTGAGACTGTGATACTAATACTGAGATTGTGATATTAATACTGAGACTGTGATACTAATACTGAGACTGTGATACTAATACTGAGAATGTGATATTAATATTGGAGACTGTGATACTAATAATGAGACTGTGATATTAATACTGAGACTGTGATATTAATACTGAGACTGTGATACTAATACTGAGACTGTGATACTAATACTCAGACTCTGATACTAATACTGAGATTGTGATATTAATACTGAGACTGTGATACTAATACTGAGACTGTGATATTAATATTGGAGACTGTGATACTAATAATGAGACTGTGATATTAATACTGAGACTGTGATATTAATACTGAGACTGTGATACTAATACTGAGACTGTGATACTAATACTCAGACTCTGATACTAATACTGAGATTGTGATACTTATACTGAGACTGTGATACTAATACTGAGACTGTGATATTAATACTGAGACTCTGATATTAATACTGAGACTGTGATACTGATACTGAGACTGTGATACTAACACTGAGACTCTGGTATTAATACTGACACTGTGATACTAATACTGAGACTCTGATATTAATACTGAGATTGTGATATTAATAATGAGATTGTGATACTAATACTGAGACTGTGATACAATACTGAGATTGTGATATTAATACTGAGAGTGTGAGAATAATACTGAGACTGTGATATTAATTCTGAGACTGTGATATTAATACTGAGATTCTGATATTAATACTGAGACTGTGATACTAATACTGAGACTGTCATATTAATACTGAGACTCTGATATTAATACTGAGAATGTGATATTAATAATGCAAATGTGATATTAATACTGAGACTGTGATACTAATACTGAGCCTGTGATATAAATACTGAGACTGTGATACTAATACTGAGATTCTGATACTAATACTGAGACGGTGATACCAATACTGAGACTCTGTTATTAATACTGAGACTGTGATACTAATACTGAGACTGTGATACTAATACTCAGACTCTGATATTAACACGGAGACTAGGATACTAATACTGAGACTTCGATATTAATACTGAGACTGTGATACAAATACGGAGACACTGATATTAATACTGAGACTATGATATTAACACTGAGATTGTGATACTAGTACTGAGACTGCGATACTAATACTGAGACTGTGATATTAATACTGAGACTGTGATACTAATACTGAGACTGTGATATTAATACTGGACACTCTGATATTAATACTGAGACTGTGATACTAATTCTGATACTCTGATATTAGTACTGAGACTGTGATATTGATACTGAGACTGTGATACCATTATGAGACTGTGATATTGAAACTGGAGACTGTGATACTAATACTGAGACTGATGATATTAATACTGAGACTGTGATAATAATACTGAGACAGTGATATTAATACTGAGACTGTGATACTAATACTGAGAATCTGATACTAACACTGAGACTGTGATACTAATACTGAGACTGTGATATTAATACTGAGACTGTGATACTAATACTGAGACTGTGATACTAATACTGAGACTGTGATATTAATATTGGAGACTGTGATACTAATAATGAGACTGTGATATTAATACTGAGACTGTGATATTAATACTGAGACTGTGATACTAATACTGAGACTGTGATACTAATACTCAGACTCTGATACTAATACTGAGATTGTGATATTAATACTGAGAATGTGATACTGATACTGAGACTGTGATACTAATACTGAGACTCTGATATTAATACTGACACTGTGATACTAATACTGAGACTCTGATATTAATACTGAGATTGTGATATTAATAATGAGATTGTAATACTAATACTGAGACTGTGATACAATACTGAGATTGTGATATTAATACTGAGAGTGTGAGAATAATACTGAGACTGTGATATTAATTCTGAGACTGTGATATTAATACTGAGATTCTGATGTTAATACTGAGACTGTGATACTAATACTGAGACTGTGATATTAATACTGAGACTGTGATATTAATACTGAGACTGTGATACTAATACTGAGACAGTGCTATCTATACTGAGACTGTGATACTAATACTGAGACTCTGATATTAATACTGAGACTTTGATATGAATACTGAGATTGTGATATTAATATGAGACTGTGATATTTATATTGGAGACTATGATACTAATACTGAGACTGTGATATTAATACTGAGACTGTGATATTAATACTGAGAATGTAATATTGATACTGAGACTGTGATATTAATACTGAGACTCTGATATTAATACTGAGACTGTGATACTAATACTGAGACTGTGATATTAATACTGGACACTCTGATATTAATACTGAGACTGTGATACTAATTCTGAGACTCTGATATTAATACTGAGACTGTGATATTGATACTGAGACTGTGATATTGAAACTGGAGACTGTGATATTGATACTGAGACTGATGATATTAATACTGAGACTGTGATAATAATACTGAGACAGTGATATTAATACTGAGACTGTGATACTAATACTGAGAATCTGATACTAACACTGAGACTGTGATACTAATACTGAGATTGTGATATTAATACTGAGACTGTGATACTAATACTGAGACTGTGATACTAATACTGAGAATGTGATATTAATATTGGAGACTGTGATACTAATAATGAGACTGTGATATTAATACTGAGACTGTGATATTAATACTGAGACTGTGATACTAATACTGAGACTGTGATACTAATACTCAGACTCTGATACTAATACTGAGATTGTGATACTTATACTGAGACTGTGATACTAATACTGAGACTGTGATATTAATACTGAGACTGTGATATTAATACTGAGACTCTGATATTAATACTGAGACTGTGATACTGATACTGAGACTGTGATACTAATACTGAGACTCTGATATTAATACTGAGACTATGATACTAATACTGAGACTCTGATATTAATACTGAGACTCTGATATTAATACTGAGAATGTGATATTAATAATGCAATTGTGATATTAATACTGAGACTGTGATACTAATACTGAGACTATGATACTAATACTGAGACTCTGATATTAATACTGAGAATGTGATATTAATAATGCAATTGTGATATTAATACTGAGACTGTGATACTAATACTGAGCCTGTGATATAAATACTGAGACTGTGATACTAATACTGAGATTCTGATACTAATACTGAGACGGTGATACCAATACTGAGACTCTGTTATTAATACTGAGACTGTGATACTAATACTGAGACTGTGATACTAATACTCAGACTCTGATATTAACACGGAGACTAGGATACTAATACTGAGACTTCGATATTAATACTGAGACTGTGATACAAATACGGAGACACTGATATTAATACTGAGACTATGATATTAACACTGAGATTGTGATACTAGTACTGAGACTGCGATACTAATACTGAGACTGTGATATTAATACTGAGACTGTGATACTAATACTGAGACTGTGATATTAATACTGGACACTCTGATATTAATACTGAGACTGTGATACTAATTCTGATACTCTGATATTAGTACTGAGACTGTGATATTGATACTGAGACTGTGATACCATTATGAGACTGTGATATTGAAACTGGAGACTGTGATACTAATACTGAGACTGATGATATTAATACTGAGACTGTGATAATAATACTGAGACAGTGATATTAATACTGAGACTGTGATACTAATACTGAGAATCTGATACTAACACTGAGACTGTGATACTAATACTGAGACTGTGATATTAATACTGAGACTGTGATACTAATACTGAGACTGTGATACTAATACTGAGACTGTGATATTAATATTGGAGACTGTGATACTAATAATGAGACTGTGATATTAATACTGAGACTGTGATATTAATACTGAGACTGTGATACTAATACTGAGACTGTGATACTAATACTCAGACTCTGATACTAATACTGAGATTGTGATATTAATACTGAGAATGTGATACTGATACTGAGACTGTGATACTAATACTGAGACTCTGATATTAATACTGACACTGTGATACTAATACTGAGACTCTGATATTAATACTGAGATTGTGATATTAATAATGAGATTGTAATACTAATACTGAGACTGTGATACAATACTGAGATTGTGATATTAATACTGAGAGTGTGAGAATAATACTGAGACTGTGATATTAATTCTGAGACTGTGATATTAATACTGAGATTCTGATGTTAATACTGAGACTGTGATACTAATACTGAGACTGTGATATTAATACTGAGACTGTGATATTAATACTGAGACTGTGATACTAATACTGAGACAGTGCTATCTATACTGAGACTGTGATACTAATACTGAGACTCTGATATTAATACTGAGACTTTGATATGAATACTGAGATTGTGATATTAATATGAGACTGTGATATTTATATTGGAGACTATTATACTAATACTGAGACTGTGATATTAATACTGAGACTGTGATATTAATACTGAGAATGTAATATTGATACTGAGACTGTGATATTAATACTGAGACTGTGATACTAATACTGAGACTCTGATATTAATACTCAGACTCAGATATTAATACTGAGACTGTGATATTAATACTGAGACTGTGATATTGATACTGAGACTGTGATACTAATACCGCGACTGTGATATTAATACTGAGACTCTGGTATTAATACCGAGACTGAGATACTAATACTGAGACTGTGATATTAATACTGGAGACTGTGATACTAACACTGAGACTGTGATATTAATACTGGAGACTGTGATACTAATACTGAGACTGTGATATTAATACTGAGACTGTGATACTAATACTGAGACTGTGATATTAATACTGAGACTGTGATACTAATACTGAGACTGTGATATTAATACTGAGGCTGTGATATTAATACTAAGACTGTGATATTAATACTGAGATGTGATACTAATGCTGAGACTGTGATATTAATACTGAGACTGTGATGCCAATAATGAGACTGTGATACTAATACTGAGACTGTGATACTAATACTGAGACTGTGATATTAATACTGGAGACTCTGATATTAATATTGAGACTGTGATACTAATACTTAGACTCTGATATTAAAACTGAGACTGTGATATTAATACTGAGACTGTGATACTAATATGAGACTGTGATATTAACACTGGACACTCCAATACTAATATTGAGACCGTGATATTAATACTGAGACTATGATACTAATACTGAGACTCTGATATTAATACTGAGACTGTGATATTAATACTGAGACTGTGATATTAATATGAGACTGTGATATTTATATTGGAGACTGTGATACTAATACTGAGACTGTGATATTAATACTGAGACTGTGATACTAATACTGAGACTGTAATATTGAAACTGAGACTGTGATATTAATACTGAGACTGTGATACTAATACTGAGAATATGATATTAATACTCAGACTCGGATATTAATACTGAGACTGTGATATTAATACTGAGACTGTGATACTAATACCGCGACTGTGATATTAATACTGAGACTGTGATATTAATACTGAGACTGTGATACTAATACTGAGACTGTGATATTAATACTGAGACTGTGATATTAATACTGATACTGTGATATTAATATTGAGACTGTGATATTAATACTGAGACTGTGATATTAATACTGATACTGTGATATTAATATTGAGACTGTGATATTAATACTGAGACTGTGATACTAATACTGAGACTGTAATATTGAAACTGAGACTGTGATATTAATACTGAGACTGTGATACTAATACTGAGAATATGATATTAATACTCAGACTCGGATATTAATACTGAGACTGTGATATTAATACTGAGACTGTGATACTAATACTGAGACTGTGATATTAATACTGAGACTCTGATATTAATACTGAGACTGTGATACTAATACTGAGTCTCTGATATTAATACTGAGACTGTGATATGAATACTGAGACTGCGATACTAATACTGAGACTTTGATATTAATACTGAGACTGTGATATTAATACTGATACTGTGATATTAATATTGAGACTGTGATATTAATACTGAGACTGTGATACTAATAATGAGACTCTGATATTAATACTGGAGACTATGATATTAATACTGAGACTCTGATATTAATACTGAGACTGTGATACTAATAATGAGACTCTGATATTAATACTGGAGACTATGATATTAATACTGAGACTGTGATACTAAAACTGAGGCTGTGATATTTATACTGAGATTGTGATATTAATACTAAGACTGTGATATTAATACTGAGATGGTGATACTAATACTGAGAATGTGATACTAATAGTGAGACTGTGATATTAATACTGAGACTGTCATACTAATACTGAGACTGTGACATTAATACTGGAGACTGTGATACTAATCCTGAGACTGTGATATTAATACTGGAGACTGTGTTACTAATACTGAGACTGTGATATTAATACTGAGACTGTGATACTATTACTGAGACTCTGATACTAATACTGAGATTGTGATATTAATACTGAGATTGTGATACTAATACTGAGACTGTGATATTAATACTGAGACTGTGATATTAACACTGAGACTCTGATATTAATACTGACACTGTGATACTAATACTGATACTCTGATATTAATACTGAGACTGTGATATTAATAATGAGATTGTGATAATAATATTGAGACTGTGATACAATACTGAGATTGTGATATTAATACTGAGACTGTGAGAATAATACTGAGACTGTGAAATTAATACTGGAGACTGTGATACTAATACTGAGACTGTGATATTAATACTGAGACTGTGATATTGATACTGAGACTCTGATATTAATACTGAGACTGTGATACTAATACTGAGACTGTGATATTAATACTGGAGAGTCTGATATTAATACTGGGACTGTGATACTAATACTGAGACTTCGATATTAATACTGAGACTGTAACACAAATACTGAGATACTGATATTAATACTGAGACTATGATATTAACACTGAGATTGTGATACTAGTACTGAGACTGTGATACTAATACTGAGACTGTGATATTAATACTGAGACTCTGATATTAATACTGAGACTGTGATACTAATACTGAGACTGTGATATTAATACTGGACACTCTGATATTAATACTGAGACTGTGATACTAATTCTGAGACTCTGATATTAATACTGAGACTGTGATATTGATACTGAGACTGTGATATTGAAACTGGAGACTGTGATACTAATACTGAGACTGATGATATTGATACTGAGACTGTGATAATAATACTGAGACAGTGATATTAATACTGAGACTGTGATACTAATACTGAGAATCTGATACTAACACTGAGACTGTGATACTAATACTGAGATTGTGATATTAATACTGAGACTGTGATACTAATACTGAGACTGTGATACTAATACTGAGAATGTGATATTAATATTGGAGACTGTGATACTAATAATGAGACTGTGATATTAATACTGAGACTGTGATATTAATACTGAGACTGTGATACTAATACTGAGACTGTGATACTAATACTCAGACTCTGATACTAATACTGAGATTGTGATACTTATAGTGAGACTGTGATACTAATACTGAGACTGTGATATTAATACTGAGACTGTGATATTAATACTGAGACTCTGATATTAATACTGAGACTGTGATACTGATACTGAGACTGTGATACTAATACTGAGACTCTGGTATTAATACTGACACTGTGATACTAATACTGAGACTCTGATATTAATACTGAGATTGTGATATTAATAATGAGATTGTGATACTAATACTGAGACTGTGATACAATACTGAGATTGTGATATTAATACTGAGAGTGTGAGAATAATACTGAGACTGTGATATTAATTCTGAGACTGTGATATTAATACTGAGATTCTGATATTAATACTGAGACTGTGATACTAATACTGAGACTGTCATATTAATACTGGAGACTCTGATATTAATACTGAGACTATGATACTAATACTGAGACTCTGATATTAATACTGAGAATGTGATATTAATAATGCAATTGTGATATTAATACTGAGACTGTGATACTAATACTGAGCCTGTGATATAAATACTGAGACTGTGATACTAATACTGAGATTCTGATACTAATACTGAGACGGTGATACCAATACTGAGACTCTGGTATTAATACTGAGACTGTGATACTAATACTGAGACTGTGATACTAATACTCAGACTCTGATATTAACACGGAGACTAGGATACTAATACTGAGACTTCGATATTAATACTGAGACTGTGATACAAATACGGAGACACTGATATTAATACTGAGACTATGATATTAACACTGAGATTGTGATACTAGTACTGAGACTGCGATACTAATACTGAGACTGTGATATTAATACTGAGACTGTGATACTAATACTGAGACTGTGATATTAATACTGGACACTCTGATATTAATACTGAGACTGTGATACCAATTCTGATACTCTGATATTAGTACTGAGACTGTGATATTGATACTGAGACTGTGATACCATTATGAGACTGTGATATTGAAACTGGAGACTGTGATACTAATACTGAGACTGATGATATTAATACTGAGACTGTGATAATAATACTGAGACAGTGATATTCATACTGAGACTGTGATACTAATACTGAGAATCTGATACTAACACTGAGACTGTGATACTAATACTGAGACTGTGATATTAATACTGAGACTGTGATACTAATACTGAGACTGTGATACTAATACTGAGACTGTGATATTAATATTGGAGACTGTGATACTAATAATGAGACTGTGATATTAATACTGAGACTGTGATATTAATACTGAGACTGTGATACTAATACTGAGACTGTGATACTAATACTCAGACTCTGATACTAATACTGAGATTGTGATACTTATAGTGAGACTTTGATACTAATACTGAGACTGTGATATTAAAACTGAGACTGTGATATTAATACTGAGACTCTGATATTAATACTGAGACTGTGATACTGATACTGAGACTGTGATACTAATACTGAGACTCTGATATTAATACTGACACTGTGATACTAATACTGAGACTCTGATATTAATACTGAGATTGTGATATTAATAATGAGATTGTAATACTAATACTGAGACTGTGATACAATACTGAGATTGTGATATTAATACTGAGAGTGTGAGAATAATACTGAGACTGTGATATTAATTCTGAGACTGTGATATTAATACTGAGATTCTGATATTAATACTGAGACTGTGATACTAATACTGAGACTGTCATATTAATACTGGAGACTCTGATATTAATACTGAGACTGTGATACTAATACTGAAACTGTGATACTAATACTGAGACTCGGATATTAATACTGAGACTGTGATATTAATACTGAGACTGTGATATTAATACTGAGACGCTGATATTAATACCGACACTGTGATATTATTATTGAGACTGTGATACTAATACTGAGACTGTGATACTAATAGTGAGACTGTGATATTAATACTGAGACTCGCATATTAATAATGGAGACAGTGATATTAATACTGAGACTGTGATATTAATGCTGAGACTGTGATATAAATATTGATTCTGTGATACTAATACTGAGACTCTTATATTAAATCTGAGATTCTGATATTAAAACTGAGACTGTGGTACTAATACTGAAACTCTGATATTAATACTGAGACTGTGATATTAATACTGAGACTCTGATATTAATACTGAGACTGTGATACTGATACTGATACTGTGATACTAATACTGAGACTCTGATATTAATACTGACACTGTGATACTAATACTGAGACTCTGATATTAATACTGAGATTGTGATATTAATACTGAGACTCTGATATTAATACTGAGACTGTGATATTAATACTGAGACTCTGATATTAATACTGAGACTGTGCTACTAATACTGAGACTGTGATACTAATAATGAGACTCTGATATTAATACTGACACTGTGATACGAACACTGATACTCTGATATTAATACTGAGACTGTGATATTAATAATGAGATTGTGATACTAATACTGAGACTGTGATACAACACTGAGATTGCGATATTAATACTGAGACTGTGAGAATAATACTGAGACTGTGAAATTAATACTGGAGACTGTGATACTAATACTGAGACTGTGATATTAATAATGGATACTCTGATAGAATTACTTTGACTGTGATATTAATACTGAGACTGTGATATTAATACTGAGACTGTGATACTAATACTGAGACTGTCATATTAATACTGGAGACGCTGATATTAATACTGAGACTGTGATACTAATACTGAGACTCTGATATTAATACTGAGACTGTGATTTTAATAATGCGATTGTGATATTAATACTGAGACTGTGATACTAATACTGAGACTGTGATATTAATACTGAGACTGTGATACTAATACTGAGATTCTGATACTAATACTGAGTGTGATACTAATACTGAGACTCTGATATTAATACTGAGACTGTGATACTAATACTGAGACTGTGATACTAATACTGAGACTCTGATATTAATACGGAGACTGTGTTACTAATACTGAGACTTTGATATTAATACTGAGACTGTGATACTAATACTGAGACTCTGATATTAATACTGAGACTGTGATACTAATACTGAGATTGTGATACTTATACTGAGACTGTGTTACTAATACTGAGACTGCGATACTTATACTGAGACTGTGATACTAATACTGAGGCTGTGATACTAATACTGAGACTGTGATATTAATACTGAGACTATGATATTAATACTGAGACTCTGATATTAATACTAAGACTGTGCTACTAATACTGAGAATGTGATACTAATACTGAGACTCTGATATTAATACTGACACTGTGATACAAACACTGATACTCTGATATTAATACTGAGACTGTGATATTAATAATGAGATTGTGATACTAATACTGAGATTGTGATACAATACTGAGATTGTGATATTAATACTGAGACTCTGATATTAATATTGAGACTCTGATATTAATACTGGAGACTGTGATACTAATACTGAGAATCTGATACTAACACTGAGACGGTGATACTAATACTGAAACTATGATATTAATACTGACACTGATACTAAATCTGATACTCGGATATTTATACTGAGACTGTGATATTAATAATGAGATTGGGATACTAATACTGAGACTGTGATACAATACTGAGATTGCG
The DNA here is from genome assembly GCF_044704955.1 of Pristiophorus japonicus. Lineage (NCBI taxonomy): Eukaryota > Metazoa > Chordata > Chondrichthyes > Pristiophoridae > Pristiophorus > Pristiophorus japonicus. The sequence continues at coordinate 553,878 of NW_027253216.1, forward strand.
ATATTAATACTGAGACTGTGAGAATAATACTGAGACTGTGAAATTAATACTGGAGACTGTGGTAATAATACTGAGACTGTGATATTAATACTGGAGACTGTGATACTAATATGAGACTGTGATATTGAAACTGGAGACTGTGATATTAATACTGGGACGCTGATATTAATACTGAGACTGATATTAATACTGGAGACTTTGACATTAATACTGAGACTCTGATATTCATTTTGATACTGATATTCATACTGGAATCTGTGATAGTCATACTGAGACTGTGATATTAATACTGGAGACTGTGATATTAGTGCTGGGACTCTGATATTAATTCTGAGATTGATATTAATCCTGGAGTCTGTGATATTAATACTGAGACTCTGATATTAATACTGGAGACTGATATTACCACTGAGACTGTGAGGTTAATACTGACACGCTGACATTAATACTGAAACTGTGATATTAATACTGAGATTCTGATATTAATACTGAGTCTGAGATACTAATACTGAGACTCTGATATTAATATTGAGTCTCTGATATTAATACTGGAGACTGATATTAATACTGAGACTCTAATATTAATACTGAGACTGTGATATTAATACTGAGACTCTGATATTAATACTGAGACTGTGATACTGATACTGAGACTGTGATACTAATACTGAGTCTCTGATATTAATACTGACACTGTGATACTAATACTGAGACTCTGATATTAATACTGAGATTGTGATATTAATAATGAGATTGTGATACTAATACTGAGACTGTGATACAATACTGAGATTGTGATATTAATACTGAGAGTGTGAGAATAATACTGAGACTGTGATATTAATTCTGAGACTGTGATATTAATACTGAGATTCTATTATTAATACTGAGACTGTGATACTAATACTGAGACGGTCATATTAATACTGGAGACTCTGATATTAATACTGAGACTATGATACTAATACTGAGACTCTGATATTAATACTGAGAATGTGATATTAATAATGCAATTGTGATATTAATACTGAGACTGTGATACTAATACTGAGACTGTGATATAAATACTGAGACTGTGATACTAATACTGAGATTCTGATACTAATACTGAGACTGTGATACTAATACTGAGACTCTGATATTAACACGGAGACTGTGATACTAATACTGAGACTTTGATATTAATACTGAGACTGTGATACTAATACTGAGACTGTGATACTTATCCTGAGACTCTGTTATTAATACTGAGACTGTGCTACTAATACTGAGACTGTGATACTAATACTGAGACTCTGATATTAATACTGACACTGTGATACGAACACTGATACTCTGATATTAATACTGAGACTGTGATATTAATAATGAGATTGTGATACTAATACCGAGACTGTGATACAATACTGAGATTGTGATATTAATACTGAGACTGTGAGAATAATACTGGAGACTGGGATACTAATACTGAGACTGTGATATTAATACTGGAGACTGTGATACTAATACTTAGACTGTGATACTAATACTGAGACTTTGATATTAATACTGAGACTGTAATATTAATACTGAGACTCTGATACTAATACTGAGACTGTGATATTAATACTGAGACTGTGATACTAATACTGAGACTTTGATATTAATACTGAGACTGTGATACTAATACTGAGACTCTGATATTAATACTGAGATTGTGATATTAGTACTGAGATTGTGATACTAGTACTGAGACTGTGATACTAATACTGAGACTGTGATATTAATACTGAGACGCTGATATTAATACTGAGACTGTGATATTAATACTGGACATTCTGATATTAATACTGAGACTATGATACTAATTCTGAGACTCTGATATTAATACTGAGACTGTGATATTGATACTGAGACTGTGATACTAATATGAGACTGTGATATTGAAACTGGAGACTGTGATACTAATACTGAGACTGCAATATTAATACTGAGACTGTGAAACTAATACTGAGAATCTGATACGAACACTGAGACTGTGATACTAATACTGAGACTGTGATATTAATACTGACACTGTGATACTAATACTGATACTCTGATATTAATACTGAGACTGTGATATTAATAATGAAATTGTGATACTAATACTGAGACTGTGATATTAATACTGGAGACTGTGATACTAATACTGAGACTGCGATACAAATACTGAGACTCTGATATTAATACTGAGACTATGATATTAATACTGAGATTGTGATACTAGTACTGAGACTGTGATACTAATACTGAGACTGTGATATTAATACTGAGATTCTGATATTAATACTGAGACTGTGATATTAATACTGGACACTCTGATATTAATACTGAGACTGTGATACCATTATGAGACTGTGGTATTGAAACTGGAGACTGTGATACTAATACAGAGACTGATGATATTAATACTGAGACTGTGATAATAATACTGAGACTGTGATATTAATACTGAGACTGTGATACTAATACTGAGAATCTGATACTAACACTGAGACTGTGATACTAATACTGAGACTGTGATATTAATACTGAGACTGTGATACTAATACTGAGACTGTGATACTTATACTGAGACTGTGATATTAATACTGGAGACTGTGATACTAATAATGAGACTGTGATATTAATACTGAGACTGTGATATTAATACTCAGACTGTGATACTAATACTGAGACTGTGATACTAATACTGAGATTCTGATACTAATACTGAGATTGTGATACTTATACTGAGACAATGATACTAATTCTGAGACTGTGATATTGATACTGATACTGTGATGTTAATACTGAGATTCTGATATTAATACTGAGACTGTGATACTAATACTGAGACTGTGATACTAATACTGAGACTCTGATATTAACACTGACACTGGGATAATAATACTGAGACTCTGATATTAATACTGAGATTGTGATATTAATACTGAGACTCTGATATTAATACTGAGACTGTGCTATTAATACTGAGACTCTGATATTAATACTAAGACTGTTCTACTAATACTGAGACTGTGATACTAATACTGAGGCTCTGATATTAATACTGACACTGTGATATGAACACTGATACTCTGATATTAATACTGAGACTGTGATATTAATAATGAGATTGTGATACAAATACTGAGACTGTGATACAACACTGAGATTGCGATATTAATAATGGATACTCTGATAGAATTACGTTGACTGTGATATTAATACTGAGACTGTGATACTAATACTGAGACTGTGATATTAATTCTGAGACTGTGATATTAATACTGAGTCTCTGATATTAATACTGAGACTGTGATACTAATACTGAGACTGTCATATTAATACTGGAGACGCTGATATTAATACTGAGACTGTGATACTAATACTGAGACTCTGATATTAATACTGAGACTGTGATTTTAATAATGCGATTGTGATATTAATACTGAGACTGTGATACTAATACTGAGACTGTGATATTAATACTGAGACTGTGATACTAATACTGAGATTCTGATACTAATACTGAGACTGTGATACTAATACTGAGACTCTGATATTAATACTGAGAATGTGATACTAATACTGAGACTGTGATACTAATACTGAGACTCTGATATTAATACGGAGACTGTGATACTAATACTGAGACTTTGATATTAATACTGAGACTGTGATACTAATACTGAGACTCTGATATTAATACTGAGACTGTGATACTAATACTGAGATTGTGATACTTATACTGAGACTGTGTTACTAATACTCAGACTGCGATACTTATACTGAGACTGTGATACTAATACTGAGACTGTGATACTAATACTGAGACTGTGATATTAATACTGAGACTGTGATATTAATACTGAGACTCTGATATTAATACTGAGACTGTGCTACTAATACTGAGAATGTGATACTAATACTGAGACTCTGATATTAATACTGACACTGTGATACAAACACTGATACTCTGATATTAATACTGAGACTGTGATATTAATAATGAGATTGTGATACTAATACTGAGACTGTGATACAATACTGAGATTGTGATATTAATACTGAGACTCTGATATTAATATTGAGACTCTGATATTAATACTGGAGACTGTGATACTAATACTGAGAATCTGATACTAACACTGAGACTGTGATACTAATACTGAAACTGTGATATTAATACTGACACTGATACTAAATCTGATACTCTGATATTAATACTGAGACTGTGATATTAATAATGAGATTGTGATACTAATACTGAGACTGTGATACAATACTGAGATTGCAATATTAATACTGAGACTGTGAGAATAATACTGAGACTGTGAAATTAATACTGGAGACTGTGGTAATAATACTGAGACTGTGATATTAATACTGGAGACTGAGATACTAATATGAGACTGTGATATTGAAACTGGAGACTGTGATATTAATACTGGGACTCTGATATTAATACTGAGACTGATATTAATACTGGAGACTTTGACATTAATACTGAGATTCTGATATTAATTTTGATACTGATATTAACACTGGAATCTGTGATAGTCATACTGAGACTGTGATATTAATACTGGAGACTGTGATATTAGTGCTGGGACTCTGATATTAATTCTGAGATTGATATTAATCCTGGAGTCTGTGATATTAATACTGAGACTCTGATATTAATACTGGAGACTGATATTACCACTGAGACTGTGAGGTTAATACTGACACTCTGACATTAATACTGAAACTGTGATATTAATACTGAGATTCTGATATTAATACTGAGTCTGAGATACTAATACTGAGACTCTGATATTAATATTGAGTCTCTGATATTAATACTGGAGACTGATATTAATACTGAGACTCTAATATTAATACTGAGAATGTGATATTAATAATGAGACTCTGATATTAATACTAGGGACTGATATTAATACTGAAACTGCGATATTAATACTGAGACTCTGATATTAATACTGAGATTGTGATATTAATACTGAGGCTCTGATGTTAATACTGAGATTCTGATATTAATACTGAGTCTCTGGTATTAATACTGGAGACTGATATTAATCCTGAGACTCTGATATTAATAATGAGACTGTGATATTAATACTGAGACTCTGATATTAACACTAGAGACTGATATTAATACTGAGACTGTGAGGTTAATATTGAGAATCTGATATTAATACTGAGAATGAGATACTAATACTGAGACTGTGATATTAACACTGATACTGTGATATTAATACTGGAGACTGTGATATTAATACTGGGACTCTGATATTAATACTGAGACTGATATTAATACTGGAGACTTTGACATTAATACTGAGACTCTGATATTAATAATGAGACTGTGATATTAATACTGAGACTCTGATATTAACACTGGAGACTGATATTAATACTGAGACTGTGAGGTTAATATTGAGACTCTGATATTAACACTGAGAATAAGATACTAATAATGAGACTATGATATTAACACTGATACTGTGATATTAATACTGAGACTGTGATATTAATCCTGAAATTCTAATATTAATACTGAGACTGTAATATTAATACTGAGACTCAGATATTAATACTGAGACTCGGATATTAATACTGAGACTCTGATATTAATACTGAGAATGTGATACTAATACTGAGACTGTGATATTAACACTGATACTGTGATATTAATACTGGAGACTGTGATATTAACACTGGAGACTGATATTAATACTGAGACTGATATTTTAATACTGGAGACTTTGACATTAATACTGAGACTCTGCTATCAATAATGAGACTGTGATATTAATACTGAGACTCTGATATTAACACTGGAGATTGATATTAATACTGAGACTGTGAGGTTAATATTGAGTCTCTGATATTAATACTGAGAATGAGATACTAATAATGAGACGGTGATATTAACACTGATACTGTGATATTAATACTGGAGACTGTGATATTAATAATGAGATTCTGATATTAATACTGAGACTGTGATATTAATCCTGAAATTCTAATATTAATACTGAGACTGTAATATTAATACTGAGACTCAGATATTAATACTGAGACTCGGATATTAATACTGAGACTCTGATATTAATACTGAGACACTGATGTTAATACTGAGACTATGATATTAACACTGGGACTCTGATATTAATACTGAGATTCTGCTATTAATACTGAGACTGTGATATTAATACTGAGACTCTGATATTAACACTGGAGACTGATATTAATACTGAGACTGTGAGGTTAATATTGAGACTCTGATATTAATACTGAGAATGAGATACTAATACTGAGACTGTGATATTAACACTGATACTGTGATATTAATACTGGAGACTGTGATATTACTACTGGGACTCTGATATTAATACTGAGGCTGATATTAATACTGGAGACTTTGACATTAATACTGAGACTCTGATATTAATAATGAGACTGTGATATTAATACTGAGACTCTGATATTAACACTGGAGACTGATATTAATACTGAGACTGTGAGGTTAATATTGAGACTCTGATATTAATACTGAGAATGAGATACTAATAATGAGACTGTGATATTAACAATGATACTGTGATATTAATACTGGAGACTGTGATATTAATACTGGGACTCTGATATTAATACTGAGAGTGATACAAATACTGGAATCTGTGATAGTAATACTGAGACTGTGATATTAATACTGGAGACTGTGATATTAATAATGGGACTCTGATATTAATTCTGAGACTGATATTAATACTGGGACTCTGATCTTAATTCTGAGACGGATATTAATACTGGAGACAGTGATATTAATAATGAGACTCTGATATTAATACTGAGACTGTGATATTAATACTGAGATTGTGATATTAATACTGAGGCTCTGATGTTAATACTGAGACTGTGATATTAATACTGAGATTCTTATATTAATACTGAGTCTCTGATATTAATACTGGAGACTGATATTAATCCTGAGACTCTGATATTAATAATGAGACTGTGATATTAATACTGAGACTCTGATATTAACACTGGAGACTGATATTAATACTGAGACTGTGAGGTTAATATTGAGAATCTGATATTAATACTGAGAATGCGATACTAATACTGAGACTGTGATATTAACACTGATACTGTGATATTAATACTGGAGACTGTGATATTAATACTGGGACTCTGATATTAATACTGAGACTGATATTAATACTGGAGACTTTGACATTAATACTGAGACTCTGATATTAATAATGAGACTGTGATATTAATACTGAGACTCTGATATTAACACTGGAGACTGATATTAATACTGAGACTGTGAGGTTAATATTGAGACTCTGATATTAACACTGAGAATAAGATACTAATAATGAGACTATGATATTAACACTGATACTGTGATATTAATACTGGAGACTGTGATATTAATACTGGGACTCTGATATTAATACTGAGAGTGATATACATACTGGAATCTGTGATAGTAATACTGAGACTGTGATATTAATAATGGAGACTGCGATATTAATAATGGAACTCTGATATTAATTCTGAGACTGATATTAATACTGGAACTCTGATATTAATTCTGAGACTGATATTAATACTGGAGACAGTGATATTAATAATGAGACTCTGATATTAATACTGAGACTGTGATATTAATCCTGAAATTCTAATATTAATACTGAGACTGTAATATTAATACTGAGACTAAGATATTAATACTGAGACTCGGATATTAATACTGAGACTCTGATATTAATACTGAGAATGTGATACTAATACTGAGACTGTGATATTAACACTGATACTGTGATATTAATACTGGAGACTGTGATATTAACACTGGAGACTGATATTAATACTGAGACTGATATTTTAATACTGGAGACTTTGACATTAATACTGAGACTCTGCTATCAATAATGAGACTGTGATATTAATACTGAGACTCTGATATTAACACTGGAGATTGATATTAATACTGAGACTGTGAGGTTAATATTGAGTCTCTGATATTAATACTGAGAATGAGATACTAATAATGAGACGGTGATATTAACACTGATACTGTGATATTAATACTGGAGACTGTGATATTAATACTGGGACTCTGATATTAATACTGAGAGTGATATAAATACTGGAATCTGTGATAGTAATACTGAGACTGTGATATTAATACTGGAGACTGTGATATTAATAATGGGACTCTGATATTAATTCTGAGACTGATATTAATACTGGGACTCTGATATTAATTCTGAGACTGATATTAATACTGGAACTCTGATATTAATTCTGAGACTGATATTAATACTGGAGACAGTGATATTAATAATGAGACTCTGATATTAATACTGAGACTGTGATATTAATACTGAGATTGTCATATTAATACTGAGACTGTGAGGTTAATATTGAGACTCTGATATTAATAATGAGACTGTGATATTAATACTGAGACTCTGATATTAACACTGGAGACTGATATTAACACTGATACTGTGATATTAATACTGGAGACTGTGATATTAATACTGGGACTCTGATATTAATACTGAGACTGATATTAATACTGGAGACTTTGACATTAATACTGAGACTCTGATATTAATAATGAGACTGTGATATTAATACTGAGACTCTGATATTAACACTGGAGACTGATATTAATACTGAGACTGTGAGGTTAATATTGAGTCTCTGATATTAATACTGAGAATGAGATACTAATAATGAGACTGTGATATTAACAATGATACTGTGATATTAATACTGGAGACTGTGATATTAATAATGAGATTCTGATATTAATACTGAGACTGTGATATTAATCCTGAAATTCTAATATTAATACTGAGACTGTAATATTAATACTGAGACTCAGATATTAATACTGAGACTCGGATCTTAATACTGAGACTCTGATATTAATACTGAGACACTGATGTTAATACTGAGACTATGATATTAACACTGGGACTCTGATATTAATACTGAGATTCTGCTATTAATACTGAGACTGTGATATTAATACTGAGACTCTGATATTAACACTGGAGACTGATATTAATACTGAGACTGTGAGGTTAATATTGAGACTCTGATATTAATACTGAGAATGAGATACTAATACTGAGACTGTGATATTAACACTGATACTGTGATATTAATACTGGAGACTGTGATATTAATACTGGGACTCTGATATTAATACTGAGACTGATATTAATACTGGAGACTTTGACATTAATACTGAGACTCTGATATTAATAATGAGACTGTGATATTAATACTGAGACTCTGATATTAACACTGGAGACTGATATTAATACTGAGACTGTGAGGTTAATATTGAGTCTCTGATATTAATACTGAGAATGAGATACTAATAATGAGACTGTGATATTAACAATGATACTGTGATATTAATACTGGAGACTGTGATATTAATACTGGGACTCTGATATTAATACTGAGAGTGATATAAATACTGGAATCTGTGATAGTAATACTGAGACTGTGATATTAATACTGGAGACTGTGATATTAATAATGGGACTCTGATATTAATTCTGAGACTGATATTAATACTGGGACTCTGATATTAATTCTGAGACTGATATTAATACTGGGACTCTGATCTTAATTCTGAGACGGATATTAATACTGGAGACAGTGATATTAATAATGAGACACTGATATTAATACTGAGACTGTGATATTAATACTGAGATTGTCATATTAATACTGAGACTGTGAGGTTAATATTGAGACTCTGATATTAATAATGAGACTGTGATATTAATACTGAGACTCTGATATTAACACTGGAGACTGATATTAATACTGAGACTGTGAGGTTAATATTGAGACTCTGATATTAATACTGAGAATAAGATACTAATAATGAGACTGTGATATTAACACTGATACTGTGATATTAATACTGGAGACTGTGATATTAATACTGGGACTCTGATATTAATACTGAGAGTGATATATATACTGGAATCTGTGATAGTAATACTGAGACTGTGATATTAATAATGGAGACTGCGATATTAATAATGGGACTCTGATATTAATTCTGAGACTGATATTAATACTGGAACTCTGATATTAATTCTGAGACTGATATTAATACTGGAGACAGTGATATTAATAATGAGATTCTGATATTAATACTGAGACTGTGATATTAATCCTGAAATTCTAATATTAATACTGAGACTGTAATATTAATACTGAGACTCAGATATTAATACTGAGACTCGGATATTAATACTGAGACTCTGATATTAATACTGAGACACTGATGTTAATACTGAGACTATGATATTAACACTGGGACTCTGATATTAATACTGAGATTCTGCTATTAATACTGAGACTGTGATATTAATACTGAGACTCTGATATTAACACTGGAGACTGATATTAATACTGAGACTGTGAGGTTAATATTGAGACTCTGATATTAATACTGAGAATGAGATACTAATACTGAGACTGCGATATTAACACTGATACTGTGATATTAATACTGGAGACTGTGATATTAATACTGGGACTCTGATATTAATACTGAGACTGATATTAATACTGGAGACTTTGACATTAATACTGAGACTCTGATATTAATAATGAGACTGTGATATTAATACTGAGACTCTGATATTAACACTGGAGACTGATATTAATACTGAGACTGTGAGGTTAATATTGAGTCTCTGATATTAATACTGAGAATGAGATACTAATAATGAGACTGTGATATTAACACTGATACTGTGATATTAATACTGGAGACTGTGATATTAATACTGGGACTCTGATATTAATACTGAGAGTGATATAAATACTGGAATCTGTGATAGTAATACTGAGACTGTGATATTAATACTGGAGACTGTGATATTAATAATGGGACTCTGATATTAATTCTGAGACTGATATTAATACTGGGACTCTGATATTAATTCTGAGACTGATATTAATACTGGAGACAGTGATATTAATAATGAGATTCTGATATTAATACTGAGACTGTGATATTAATCCTGAAATTCTAATATTAATACTGAGACTGTAATATTAATACTGAGACTCAGATATTAATACTGAGACTCGGATATTAATACTGAGACTCGGATATTAATACTGAGACTCTGATATTAATACTGAGACACTGATGTTAATACTGAGACTATGATATTAACACTGGGACTCTGATATTAATACTGAGATTCTGCTATTAATACTGAGACTGTGATATTAATACTGAGACTCTGATATTAACACTGGAGACTGATATTAATACTGAGACTGTGAGGTTAATACTGAGACTCTGATATTAATACTGAGAATGAGATACTAATACTGAGACTGTGATATTAACACTGATACTGTGATATTAATACTGGAGACTGTGATATTAATACTGGGACTCTGATATTAATACTGAGACTGATATTAATACTGGAGACTTTGACATTAATACTGAGACTCTGATATTAATAATGAGACTGTGATATTAATACTGAGACTCTGATATTAACACTGGAGACTGATATTAATACTGAGACTGTGAGGTTAATATTGAGTCTCTGATATTAATACTGAGAATGAGATACTAATAATGAGACTGTGATATTAACAATGATACTGTGATATTAATACTGGAGACTGTGATATTAATACTGGGACTCTGATATTAATACTGAGAGTGATATAAATACTGGAATCTGTGATAGTAATACTGAGACTGTGATATTAATACTGGAGACTGTGATATTAATAATGGGACTCTGATATTAATTCTGAGACTGATATTAATACTGGAACTCTGATATTAATTCTGAGACTGATATTAATACTGGGACTCTGATCTTAATTCTGAGACGGATATTAATACTGGAGACAGTGATATTAATAATGAGACTCTGATATTAATACTGAGACTGTGATATTAATACTGAGATTGTCATATTAATACTGAGACTGTGAGGTTAATATTGAGACTCTGATATTAATAATGAGACTGTGATATTAATACTGAGACTCTGATATTAACACTGGAGACTGATATTAATACTGAGACTGTGAGGTTAATATTGAGACTCTGATATTAATACTGAGAATAAGATACTAATAATGAGACTGTGATATTAACACTGATACTGTGATATTAATACTGGAGACTGTGATATTAATACTGGGACTCTGATATTAATACTGAGAGTGATATATATACTGGAATCTGTGATAGTAATACTGAGACTGTGATATTAATAATGGAGACTGCGATATTAATAATGGGACTCTGATATTAATTCTGAGACTGATATTAATACTGGAACTCTGATATTAATTCTGAGACTGATATTAATACTGGAGACAGTGATATTAATAATGAGATTCTGATATTAATACTGAGACTGTGATATTAATCCTGAAATTCTAATATTAATACTGAGACTGTAATATTAATACTGAGACTCAGATATTAATACTGAGACTCGGATATTAATACTGAGACAGTGATATTAATACTGAGACACTGATGTTAATACTGAGACTATGATATTAACACTGGGACTCTGATATTAATACTGAGATTCTGCTATTAATACTGAGACTGTGATATTAATACTGAGACTCTGATATTAACACTGGAGACTGATATTAATACTGAGACTGTGAGGTTAATATTGAGACTCTGATATTAATACTGAGAATGAGATACTAATACTGAGACTGCGATATTAACAATGATACTGTGATATTAATACTGGAGACTGTGATATTAATACTGGGACTCTGATATTAATACTGAGACTGATATTAATACTGGAGACTTTGACATTAATACTGAGACTCTGATATTAATAATGAGACTGTGATATTAATACTGAGACTCTGATATTAACACTGGAGACTGATATTAATACTGAGACTGTGAGGTTAATATTGAGTCTCTGATATTAATACTGAGAATGAGATACTAATAATGAGACTGTGATATTAACAATGATACTGTGATATTAATACTGGAGACTGTGATATTAATACTGGGACTCTGATATTAATACTGAGAGTGATATAAATACTGGAATCTGTGATAGTAATACTGAGACTGTGATATTAATACTGGAGACTGTGATATTAATAATGGGACTCTGATATTAATTCTGAGACTGATATTAATACTGGGACTCTGATATTAATTCTGAGACTGATATTAATACTGGGACTCTGATCTTAATTCTGAGACGGATATTAATACTGGAGACAGTGATATTAATAATGAGACTCTGATATTAATACTGAGACTGTGATATTAATACTGAGATTGTGATATTAATACTGAGGCTCTGATGTTAATACTGAGACTGTGATATTAATACTGAGATTCTTATATTAATACTGAGTCTCTGGTATTAATACTGGAGACTGATATTAATCCTGAGACTCTGATATTAATAATGAGACTGTGATATTAATACTGAGGCTCTGATATTAACACTGGAGACTGATATTAATACTGAGACTGTGAGGTTAATATTGAGACTCTGATATTAATACTGAGAATGAGATACTAATACTGAGACTGTGATATTAACACTGATACTGTGATATTAATACTGGAGACTGTGATATTAATACTGGGACTCTGATATTAATACTGAGACTGATATTAATACTGGAGACTTTGACATTAATACTGAGACTCTGATATTAATAATGAGACTGTGATATTAATACTGAGACTCTGATATTAACACTGGAGACTGATATTAATACTGAGACTGTGAGGTTAATATTGAGACTCTGATATTAATACTGAAAATGAGATACTAATAATGACACTGTGATATTAACACTGATACTGTGATATTAATACTGGAGACTGTGATATTAATACTGGGACTCTGATATTAATACTGAGAGTGATATAAATACTGGAATCTGTGATAGTAATACTGAGACTGTGATATTAATACTGGAGACTGTGATATTAATAATGGGACTCTGATATTAATTCTGAGACTGATATTAATACTGGGACTCTGATATTAATTCTGAGACTGATATTAATACTGGAGACAGTGATATTAATAATGAGACTCTGATATTAATACTGAGACTGTGATATTAATCCTGAAATTCTAATATTAATACTGAGACTGTAATATTAATACTGAGACACTGATATTAATACTGAGACTGTGATATTAACACTGGGACTCTGATATTAATACTGAGACTCTGCTATTAATACTGAGACTGTGATATTAATACTGAGATTGTGATATTAATACTGAGGCTCTGATGTTAATACTGAGACTGTGATATTAATACTGAGATTCTTATATTAATACTGACTCTCTGGTATTAATACTGGAGACTGATATTAATCCTGAGACTCTGATATTAATAATGAGACTGTGATATTAATACTGAGACTCTGATATTTACACTGGAGACTGATATTAATACTGAGACTGTGAGGTTAATATTGAGACTCTGATATTAATACTGAGAATGAGCTACTAATACTGAGACTGTGATATTAACACTGATACTGTGATATTAATACTGGAGACTGTGATATTAATACTGGGACTCTGATATTAATACTGAGACTGATATTAATACTGGAGACTTTGACATTAATACTGAGACTCTGATATTAATAATGAGACTGTGATATTAATACTGAGACTCTGATATTAACACTGGAGACTGATATTAATACTGAGACTGTGAGGTTAATATTGAGACTCTGATTTTAATACTGAGAATGAGATACTAATAATGAGACTGTGATATTAACACTGATACTGTGATATTAATACTGGAGACTGTGATATTAATACTGGGACTCTGATATTAATACTGAGAGTGATATAAATACTGGAATCTGTGATAGTAATAGTGAGACTGTGATATTAATACTGGAGACTGTGATATTAATAATGGGACTCTGATATTAATTCTGAGACTGATATTAATACTGGAGACAGTGATATTAATAATGAGACTCTGATATTAATACTGAGACTGTGATATTAATCCTGAAATTCTAATATTAATACTGAGACTGTAATATTAATACTGAGACTCTGATATTAATACTGAGACTCGGATATTAATACTGAGACTCTGATATTAATACTGAGACACTGATATTAATACTGAGACTGTGATATTAACACTGGGACTCTGATATTAATACTGAGACTCTGCTATTAATACTGAGACTGTGAGGTTAATATTGAGACTCTGATATTAATACTGAGAGTGATATATATACTGGAATCTGTGATAGTAATACTGAGACTGTGATATTAATACTGGAGACTGTGATATTAGTGCTGGGACTCTGATATTAATTCTGAGACTGATATTAATACTAGAGACTGTGATATTAATATTGAGACTCTGATATTAATACTGAGACTGTGATATTAATACTGAGACTTGGATATATAGTACTGAGACTGTGATATTAACACCGGCGACTGTGATATTAATAATGGGACTCTGTTATTAATACTGCAGACTGTGATATTAATACTGGGACTCTGATATTAATTCTGAGACTGATATTAATACTGGAGACAGTGATATTAATACTGAGACTCTGATATTAATACTGAGACTGTGATATTAATCCTGAGGCTGTGATATTAATACTGGAGACAGTGATATTAATACTGAGACTCTGATATTAACATTGAGACTCTGATATTAATACTGAGACTGTGATATTAATACTGAGACTCTGATATTAATACTGAGACTGTGATATTAATCCTGTAACTCTGATATTAATACTGAGACTATGATATTAATACTGAGACTGTGATATTAATACTGAGACTCTGATATTAATACTGAGACTGTGATATTAATCCTGTAACTCTGATATTAATACTGAGACTGTAATATTAATACTGAGACTGTGATATTAATACTGAGACTGATATTAATACTGAGACTGTGATATTAATCCTGTAACTCTGATATTAATACTGAGACTGTAATATTAATACTGAGACTCGGATATTAATACTGAGACTGTGATATTAATACTGAGACTCTGATATTAATACTGAGACTATGATATTAATCCTGTAACTCTGATATTAATACTGAGACTGTAATATTAATACTGAGACTGTGATATTAATACTGAGACTGTAATATTAATAATGAGATTCTGATATTAATACTGAGACTGTAATATTAATACTGAGACTCTGATAATAATACTGAGACTTGAATATTAATACTGAGACTGTGATATTAATACTGAGACTCTGATATTAATACTGAGACTGTGATATTAATCCTGTAACTCTGATATTAATACTGAGACTGTAATATTAATACTGAGACTCTGACGTTAATTCTGAGACTCTGATATTAAGTCTGAGACTTTAACATTAATACTGAGACTAGTGATATTAATACTAGGACTGTGATATTAATACTGGAGACTGTGATATTAATACTGAGTCTCTGATATTAATACTGAGACTCGGATATTAATACTGAGACTGTGATATTGATACTGAGACTCTGATATTAATACTGAGACTATGATATTAATCCTGTAACTCTGATATTAATACTGAGACTGTAATATTAATACTGAGACTGTGATATTAATACTGAGACTGTGATATTAATCCTGTAACTCTGATATTAATACTGATACTGTAATATTAATACTGAGACTCTGACATTAATTCTGAGACTCGGATATTAAGACTGAGACTTTAACATTAATACTGAGACTAGTGATATTAATACTGGAGATGGTGATATTAATACTGAGACTCTGATATTAATACTGGGACTGTGATATTAATACTGAGACTCTGATATTAATTTTGAGACTGATATAAATACTGGAATCTGTGATAGTAATACTGAGACTGTGATATTAATACTGGAGACTGTGATATTAATAATGGTACTCTGATATTAATTCTGAGACTGATATTAATACTGGGACTCTGATATTAATTCTGAGACTGATATTAATACTAGAGACAGTGATATTAATACTGAGACTCTGATATTAATACTGAGACTGTGATATTAATCCTGAAACGCTAATATTAATACTGAGACTGTAATATTAATACTGAGACTCTGATATTAATACTGAGACTCGGATATTAATACTGAGACTGTGATATTAATACTGGGACTCTGATATTAATACTGGGACTCTGCTATTAATACTGAGACTGTGATATTAATACTGAGACTCTGATATTAATACTGGAGACTGATATTAATACTGAGACTGTGAGGTTAATATTGAGATTCTGATATTAATACTGAGAATGAGATACTAATACTGAGACTGTGATATTAACACTGATACTGTGATATTAATACTGGAGACTGTGATATTAATACTGGGACTCTGATATTAATACTGAGACTGGTATTAATACTGGAGACTTTGACATTAATACTGAGACTCTGATATTAATTTTGAGACTGATATTAATACTGGAATCTGTGATAGTCATACTGAGACTGTGATATTAATACTGGAGACTGTGATATTAGTGCTGGGACTCTGATATTAATTCTGAGACTGATATTAATCCTGGAGACAGTGATATTAATATTGAGACTCTGATATTAATATTGAGACACTGATATTAATACTGAAACTCTGATATTCATACTGAGACTGTGATAGTAATCATGAAGCTCTGATATTAATACTGAGACTCGGATAATAATACTGAGACTGTAATATTAATACTGAGATTCTGATATTAATACTGAGACTGTGATATTAATACTGAAACTCTGATATTAATATTGAGACTCTGATATTAATACTGAGATTCTGATATTAATACTGAGACTCGGATATTAATACTGAGACTGTGATATTAATACTGAGAATCTGATATTAATATTGAGACTCTGATATTAATACTGAGATTGTGATATTAATACTGAGACTCTGATATTAATACTGAGACTGTGATATTAATACTGAGACTCTGATATTAATAGTGAGATTCTGATATTAATACTGAGACTCTGATATTAATACTGGGACTGTGATATTAATACTGGAGACTGTGATATTAACACTGAGACTCTGATATTAACCTGAGACCCGGATATTAATACTGAGACTGTGATATTAATACTGAGACTCTGATATTAATATTGTGACTCTGATATTAATACTGAGATTGTGATATTAATACTGAGACTCTGATATTAATACTGAGACTGTGATATTAATACTGAGACTCTGATATTAATAGTGAGATTCTGATATTAATACTGAGACTGTGATATTAATACTGAGACTCTGATATTAATACTGGGACTGTGATATTAATACTGGAGACTGTGATATTAACACTGAGACTCTGATATTAATCCTAAGACTGTGATATTAATACTGGAGACTGTGATATTAATACTGAGACTCTGATATTAATATTGAGACTCTGATATTAATACTGAAACTGTGATATTAATACTGAGACTCTGATATTAATACTGAGACTGAGTTACTGATACTAGAGACTGTGATATTAACACTGAGACTCTGATATTAATCCTGAGGACAGTGATATTAATACTGAGATTCAGATATTATTACTGAGATTGTAATATTAACACTGGGACTCTGAGATCAATACTGAGACTGTGATATTAATACTGCGACTGTTATAATAAAACTGAGACTCTGATATTAATACTGAGGCTCTTATATTAACACTGAGACTGTGATATTAATACTAAGATTCAGATATTAATACTGAGACTGTGATATTAATACTGAGACCCTGATATTAATATTGAGACTCTGATATTAATACTGAGAAACTGATATTAATACTGAGACTATGATATTAATCCTGAGACTGTGATATTAATCCTGAAGCTCTGATATTAATACTGAGACTGTGATATTAATACTGAGACTGTGATATTAATACTGGGACATGATATTAATTCTGAGACTGATATTAATACTGGGGACTGTGATATTAATAATGAGACTGTGATATTAATACTGAGACTCTGATATTAATAATGTGACTCGGATATTTAATACTGAGACTGTGATATTAACACTGCAGACTTCGATATTAATAATGGGACTCTGATATTAATACTGAGACTGAGATACTGATACTGGAGACTGTGATATTAACACTGAGACTCTGATATTAATACTGAGACTGTGATATTAATACTGAAACTCTGATATTAATACTGAGACTGTGATATTAATACTGAGACTTGGATATTTAATACTGAGACTGTGATATTAATACTGAGACACTGATATTAATACTGAAGCTCTGATATTAATACTGAGACTGTGATATTAATATTGAGACTGTGATATTAATACTGGGGACTCTGATATTAATACTGAGACTGTGATATTAATACAGAGACTCTGATATTAATACTGAGCCTGGGATATTTAATACTGAGACTGTGATATAAATACTGAGACTCTGATATTAATATTGAGACTTTGATATTAATATTGAGACACTGATATTAATACTGAGACTCTGATATTGATACTGAGACTGTGTTATTAATAATGAGACTCTGATATTAATATTGAGATCTGATATTTATACTGAGATTGTGATATTAATACTGAGACTGTGATATTAATACTGAGACTGTGATATTAATACTGAGACTCTGATATTAATACTGAGACTGTGATATTAATACTGGGACTTGGATATTTAATACTGGAGACTCTGATATTAATTCTGAGACTGATATTAACACTGGAGACTGTGATATTAATACTGAGACTCTGATATTAATACTGAGACTGGGATATTAATACTGAGACTCTGATATTAATGTTGCGACTCGGATATTTAATACTGAGACTGTGATATTAACACTGGAGTCTGCGATATTAATAATGGGACTCTGATATTAATACTTAGACTGTGATATTAATCCTGGAGACTGTGATATTAATACTGAAACTCTGATATTAATACTGAGACTGTGATATTAATACTGAGACGTGGATATTTAATACTGGAACTGTGTTATTAATAATGAGACTCTGATATTAATATTGAGACTCTGATATTTATACTGAGATTGTGATATTAATACTGAGACTCTGATATTAATACTGAGACTGTGATATTAATACTGAGACTCTGATATTAATACTGAGACTGTGATATTAATACTGAGACTGTGATATTAATACTGGGACATGATATTAATTCTGAGACTGATATTAATACTGGGGACTGTGATATTAATAATGAGACTGTGATATTAATACTGAGACTCTGATATTAATAATGTGACTCGGATATTTAATACTGAGACTGTGATATTAACACTGCAGACTTCGATATTAATAATGGGACTCTGATATTAATACTGAGACTGAGATACTGATACTGGAGACTGTGATATTAACACTGAGACTCTGATATTAATACTGAGACTGTGATATTAATACTGAAACTCTGATATTAATACTGAGACTGTGATATTAATACTGAGACTTGGATATTTAATACTGAGACTGTGATATTAATACTGAGACACTGATATTAATACTGAAGCTCTGATATTAATACTGAGACTGTGATATTAATATTGAGACTGTGATATTAATACTGGGGACTCTGATATTAATACTGAGACTGTGATATTAATACAGAGACTCTGATATTAATACTGAGCCTGGGATATTTAATACTGAGACTGTGATATAAATACTGAGACTCTGATATTAATATTGAGACTTTGATATTAATATTGAGACACTGATATTAATACTGAGACTCTGATATTGATACTGAGACTGTGTTATTAATAATGAGACTCTGATATTAATATTGAGATCTGATATTTATACTGAGATTGTGATATTAATACTGAGACTGTGATATTAATACTGAGACTGTGATATTAATACTGAGACTCTGATATTAATACTGAGACTGTGATATTAATACTGGGACTTGGATATTTAATACTGGAGACTCTGATATTAATTCTGAGACTGATATTAACACTGGAGACTGTGATATTAATACTGAGACTCTGATATTAATACTGAGACTGGGATATTAATACTGAGACTCTGATATTAATGTTGCGACTCGGATATTTAATACTGAGACTGTGATATTAACACTGGAGTCTGCGATATTAATAATGGGACTCTGATATTAATACTTAGACTGTGATATTAATCCTGGAGACTGTGATATTAATACTGAAACTCTGATATTAATACTGAGACTGTGATATTAATACTGAGACGTGGATATTTAATACTGGAACTGTGTTATTAATAATGAGACTCTGATATTAATATTGAGACTCTGATATTTATACTGAGATTGTGATATTAATACTGAGACTCTGATATTAATACTGAGACTGTGATATTAATACTGAGACTCTGATATTAATACTGAGACTGTGATATTAATACTGAGACTTGGATATTTAATACTGGAGATTCTGATATTAATTCTGAGACTGATATTAACACTGGAGACTGTGGTATTAATACTGAGACTCTGATATTAATACTGAGACTGGGATATTAATACTGAGACTCTGATATTAATGTTGAGACTCGGATATTTAATACTGAGACTGTGATATTAACACTGGAGTCTGCGATATTAATAATGGGACTCTGATATTAATACTTAGACTGTGATATTAATCCTGGAGACTGTGATATTAATACTGAAACTCTGATATTAATACTGAGACTGTGATATTAATACTGAGACTTGGATATTTAATACTGGGACTCTGATATTAATTCTGAGACTGATATTAATACTGGAGACTGTGATATTAATACTGAAACTCTGATATTAATACTGAAACTGTGATATTAATACAGAGACTCTGATATTAATACTGAGCCTGGGATATTAATACTGAGACTGTGATATTAATACTGAGACTCTGATATTAATACTGAGACTGTGATATTAATACTGAGACTTGGATATTTTATACTGGAGACTCTGATATTAATTCTGAGACTGATATTAACACTGGAGACTGTGAGATTAATACTGAGACTCTGATATTAATACTGAGACTGGGATATTAATACTGAGACTCTGATATTAATGTTGAGACTCGGATATTTAATACTGAGACTGTGATATTAACACTGGAGACTGCGATATTAATAATGGGACTCTGATATTAATACTTAGACTGTGATATTAATCCTGGAGACTGTGATATTAATACTGAAACTCTGATATTAATGCCGAGACTGTGATATTAATACTGAGACTTGGATATTTAATACTGGGACTCTGATATTAATTCTGAGACTGATATTAATACTGGAGACTGTGATATTAATACTGAAACTCTGATATTAATACTGAAACTGTGATATTAATACAGAGACTCTGATATTAATACTGAGCCTGGGATATTAATACTGAGACTGTGATATTAATACTGAAACCCTGATATTCATATTGAGACTCTGATATTAATACTGAGACACTGATATTAATACTGAGACTATGATATTAATACTGAGACTCTGATATTAATCCTGAAGCTCTGATATTAATACCTTGACTGTTATATTAATACTGGAGACTGTGAAATTAATACTGAGACTCTGATATTTATACTGAGACTGTGATATTAATACTGAGACTGTGATATTAATATTGAGACTCTGATATTAATACTGACACACTGATATTAATACTGAGACTGTGATATTAATCCTGAGACTGTGATATTAATCCTGAAGCTCTGATATTAATACTGAGACTGTGATATTAATACTGAGACTGTTATATTAATACTGGGACATGATATTAATTCTGAGACTGATATCAATACTGGGGACTGTGATATTAATACTGAGACTGTGATATTAATACTGAGACTCTGATATTAATACTGTGACTCAGATATTTAATACTGAGACTGTGATATTAACACTGCAGACTGCGATATTAATAATGGGACTCTGATATTAATACTGAGACTGAGATACTGATACTGGAGACTGTGATATTAACACTGAGACTCTGATATTAATCCTGAGACTGTGATATTAATACTGAAACTCTGATATTAATACTGACACTGTGATATTAATACTGAGACTTGGATATTTAATACTGAGACTGTGATATTAACACTGGAGACTGCGTTATTAATGATGGGACTCTGATATTAATACTGGAGACTGTGATATTAATACTGGGACTCTGATATTAATACTGGAGACTGTGATATTAATACTGGGACTCTGATATTAATTCTGAGACTGATATTAATACTGGAGACTGTGATATTAATACTGAGACTCTGATATTAATACTGAGACTGTGATATTAATACTGAGACACTGATATTAATATTGAGACTGTGATATTAATACTGAGACTCTGATATTAATACTGAGGCTCTGATATTAATACTGAGACTGTGATATTAATACTGAAATTCTGATATTAATACTGAGACTGTGATATTAATACTGAGTTTGTGATATTAATACTGAGACTCTGATATTAATACTGAGGCTCTGATATTAATACTGAGACTGTGATATTAATACTGAGATTCTGATATTAAAACTGAGGCTCTGATATTAATACTGAGATTTTGATATTAATACTGAGACTCTGATATTAATACTGAGATTGTGATATTAATACTCAGACTCTGATATTAATACTGAGGCTCTGATATTAATACTGAGACTGTGATATTAATACTGAGTTTCTGATATTAATACTGAGACTGTGATATTAATACTGAGATTCAGATATTAATACTGAGACTATGATACTAATACTGAGATTCTGATATTAAAACTGAGGCTCTGATATTAATACTGAGATTCTGATATTAATACTGAGACTCTGATATTAATACTGAGACTCTGATATTAATACTGAGGCTCTGATACTAATACTGAGACTGTGATATTAATACTGAGACTCTGATATTAATACTGAGATTCTGATATTAATACTTAGGCTCTGATACTAATACTGAGACTCTGATATTAATACTGAGACTGTGATATTAAAACTGAGGCTCTGATATTAATACTGAGATTCTGATATTAATACTGAGACTCTGATATTAATACTGAGACTGTGATATTAATACTGAGATTCTGATATTAAGACTGAGGCTCTGGTACTAATACTGAGACTGTGATATTAATACTGAGATTCTGATATTAAGACTGAGGCTCTGGTACTAATACTGAGACTGTGATATTAATCCTGCGGCTGAGATTCAGTTGCTCACACTAGCTGATAATGCCGGCGGCATGCATCGATGCCTGCTGTGAACTCTGGTTCTGGTTTTTTCACGGGCTTATAGAGTACCCGCCTCGCTGACTGTCGCCACGGACATCATGATGTCTCGCCAAAATCACGTTTGCTGCCTCACTTACCCGCTGGCGGCCAACATGCCACAAAATGTTGGTGTTCACAAGGCGGGTTTGAATTCTGTGCAGCATTTAGACGGAGTTGCAGCTGGGGCCGAAGGTCGATGGTCAGTGCAGCGTTTGGTCCTTGCACCGTGCCGAGGTGTTGGCATGCTGCGTCTGCCGACTTCTCAGCTTGATTACTCGGATTTCCCAAACATTGGTGGGCTTCGGTCGCTGACATTGGCAACTCGTCTCTCGTTGTTACCTCGGCAGCTCAACGGGGGCAGTGATAGCACACCGCCTCGTCCTGCAGCGAAGGCATCAAAAATCAAAAATTCATTTCTTTAAAAGCAAAACCAAAGTGTACTGTAAAATAACACAACATAATGCCATAATCCTCAGTAAATAATCAAACCAACAAAACCCCTTCAAACATTCCAGCGATATCCAAGTGCAACGATTTATATGAGTTCATTTTCCAAAAAGGGAGCCAGCTCTAGCGACTATCAAACAATTGTTTGCTGCTTCATCCAAGTGAAATTATTTGCATGTACAGATTTAAACAAGGTGTAACAAGACCAGGATCTGTGGCCACCATCCCCCAGTTGGTTAATGGGTTTTGCTGAATGTTTTCCCACGTCTTCCCTTCTCCCCACTCCTGCACCTACTGCTCCTCCTCAATGGGGTCTCAGTGCCTGCAGCAAGGCCGGTCGTCAGTTGCTCACTTTGAGCCGCTGCCACAGCTGATGTCCAAGCAGGACATTCCACATCACCTCGACCCCTGGAAGGCCCGGCTCCGGACTGCATCACCTCAGCATGGGCGGCAGCGCTCTGCGGTGGATGGGGTGCAGAGAGCGGCAGGGGCAAGGGCGGAATGATGTCATTCTGAGAGAGGACATCACCTTCCAACAGGCCCGACATGGAGCTGCTCCCCCGGGGCAGGGCCGCAGCATCGGGAGCTAACTGGGTGAGCAACGATTGCTGCCGTGCTTCACCAACGTTAGTTCCCCGGGCAACTGATGGGGCCCCAGACACGATGGCAGCAGTCAGTGCCCACGTGGATTCACATTGGCTCTGCATCAGGGCAGACTGTGACTGCAGCACACCTCGGAGCTGATTGATGTCACCGCGTACTGACGACACACAGGTCTACCATAGCGCCGGCCTGGTGCTCACTGGCTACTGCCACGTCAGCCATAGCCCGTGCCACCATGTCTGGGACCCCATGGTCACTTATTGCATCCAACATCTTTTGGTATCTACCGAGGATGGACTCGGTGGGCTGCGGAGAGGCATGAGCAGTGGAGGGGGGCTCCTCCGTCCTCACAGTGCATCGAGACTCTGGGGCACCCTGGACAAAACACCCAGCAGATCACTGAGCATCGCAATGTCTGTCCGGTGAGATCCTCCAACTCGGCCTCATCATCACTCAGCGTGCACTCACCCCCCGATCTCCCCTCCCCTGGGGAACAGTCCCCCTGAAATCCCCTCCCCCGGGGAGCTGTCCCCCTGATCTCCCCTCCCCTGGGGAACTGACCCCTGATCTCCCCTCCCCCCCGGGGAGCTGTCCCCCTGATCTCCACTCCCCCGGGGAGCTGTCCCCCTGATCTCCCCTCCCCTGGGGAACTGACCCCTGATCTCCCCTCCCCCCCGGGGAGCTGTCCCCCTGATCTCCACTCCCCCGGGGAACTGTCCCCTGATCTCCCCTCCCCCGGGGAACTGTCCCCCTGATCTCCCCTCCCCCGGGGAACTGTCCCCCTGATTTCCCCTCCCCCCGGGAGCTGTCCCCCGATCTCCCCTCCCCCCGGGAGCTGTCCCCCTGATCTCCCCTCCCCTGGGGAACTGACCCCTGATCTCCCCTCCCCCCCGGGGAACTGTCCCCCGATCTCCCCTCCCCCGGGGAACTGTCCCCCTGATCTCCCCTCCCCCGGGGAACTTTCCCCTGATCTCCCCTCCCCCCGGGAGCTGTCCCCCGATCTCCCCTCCCCCCGGGAGCTGTCCCCCTGATCTCCCCTCCCCCTGGGAGCTGTCCCCTTGATCTCCCCTCCCCCCGGGAGCTGTCCCCCTGATCTCCCCTCCCCCGGGGAACTGGTCCCCCTGATCTCCCCTCCCCCCGGGAGCTGTCCCCTTGATCTCCCCTCCCCCCGGGAGCTGTCCCCCTGATCTCCCTTCCCCCCGGGGAACTGTCCCCTTGATCTCCCCTCCCCCCGGGAGCTGTCCCCCTGATCTCCCCTCCCCCCGGGAGCTGTCCCCTTGATCTCCCCTTGATCTCCCCTCCCCCCGGGAGCTGTCCCCCTGATCTCCCCTCCCCCGGGGAACTGTCCCCCTGATCTCCCCTCCCCCCGGGAGCTGTCCCCTGATCTCCCCTCCCCCTGGGGGATTGTGGCAGGCCACTGGGTCCAGAGTATCCCCCACCTCCATCTCCTCGACCTCGCCTTCCGACACAAAGCTGCTGGCCCCGCTCTCTGAGGTCGCTGGCTCCTCGGTCACGTCCATCGAGGGGTCCTCCTCCTCCTCCTCCCCCCGCACTGCCCCCTGTGGTGGAAGGCTGATGTACAGGCCCCCTGGCCATCTGAGTCATCATCTGAACACACTGAGCCAGCGAAGGGGAGTGGGCAGGACCGGGAATGGCCCAGGGAAACACCGGTCTCATGGACAGTGGTGAAGGATTGTGGTGCCAGGGCTGAGTGTCCTGAGGGGGCTCGGCCTCACCCACCGACACCGCACCAACTTGTGCCCATCAGGGCCGAGACACGTTCCTCCAACCGAGTGAGGTCCTGGAGGTCAGAGTCCCCTCCTCTGGTCCGCATCTGCTCCCTGCGGTGGTGGGCGAGCTTGGCCAGTGAGATTAAAGAGAATGTCTGAGTTAGTGTCCTTCTATCGGTCTGTCCCAAGTGCCTTACGTTGCTGAGCACATGTCACTGTGCGAGAGTCTTCACAGGGCAAGGAAACGTAGATTAGCTGCGTGTCCTTTGTTTGCCAATGCTTGAATGAGGGGCCAGGACCTAACGGTAATGGTGAGGCTCCCGTCTTCCACACACATATGAAGAGTGAGGAGGTAACAAGCTGAGGGGTGGGTGTGGAGAACGGATGAGGAAGGTCACCAGCACTTGCGGACCCTGGGAGTGGGTGAGGCTGCAAATGGGAACGTTGCATCTGGCCCCACCCACGTCGAGCACGCGGCCCGACACATTCACATTGAGGGCAGACTGCACATTGAGCTGACAGCATGGCATGGTCAGGTTAACGTTAAAGATACTCGCCCTCAACAGCCACGTGGTGTCGATCCACTGCTTGCGACATTGAGTGTCTGTCCTGGGCACCGTGTCACTCGCTGACACTCTCAGTCACGTCCCTCCTCAGGCGTCGAATGTCCTGTGGGTGTGGCCTTCTCCCAGCCCCTGTCCCCAGTCATTCCCAGCGCCTCTCCAGGGCCGGAAGGAGTGCATCGATGGCGGTATCCGAGAGGCAGTGAGCGCGGTGGTGTGCTGCTGTCCTCGGTGTTTGACTGAGTGCGTGGGAAGCGAATGGAACCTCGAGGCAGTGAGGCGCCCAATCACCGCCTCGAGTGAATGCACCTGCCGCAGCTCCAAATGCGGCTTAATGCATTGGCCGAAAGTGACTGATCATTCACCGAAAAATGGGGCAAACGGGCAATTTTGTTAATTATCCAACTCCCTTTTGAAAGCCACGATTGAGTCTGCCTCCACCACCCTCTCAGGCCGCGCATTCCAGATCCTAACCACTCGCTGCGTGAAAACGCTTTCCCTCATGTCGCCTCTGGTTTTTTTGCCAATCGCCTTAAATCTGTGTCCTCTGGTTCCCGACCCTTCCACCAATGGGAACAGTTTCTCTCTCTCTACTCTGTCCAGACCCCCCATGATTTTGAACACCTCGATCAAATCTCCTCTCCACCTTCTCTGCTCCAAGGAGAACAACCCCAGCTTCTCCAGTCTATCCCCGTAACTGAAGTCCCTCATCCCTGGAACCATTCTCGGAAATCTTTTCTGCACCCTCTCTAAGGCCTTCACATCCTTCCTACAGTGCGGGGCCCAGAATTGGACACAATACTCCAGTTGGGGCCGAACCAGTGTTTTATACAGGTTCATCATAACTCCCTTGCTTTTGTACTCTGTGCCTCTATTTATGAAGCCCAGGATCCCGTAAGCTTTAACCAATTTCTCAACCTGCCCTGCCCCCTTCAGCGATTTGTGTACATATACCCCCCGGTCTCTCTGATCATGCACCTCTATTTAAAAAAGGAGGCAGACAAAAAGCAGGAAATTATAGACCAGTTAGCCTAACATCTGTGGTTGGGTAAAAGTTGGAGTCCATTATTAAAGAAGCAGTAGCAGGACATTTGGAAAAACAAAATTTGGTCAGGCAGAGTCAGCATGGATTTATGAAGGAGAAGTCATGTTTGACAAATTTGCTGGAGTTCTTTGAGGATGTAACGAACAGGGTGGATAAAGGGGAACCAGTGGATGTGGTGTATTTGGACTTCCAGAAGGCATTTGACAAGGTCCAACATAAAAGGTTACTGCACAAGATAAAAGTTCATGGGGTTGGGGGTAATATATTAGCATGGATAGAGGATTGGCTAACTAACAGAAAACAGAGAGTTGGGATAAATGGTTCATTCTCAGGTTGGCAACCAGTAACTAGTGGGGTGCCGCAGGGATCAGTGCTGGGACCCCAACTATTTACAATCTATATTAACGACTTGGAAGAAGAGACTGAGTGTAATGTAGCCAATTTTGCCGACAATACAAAGATGGGAGGAAAAGCAATGTGCAAAAGGACATAGACAGGCTCAGTGAGTGGGTAAAAATTTGGCAGATGGAGTATAATGTTGGAAATTGTGAGGTCATGCACTTTGGCAGAAAAAAATCAAAGAGCAAGTTATTATTTCAATGGAAAAAGATTGCAAAGTGCTGCAGTACAGCGGGACCTGGGGGTACTTGTGCATGAAACACAAAAGGATTGTATGCAGGCACAGTAGGTGATCAGGAAGGCCAATGGTATCTTGGCCTTTATTGCAAAGGGGATGGAGTATAAAAGCAGGGAAGTCTTGCTACAGCTGTACAAGGTATTGGTGAGGCCACACCTGGAATACTGCGTGCAGTTTTGGTTTCCATATTTACGAAAGGATACACTTGCTTTGGAGGCAGTTCAGAGAAGGTTCAATAGGTTGATTCCGGGGATGAGGGGGTTGACTTATGAGGAAAGGTTGAGTAGGTTGGGCCTCTACTCATTGGAATTCAGAAGAATGAGAGGTGATCTTATCGAAATGTATAAGATTATGAGGGGGCTTGACAAGGTGGATGCAGAGAGGATGTTTCCACTGATGGGGGAGACTAGAACTAGGGAGCATGATTTTAGAATAAGGGGCCGCCCATTTAAAACTGAGATGAGGAGAAATTTCTTCTCTCAGAGGGTTGTAAATCTGTGGAATTCACTGCCTCAGAGAGCTGTGGAAGCTGGGACATTGAATATATTTAAGACAGAAATAGACAGTTTCTTAACCAATAAGAGGATAAGGGTTTATGGAGAGTGGGCGGGGAAGTGGAGCTGAGTCCATGATCAGATCAGCCATGATCGTATTAAATGGTGGAGCAGGCTCGAGGGGCCATATGGCCTACTCCTGCTCCTATTTCTTATGTTCTTATGTTTTTACCCAGAGGGTGGTGAGAATGTGGAACTCACTACCACAGGGAGTGGTTGAGGCAAATAGTATCGATGCATTTAAGGGGAAGCAGGAGATGAGTCCATGATCAGATCAGCCATGATCTTACTATAAGAACATAAGAAATAGGAACAGGAGTAGGCCATACGGCCCCTCGAGCCTGCTCTGCCATTTAATAAGGTCAAGACCGACGGTTTAAGCGATCCCCTACCACAGCCTCCTGCTGTTCCGATTAAAGGCCTCTAGCCCCCCTGGTGGGGAGAGAGCCCGACAGCATCTTTCAACCCCCAGGACCAAAGCCTCCAGAGCATCTTGAAATCTCACCACACTCTCTCTGTTGGCCCATTGTTTCTCCCCATTGACAACGTGGTGCTTCTGCAACAAAGCACCTCCCAGTAAGTCATGCAGAGAGCCAATGCTAAAGGTTATTGGCCAGCAGACTGCACCCAATATTGCCCCCACCTGCTTTCAGCACTAACCCAATCAGCATCGTGTAAAGCTCCCTCTACACTGTCCCATTAAACATTCCCAGGGCAGGTACAGCACGAGTTAAATGCAGAGTAAAGCTCCCTCTATACTGTCCCATCAAACACTCCCAGGACAGGTACAGCACGGGGTTAAATACAGAGTAAAGCTCCCTCTACACTGTCCCATTAAACTCTCCCAGGACAGGTACAGCACGGGGTTAGATACAGAGTAAAGCTCCCTCTACACTGTCCCATCAAACACTCCCAGGACAGGTACAGCACGGGGTTAGATACAGAGTAAAGCTCCCTCTACACTGTCCCATCAAACACTCCCAGGGCAGGTACAGCATGGGGTTAGATACAGAGTAAAGCTCCCTCTACACTGTCCCATCAAACACTCCCAGGGCAGGTACAGCATGGGATTAGATACAGAGTAAAGCTCCCTCTACACTGTCCCATCAAACACTCCCAGGGCAGGTACAGGGGGTTAGATACAGAGTAAAGCTCCCTCTACACTGTCCCATCAAACACTCCCACGGCAGGTACAGCACGGGTTAGATACAGAGTAAAGCTTCAAGCTGAGTATTTGGGTGGTGGGGTGGGGTGGGGTGGGGGGCTTTGGGCAAATGGCGTTAACGGGACCTACTGAGACAACATCTCTTCACAATGCAGCATCTCACTAATATCACCCCTGAGTTATGACCGCGTTAGAAAGAATTAAAACAGTACTGACAAACTAATAAGCAAAGGACATTATGCGGGATGGAACCTATTAATCTGCCATAATGGGATTCATACATCCAGGTTGGCATAATAATTAATAATGATTTACTGGGACATTGCACATCACACACACAGCGCCTGAAGGGCAGCACTAAGTCAATTTCATCACATTACAACAACCTTCTGCTGACACCAAGACAATGACTCTCACTGGGGTACAGGTCTCCCTCCCTCCCTGAAGGTGCTACTCTCACTGGGGTACAGGTCCCCCTCCCTCCCTGAAGGTGCTGACTCTCACTGGGCTACAGGTCCCCTCCCTCCCTGAAGGTGCTGACTCTCACTGGGGTATAGGTCCCCTCCCTCCCTGAAGGTGCTGACTCTCACTGGGCTACAGGTCCCCCTCCCTCCCTGAAGGTGCTGACTCTCACTGGGGTATAGGTCCCCTCCCTCCCTGAAGGTGCTGACTCTCACTGGGGTATAGGTTCCCTCCCTCCCTGAAGGTGTTGACTCTCACTGGGGTACAGGTCCCCCTCCCTCCCTGAAGGTGTTGACTCTCACTGGGGTACGGGTCCCCCCTCCCCTGAAGGTGCTGACTCTCACTGGGGTATAGGTCCCCCCCCTCCCCTGAAGGTGCTGACTCTCACTGGGGTACAGGTCCCCCTCCCTCCCTGAAGGTGCTGACTCTCACTGAGGTACAGGTCCCCTCCTCTTATAGAATCATAGAAATTTACAGCATGGAAGGAGGCCATTCGGCCCATCGTGTCCGTGCCAGCCGACCAAGAGCTATCCCACCTAATCCCACTATCCAGCTCTCGGTCCGTAGCCCTGCAGGTTACGGCACTTCAGGTGCACATCCAACTACTTTTTAAATGTGGTGAGGGTTTCTACCTCTACCACCCTTTCAGGCAGTGAGTTCCAGACCCCCACCACCCTCTGGGTGAGGAAATTTCCCCTCAAATCCCCTCTAAACCTCCCCCAATTACTTTAAGCCTATGCTCCCTGGTTGTTGATCCCTCTGATAAGGGAAATAGGTTTTTCTTACGTACTCTATCTAGGCCCCTCATAATTGTAGACACCTCAATTAGGTCTCCCCTCAGCCTGCTCTGTTCCAAAGGAAACAACCCCAGCCATTTGCCACTGTTCTGCCCACCTGACCAGTTGATTGATATCTTCCTGCAGTCCACAGCTTTCTTCTTCATTATCAACCACACAGCCGATTTTAGTATCATCTGCAAACTTCTTAATCATACCCCTTACATTTAAGTCTAAATCATTGATGTATACTACAAAAAGCAAGGGACCCAGTACTGAACCCTGTGGAACCCCACTGGAAACATCCTTCCAGTCACAAAAACACCCATCAACTATTACCCTTTGCTCCCTACCTCTAAGCCAATTTTGGATCCAACTTGTCACTTAGCCCTGGATCCTGTTAAGTCTTGGATAAAGAGTCAGACTAGATACTGCATGCTCAAAGTAAGGTGTGACCCTAGTCCTTTATTACAGATCTCAGAGTGCCTCTCCAGCCTGTGAGACCTCCTTATATACAGGTGCTCCCAAGGGATTGTGGGATCCCTTGGGACTCCAGCGGATAAGCCCTCTGGTGGTTAGACATGGTATTTACAGGTTTACATACATAACAACACTCCCCCAAAGTCAATAGTGTAACTATTTACAATGTGAGTCGATCTGGGGCCTACCTTTCCCTGGTTGATCGTCTCGGTGCAAATGCTGGTGTCGGTGAATTGATTTTTCGGCCCTCGCTGGGCTGCTATGCAGCTGGCCTTGCTGGACTGCTGGAGGTGATGGGTTCTGCTTCGTGGTCAACTGCTGGGTCGGTTGCCACTTGTGTGTGTGTGTGTTGGAGGGCCGAGAAAGGTAGAGTCGATTGTGGGTTGTTCTGGATAGTCCGTAAATCTGAGTTTGGTTTGGTCCAAGTGTTTTCTGCAGGTGAGTCCATTTGCGAGTTTGACCACAAACACCCTACTCCCCTCTTTGGCCAAAACAGTGCCAGGATGTCACTTGGGACCTTGTCCATAGTTCAACACAAATACAGGATCATTTATCTCAATTTCGCGTGACACATTTGCATGATCATGATATGTATTCTGTTTAAACCGCCTGCTCTCTACCTGTTCATGTAGATCAGGGTGGACTACCGAGAGCCTTGCCTTAAGTGCCCTTTTCATGAGCAGTTCAGCGGGTGGGATCCCAGTGAGTGAGTGGGGTCTTGTGCGGTAACTAAGCAGGACTCGGGATAGGCGAGTCTGCAGTGAGCCTTCAGTTACCCTTTTCAAGCTCTGCTTGATTGTTTGAACTGCTCGTTCTGCCTGACCATTGGACGCTGGTTTAAACGGAGCAGATGTGATATATTTGACCCCATTGTGGATCATGAACTATTTGAACTCGGCACTGGTAAAGCACGGCCCATTGACATCAGGCAGGCCGTGCGTGGCAAACATGACCCGTAGACTTTCAATGGCGGCAACGGACGTGCTTGCCGACATTATCTCACATTCAATCCATTTGGAGTACACATTTACAACCACTAAGAACATTTTTCCCAAGAATGGGTCAGCATAGTTGACATGAACCCTAGACCACAGTTTGGAGGACCAGGACCATAAACTTAGTGGCGCCTCCCTGGGTGCATTGCTTAACTGGGAACATGTATTACATTTGTGCACACAGGACTCTAAGTCTGCATCGATACTGGGCCACCACACGTGGGATCTGGCTATCGCTTTCATCATTACAATGCCTGGGTGGGTGCTGTGGAGATCACTAATGAAAGTGTCCCTGCCCTTTTTTGTCACCATTACCCGATTACCCCACAGGAGGCAGTCTGCCTGTACAGACATTTCATCTCTGTGCCGCTGGTACGGCTTTATTTCTTCCTGCATCTCTAACGGGACACTGGACCAGCTCCCGTGGAGCACACAGTTTTTTTACTAAGGACAGTAAGGGGTCCTGGCTTGTCCAGGTTCTAATCTGTTGGGCGATAACAGGTGATTGCTCACTCTCGAAAGCTTCCATTACCATAACTAACCCCGGTGGTGGGCAATGGCAGCCTACTGAGAGCATCGGCACAGTTTTCTGTGCCTGGCCTGTGGCTTAGTTGTATGCGGACAACGTGAGCGCCCATCTCTGGATGCGGGCCGATGCATTCGTATTTATCTCCTTATTTTCAGAAAAGAGGGACATAAGCGGTTTATGGTCAGTTTCCAATTCAACTTTGAGCCCAAACAGATATTGATGCATTTTCTTTTCCCCTAAACACACGCTAACGCTTCTTTTTTGCTCATACTGTAGGTCCTCTCGCCTTAGACAGACTTCTGGATGCATAAGCAACCGGTTGCAATTTCCCAAATTCATTAGCTTGTTGCAATACACACCCGACCCCGTACGACGATGCATCACATGCTAGTACCAAACGTTTACATGGATCGTACAACACAAGCAACTTGTTTGAACATAACAACTTCCTAGCTTTCTCAAAGGCATTTTCTTGGCTTTTGCCCCATACCCATTCATCTCCTTTACGCAGTAAAGAGTGCAGGGGTTCTAACAATGTGCTAAGACCCGACAAGAAGTTACCAAAATAGTTCAGGATTCCGAGAAACGACCGCAGCTCCGTCACGTTCTGAGGTCTCAGTGCGTTCTCGATTGTCTCCGTCTTCGAATCGGTGGACCTGATGCCGTCCGCCGCAATTCTTCTCCCCAGGAACTCCACTTCAGGTGCCAGGAAAACGCACTTCGAGCATTTTAGCCTGAGCCCCACACGATTAAGGCGATTAAGAACCTCCTCCAGGTTCTGCATAAAAACAGAAGAACATAAGAATTAGGAACAGGAGTAGGCCATCTAGCCCCTCGAGCCTGCTCCGTCATTCAACAAGATCATGGCTGATCTGGCCGTGGACTCAGCTTCACTTACCCGCCCACTCCCCGTAACCCTTAATTCTCTTATTGGTTAAAAATCTATCCATCTGTGACTTGAATACATTCAATGAGCTAGCCTCAACTGCTTCCTTGGGCAGAGAATTCCACAGATTCACAACCCTCTGGGAGAAGAAATTCCTTCTCAACTCGGTTTTAAATTGGCTCCCCGGTATCTTGAGGCTGTGCCCCCTAGTTCTAGTCTCCCCGACCAGTGGAAACAACCTCTCTGCCTCTATCTTGTCTATCCCTTTCATTATTTTAAATGTTTTTCTAAGATCACCCCTCATCCTTCTGAACTCCAACGAGTAAAGACCCAGTCTACTCAATCTATCATCATAAGGTAACCCCCTCATCTCCGGAATCAGGCTAGTGAATCGTCTCTGTACCCCCTCCAAAGCTAATATATCCTTCCTTAAGTAAGGTGACCAAAAACTGCACGCAGTACTCCAGGTGCGGCCTTACCAATACCCTATACAATTGCAGCAGGACCTCCCTGCTTTTGTACTACATCCCTCTCGCAATGAAGGCCAACATTCCATTCGTCTTCCTGGTTACCTGCTGCACTTGCAAACTAACTTTTTGGGATTCATGCACAAGGACCCCCAGGTCCCTCTGCACCGCAGCATGTTGTAATTTCTCCACATTCAAATAATATTCCCTTTTACTGTTTTTTTTCCACAAGGTGGATGACCTCACACTTTCCGACATTGTATTCCATCTGCCAAACCTTAGCCCATTCGCTTAACCTATCCAAATCTCTTTGCAGCCTCTCTGTGTCCTCTACACAACACGCTTTCCCACTAATCTTTGTGTCATCTGCAAATTTTGTTACACTACAATCTGTCCCCTCTTCCAGATCATCTATGTATATTGTAAACAGTTGTGGTCCCAGCACCGATCCCTGTGACACACCACTAACCACCGATTTCCAACCCGAAAAGGACCCATTTATCCCGACTCTCTGCTTTCGCCAGCCAATTTTCGATCCATGCTAATACATTTCCTCTGAATCCGCGTACCTTTATCTTCTGCAGTAACCTTTTGTGTGGCATCCTAATCGAATGTCTTTTGGAAATCTAAATACACCACATCCATCGGTACACCTCTATCCACCATGCTCGTTATATCCTCAAAGAATTCCCGTAAATTAGTTAAACATGATTTCCCCTTCATGAATCCATGTTGCATCTGCTTAATTGCACTATTCCTATCTAGATGTCCCGCTATTTCTTTCTTAATGATAGCTTCAAGCATTTTCCCCACTACAGATGTTAAACTAACTGGCGTATAGTTACCTGCCTTTTGTCTGCCCCCTTTTTTAAACAGAGGCGTTACATTAGCTGCTTTCCAATCCGCTGGTACCTCCCCAGAGTCCAGAGAATTTTGGTAGATTATAACGAATGCATCTGCTATAACTTACGCCATCTCTTTAAATACCCTGGGATGGATTTCATCAGGACCAGGGGACTTGTCTACCTTCAGTCCCATTAGCCTGTCCAGCACTACCCCCCTAGTGATAGTGATTGTCTCAAGGTCCTCCCTTCCCACATTTCCGTGACCAGCAATTTTTGGCATGATTTTTGTGTCTTCCACTGTGAAAACCGAAGCAAAATAATTGTTTAAGGTCTCAGCCATTTCCACATTTCCTATTATTAAATCCCCCTTCTCATCTTCTAAGGGACCAATATTTACTTTAGTCACTCTCTTCCGTTTTATATATCGGTAAAAGCGTTTACTATCTGTTTTTATATTTTGCGCAAGTTTACTTTCGTAATCTATCTTTCCTTTCTTTATTGCTTTCTTAGTCATTCTTTGTTGTCGTTTAAAATGTTCCCAATCTTCTAGTTTCCCACGAACCTTGGCCACCTTATATGCATTAGTTTTTAATTTGATACTCTCCTTTATTTCCTTGGTTATCCACGGCTGGTTATCCCTTCTCTTACCGCCCTTCTTTTTCACTGGAATATATTTTTGTTGAGCACTATGAAGAGCTCCTTAAAAGTCCTCCACTGTTCCTCAATTGTGCCACCATTTAGTCTGTGTTCCCAATCTACTTTAGCCAACTCTGCCCTCATCCCACTGTAGACCCCTTTGTTTAAGCATAGTACGCTCGTTTGAGACACTACTTCCTCACCCTCAATCTGTATTACAATTTAAACCATACTGTGATCACTCATTCCGAGAGGATCTTTTACTAGGTGATCGTTTATTATTCCTGTCTCATTACACAGGACCTGATCTAAGATAGCTTGCTCCCTTGTAGGTTCTGTAACATACTGTGCTAAGAAACAATCCCGTATGCATTCTATGAATTCCTCCTCAAGGCTACCCCGTGCTATTTGATTTGACCAATCGATGTGTAGGTTAAAATCCCCCATGATTACTGCCGTTCCTTTTTCACATGCTTCCATCATTCCCTTGATTATTGCCCGCCCCACCGTGAAGTTATTATTTGGGGGCCTATAAACTACGCCCACCAGTGACTTTTTCCCCTTACTATCTCTAATCTCCACCCACAATGATTCAACATTTTGTTCATTAGAGCCAATATCGTCTCTCACAACTGCCGTGATATCATCCTTTATTAACAGAGCTACCCCACCTCCTTTCCCTTCTTGTCTATCTTTCCGAATTGTCAGATACCCCTGTATGTTTAATTCCCAGTCTTGGCCACCCTGCAACCACGTTTCTGTAATGGCCACCAAATCATACCCATTTGTAATGATTTGTGCCGTCAACTCATTTACTTTATTTCGAATGCTGCGTGCGTTTAGGTAGAGTGTTTTAATACTAGTTTTTAAACCATGATTTTTAGTTT
Organism: Pristiophorus japonicus; assembly: GCF_044704955.1. Taxonomy (NCBI): domain Eukaryota; kingdom Metazoa; phylum Chordata; class Chondrichthyes; family Pristiophoridae; genus Pristiophorus; species Pristiophorus japonicus. The sequence continues at coordinate 592,028 of NW_027253216.1, forward strand.
TGACCCCTCCTGCAGCCCCTTTATATTCATACATATTGTCCCTTCCTATCACCTTGTGGTTTACACTTACCCCAGTGCTACTCTGCTCTGTTGCCTCCTGCCTTTTGCATTCTTTCTTGGGGTCCTGTTCATCTGAGCTCTCACCCACTCTAACTAGCTCAGAGCCCTCTCCTGGGTTCCGAATACTCCTCGCATTGAGGCACCGAGCTTTGAGGCTTGCCTTTTTATGACCCTTTAGAATTTTGCTGTACAGTGGCCCTTTTTGTTTTTTGCCTTGGGTTTCTCTGCCCTCCACTTTTACTCATCTCCTTTCTGTCTTTTGCTTCTGTCTCCATTTTGTTTCCCTCTGTCTCCCTGCATTGGTTCCCATCCCCCTGCCATATTAGTTTAACTCCTCCCCAACAGCACTAGCAAACACTCCCCCGAGGACAGGGGGTGCTCGACGGTGTCCCGACCTGTAACCAAGATGTCGTCCTGGAAGACCACGGTGCGCAGGACTGACTTCAGTAACCTTTCCATGTTCCTTTGGAATATCACCGCGGCCGATCGAATCCCAAACGGGCATCTGTTGTAAATGAAGAGACCTTTGTCCGTGTTGATGCAGGTGAGGCCCTTCGATGATTCCTCCAGCTCCTGCGTCATGTAGGCCAAGGTCAAGTCCCGCTTTGTGAATGTTTTCCCTCCCGCCAGCATCGCAAATAGGTCCTCTGTCTTTGGTAGCGGGTATTGATCCTGCAGCGAGAAACGATTGATAGTTACTTTGTAATCTGACAGATTCTGACGGTGCTGTCTCCCGTGAGGACTGGAACAATCGGATTGGCCCACTCATTGAATTCAATTGGCTAAATGATGCCCTCTCGTTGCAGCCTGTCCAGCTTGATCTCCACCCTCTCTCTCATCATGTAAGGTACCGCTCTCACCTTGTGATGGATGGGTCGCGCCCCTGGAATCAAATGGATCTGCACTTTTGCTCCTTGAAACTTCCCAATGCCTGGTTTGAACAGCGAGGGGAACTTGTTTAGGACCTGGGCACATGAGGTGTCGTCGACGGACGAAAGCATTCGGACGTCATCCCAGTTCCAGAGTATCTTTCCCAGCCAGCTCCTGCCGAGCAGCGTGGGGCCATCGCCCGGTACCACCCAGAGTGTTAGCTTGTGCACTGCTCCATCGTAGGAGACCTTTACAGTAGCACTGCCAATTACGGGAATCAGTTCCTTTGTGTACGTTCTCAGTTTGGCACGAATGGGAGTCAGGACTGGCCTTGAAGCCTTGTTGCACCACAACTTATCGAAAGTCTTTTTGCTTATTATGGACTGGCTTGTGTCCGTGTCCAGCTCTATGGACACCGGGAGTCCATTTAATTCAACCTTCAGCATTATCGGGGGACACTTTGTGGTAAATGTGTGCACCCCATATACCTCTGCCTCCTCGGTCTGAGGCTCTGGTTTGTCATGATCCACCGTGGATCTGTCCTCCTCTGCAACATGGTGGTTTGCAGGATTAACAGGGTTTGCAGCTCGCCTGCACATACGTTGGAGGTGTCCCATTGTTCCACAGCCCTTGCAAACGTACCCTTTGAATGGGATGAATGGAAACGATGATCACCCCCGCAGCACCAACAAGGTGTTAATAGCTTTGTATTCATCACCCTTGATGGTGGACTCTGAGTCATCTGCGGGCATGCAACTGCAGGCGGTAAGTCCTGCCATGTACATTTCGATTTGAAAACAATGTTACATTGTTCACAGTACTTGTAGCAGCACTCGTGTGCTGAGAAATTTGTTTGGTATTATCACTGGTGGTGATAAACGCCTGGGCTATCGCTATGGCTTTACTCAAGGTTGGGGTCTCTACAGTCAAAAGTTTGCGAAGTATTACTTCATGGCCAATGCCAAGTACAAAGAAGTCCCTGAGCATGTGCTCCAAGTGTCCTTCAAACTCGCAATGTCCTGCAAGGCGCCTTAGCTCGGCGACGTAGCTCGCCACTTCCTGGCCTTCAGACCTCTTTTACGTGTAGAACCGATACCTCGCCAGCAGAACGCTTTCCTTCGGGTTTAGATGCTCCCGGACCAGTGTGCACAACTCATCGTACGACTTGTCTGTGGGTTTCGCTGGAGCGAGCAGATTTTTCATGAGGAGGCCATACGTTGATGCCCCGCAAACGGTGAGGAGGATCGCCCTTCGTTTGGCAGCGTTCGCTTCTCCTTCCAGCTCACTTGACCACAAAGTATTGGTCGAGTCACTCCACGAAGGTTTCTCAATCATCTCCCTCCGAAAATTTCTCCAGGATGCCCATGGTTTTCTGCATTGTTGCAGTTGGGGTCGTCATTTGTATCTCATCGCCAGTTGTTATGTCTTGAATAAAGAGTCAGACCAGATACTGCAAGGTCAAAGTAAGGTGTGACCATAGTCCTTTATTACAGATCTCCGAGTGCCTCTCCAGCCTGTGAGGCCCCCTTATATACAGGTGCTCCCAGGCGATTGTGGAATCCCTTGGGACTTGAGGGGATAAACCCTCTGGTAGTTAGACATGTTATTTACAGGGTTACATCCATAACAGATCCCATGGGCTTTTACTTGCATGACCAGTCTGTAATATATTCTTTACGACATCACAAACACTCTGCACACAAGATAGCTCTACAGGAACTTATCATGTGACTTGTCACGTGACCCTTTTATCGTCGATACATCAGCAGTTGCATTACCAGAATAGTCCACTAGTTGAAGCAGTAGTCCACTAGGGGGAGCTCCATATTACACTTCTCCCTCCTTAAATAAGAAGTAATCATACAAAATATTTATCATATATAACAATAGATACTTATTTTGCCATAGTTACAAATCAAATTTAACCACTTGTTTTCTGTTTTGAAGAGGATATCTTCGCTCTCAAACAGAACTTTCCAAACTTGCTGCCGAACTTAGACTCATTCTCGGCTGAGCCTGAGAAGAGTTTTTCTCTAAGGGATGCCTTTGATCTACATTTGAACTCTTTACACCTTCAGATTGTTTGTCTGCCTGACTCAGACTCAGACTTAAACTCTGACTTTCTCTTGGACTTGTTTCTAGTACATCTGATGTAGGATTTGCTACTGGTACTCTACTTGTAACAAGGCTATCTGAGGAGTCAGAAATAACTTCTACTCCTTCCACATCCGTAGGTAAACTATTATCAATGTGAACAAACCTAACCTTTCCATGATCAAACATCTGGACCAAATATGTACGAGGGCCACTATTGCGAGGCAGACAAAAAGCAGGAAATTATAGACCAGTTAGCCTAACATCTGTGGTTGGGAAAATATTGGAGTCCATTATTAAAGAAGCAGTAGCAGGACATTTGGAAAAGCAAAATACGGTCAGGCAGAATCAGCATGGATTTATGAAGGGGAAGTCATGTTTGAAAAATTTGCTGGAGTTCTTTGAGGATGTAACGAACAGGGTGGATAAGGGGGAACCAGTGGATGTGGTGCATTTGGACTTCCCAGAAGGCATTTGACAAGGTGCCACATAAAAGGTTACTGCACAAGATAAAAGTTCACGGGGTTGGGGGTAATATATTAGCATGGATAAATGATTGGCTAACTAACAGAAAACAGAGAGTCGGGATAAATGGTTCATTCTCTGGTTGGCAACCAGTAACTAGTAGGGTGCCACAGGGATCAGTGCTGGGACCCCAACTATTTACAATCTATATTAACAACTTGGAAGAAGGGACTGAGTGTAACGTAGCCAAGTTTGCTGACGATACAAAGATGGGAGGAAAAGCAATGTGTGAGGAGGACACAAAACCTGCAAAATGACATAGACAGGCTAAGTGAGTGGGCAAAAATTCAGCAGATGGAGTATAATGTTGGAAAGTGTGAGGTCATGCACTTTGTTAGAAAAAAAATCAAAGAGCAAGTTATTATTTAAATGGAGAAAGATTGCAAAGTGCTGCAGTACTGCGGGACCTGGGGGTACTTGTGCATGAAATGCAAAAGGATAGTTTGCAGGTACAGCAAGTGATCAGGAAGGCCAATGGTATCTTGGTCTTTATTGCAATGGGGATGGAATATAAAAGCAGGGAAGTCTTGCTGCAGCTATATAAGGTATTAGTGAGGCCACACCTGGAATACTGCGTGCAGTTTTGGTTTCCGTATTTAAGAAAGGATATACTTGCTTTGGAGGTAGTTCAGAGAAGGTTCACTCGGTTGATTCCGGGGATGGGGGGTTGACTTATGAAGAAAGGTTAGGTTGGGCCTCTACTCATTGGAATTCAGAAGAATGAGAGGTGATCTTATCTAAATGTATAAGATTATGAGGGGGCTTGACAAGGTGGATGCAGAGAGGATGTTTCCACTGATGGGGGAGACTAGAACTAGGGGGCATGGTCTTAGAATAAGGGGCCGCTCGTTTAAAACTGAGATGAGGAGAAATTTCTTCTCTCAGAGGGTTGTAAATTTGTGGAATTCACTGCCTCAGAGAGCTGTGGAAGCTGGGACATTGAATAAATTTAAGACAGAAATAGACAGTTTCTTCAACAATAAGGGGATAAGGGGTTATGGGGAGTGGGCAGGGAAGTGGAGCTGAGTCCATGATCAGATCAGCCATGATCTTATTGAATGGCAGAGCAGGCTCGAGGGGCCATATGGTCTACTCCTGCTCCTATTTCTTATGTTCTTATATCTTCACTACTCTCCCTGGAAACTACTTTAACTATTTATGGTGATAGTTCTTCACTCTACCCTTCTGATTCAATTTCACACTTCTCTCTTTTACTCTGCCTCTATCATGATTCTCTTTCTGTCTTAATTGCTTCTCTTCTACTGACTGCAAAATTTGGCTTTAAGAATGAGAACCTGGTTTGTGGGTTGTGGCTGCGGTTTGAGAAATAACTCTGGTGGTGTTCTACCAGTAGTTGTATAAGGAGTATTATGATAAGTAGTTAGAAAATTTTCCAATTTTTGGTCCAACGACAAATGCCGTTTCCTTGCATTTGGATCCAACATTTGCTTGATGAGGGCACATTTTACAAGTTGTACTGTGCGCTCTGCTGCACCATTTGAAGCAGGATAGAACTTTGATACGTTTGACACCGCTTCTGCTCATGAATTCTTCTCAACAAAATTGCGGCCCATTATCAGACACAATTTCTTCTGGGAGGCCATATGAAGAAAATAATCTTTGCGAGTTGTCTAGTGTTTTACTTGTTATTATTTTCTGCATCGGAAACACCTCTACCCACTTCGAATGGCTATCAATCACAATGAACAATTGTTGTCCTTCTAGCTCAACAAAATCTACATGTAGCCTTATGTCACACTGCAAGGCCATTTCCATGGCTGTAATGATACTGATGGTGGTTGCTTGCTTACTGATTGACATGTCGTACACTGACTGATGATATACTCTATATCTTTATCTAAACCTGGCCACCATAAGTAACTGCGTGCAAAACTCTTGGTCAAGCACATTCCCAGGTGCTGGTCATGAAGATCACCGAATAATTTGGATCTGAACTTATTTGGAATAACTACTCTTGCATTATCCACTGATAATTCATTCTTACGAACCAATATCTCTCTCTGATACCTGGTTTGGCCAGCCATTTGCGATGTAATCATACACCTTTGACATAACTGGGTCACGTTTAGTTGCTCTACCATTATCTTCAGTTGTGACTTGCAGTTCATCAATGTATGAGAAATAGAACAGTTCTACCATCGAGATAATGTTCTCAGTTTCTAATTTTTTGAGTTCTTGCTCAACTTTCTCCTTGAGTGCATATGGTACGGACATGGCTTGCAGTAAACTGGTCAAGCGTCCTTCTGAACCCTGACACTCACCTTGAAGCCTTGGATCGGACTGCCTGTTTCGTGAAACACCTTCGGATACTGTTTCGATGCAAATCTCATTTCAACATGAAAAATCTCATTCTAACCCAGCTTCAGTGATCCCAACCAATTTCTAACGATCAAGGCAGGCTTGTTGCCTGCCAATACTAAGAGAGGCAAGCTCTGAAACTGATCCTTGTATTTCACCAGTACGGTGATACGTCCTACCACAGGTATTTGCTCTCCTGAGTAGCCGCATACCGCTATCTTTGACTTCTCCATCGGAAAATCACTCAACTTGTCGAGATATAGTGATTTCGGTACTACACTCACGGATGCACCAGTGTCGATCTCCATGGGTATCCTGGTTCCTGCAACATCTACTTGGATGCCGATACTTCACGAATCGTTGTTAGGTACCCTCGTGCTCCTGATGACAGGATCTCCTCATCCTGTTGCTTCTCTTCAATGCTCTGTAGTCTCTGCCGATTTCTACCTCTAGCATTGAAAGTTGGTTTACTCTTCAGTCGACATGCCTTTGCACGATGCCCTGTTATCTTGCAGTAGAAACACTCTGCCTTCACATATGGACAACTTTGAGCAATGTGTTGTCCCAGGCACCGATAGCACAGCTTCAATGAGCTGTTACCTTGACCAGTTGCAGAGGCCTTGGGGCCCAACTACCTTTTACTTTTAACCTGCAAGCGATTCACATCGGATGTCTGACAACTGGAAATGTCACGAAATTCTCAGGAGTATTGGTCGGCCGTATCCATCGACATAGCTGTCTGATAAACTAAATCAAAAAGTCAAGTTAAGGGTTGGCAACAACTTTCTTCTGGTTGCTTCATTTTTCATCCCACAAACAAGCGATCACGCAAAGCTCAGTCCTGAAAGTTTCTGAAATGACAGAGAATGGATAGCTTTTTTAAAGCTACAATGTACTCACTGATACTCTCATCAATGAATTGACCTCGTATTCCAAAATGATAACTTTCAGAAATTTCCAGGGGCTCAGGACTGTAGTGCTGTCCTAACTTGGTTAGAATTTCCGTCAGTGGCGTGCCCTTTGGCTTGATGGGAACAAGCAAAAGGGTTTCATACACCTCGGGATCTGCTTCAGTCAGGAAAATAGTCCATTTCCATTCTAAAACCACCCAGTTATGGTTTTCATCATCGGGGTCTTCGACAATACTATTTGCGGTGAAAAACATTTCTAGCCGCTCCACATATGCTTCAAAAGTCTCTCAGCTGCGATGGATCTCACCCAAGTTGCCCTATTATTCCCATAGGCGTGGTCATCTGGACTCTGACAGTTCCGCCAAGTGTGCTTGTAATGTACCTTAGATTTTTAGCTGTTCTGCAAAACAAAGAACCTTTCAAAGTCTCACTGTTGGTTGGCAGAAACATCCACCAACAAAAATTTCAGCTAAGGAATCCAATTATCCCATCCTACGTCGCCAATGTGATATATTTTTACGTCATCACAAACACACTGCACACAAGATAGCGTTACAGGCACTTATCATCATGTGATCCTTTTATTGTCGATACATCAGCAATTGCATTACCACAGTAGTCCACTACGTGGAGCTATATTACACAGCCTGCCATGTGGGAACTTAACAAAAGCCATGCTAAAATCCATATACACTACATCAAACGTACTACCTTTGTCAACCCTTCTTGTTACCTCCTCAAAAAACTCTATCAAGTTAGTCAGACACACGACCATCCCTTAACAAATCCGTGCTGATTGTCCTTGATTAATCCGTGTCTTTCCAAATGAAAATTTATCCTTTCCCTCAATATTTTTCCAATAATTTTCCCACCACTGAGGTTAGGCTGACTGGCCTGTAATTACTCGGTCTATCCTTTTCTCCCTTTTTAAACAAAGGTACAATGTTAGCAGTCCTCCAGTCCTCCGGCACCACACCTGTAGCCAGAGAGGATTGGAAAATGATGGTCAGAGCCTTTGCTATTTCCTCTCTTGCTTCTCTTAACAGCCTGGGGTACATTTCATCTGGGCCTGGGGATTTATCCACTTTCAAAGCCGCTAAACCCCTTAATACTTCCTTTCTCACTATGTTTATTTCATCAAATATTTCACACTCCTCTTCCCTGATTGCAATGTCTGCATCGCCCCTCTCCTTTGTGAAAACAGATGCAAAGTATTCATTAAAAGCATACCCACATCTTCTGCCTCCACACACAGATTACCTTTATGGTCTCTAATAGGCCCTACCCTTTCTTTAGTTATCCTCTTGCTCTTAATGTATTTATAAAACATCTTTGGGTTTCCCCTGATTTAACTTGCCAAAATATATTCATGCTCTTTCTTTGCTTTCCAAATTCCCTTTCTAATTTCACCCCTGCACTTTCTATACTCCTTTAGTCTCTGCAGTATTGAGCCCTCGGTATCTGTCATACGCCTCCCTTTTTTTCTTTATCCTCCCTTGTATGTCCCTCGACATCCAGGGGGCTCCAGATTTGTTAGTCCCTCCCTTTTTCTTTAAGGGAACATATTTGCTCTGTACCCTCCGGATCTCCTCCTTGAATGCCTCCCACTGCTCTGACATTTGTTTACCGAGCTGTTTCCTGTCCACTGTGGCCTAAATCCCATCTCAGCTTAGCAAAGTTGGCTTTTCCCCAATTGAGAACTTTCATTCCTGGTCTATCTTTGTCCTTTTCCTTAACTACCCTAAATCGTACTGAATTATGATCACTAAGGTGGTTAAGAAAGCATACGGAATGCTTGCCTTTATTGGCCGTGGCATAGAATATAAGAGCAGGGAGGATATGCTTAAATTGTATAATACTCTGGTTAGGCCACAGCTGGAGTACTGCGTGCAGTTCTGGTCGCCATATTATAGGAAGGATGTGATTGCACTAGAGAGGGTGCAGAGGAGATTTACGAGGATGCTGCCTGGAATAGAGAATCTTAGTTATGAGGACAGTTTGGATAGGCTGGGTTTGTTCTCATTGTAACAGAGGAGGTTGAGAGGAGACCTCATTGAGGTGTACAAAATATTGAGGGGCCAGGACATATTGGATAGTAAGAGCCTATTTCCATTGGTGGAGGGGTCTATTACGAGGGGGCATAGTTTTAAAGTGGTTGGTGGAAGGTTTAGAGGGGATTTGAGGGGGGGCTTCTTTACGCAGAGGGTTGTGGGGATCTGGAACTCGCTGCCTGGAAGAGTGGTGGATGCAGAAACCCTCACCACTTTTAAGAGATGGTTGGATGGGCACTTAAAATGCAGTAACCTGCAGGGTTACGGACCTAGAGCTGGTAATTGGGATTAGACTGGATGACCTTTTGTTGGACAGCACAGATATAATGGTAAGTACTGCAGGGAATAGAATACGGCCAGGATGATCTCCTGGACTAGTGTCGATCGCCTGGATGGGTCGGAGAGGAATTTTCCCAGATTTTTTTCCCCCTATTGGCCTGGGTTTTTATCTGTTTTTTGCCTCTCCCAGGAGATCACATGGCTCCAGTTGGGGTGGAGTGTAGAATGTTTCAGTGTAAGGAGTGTCGCAGTTGTGTGAGGCAGACTGGTTGGGCTGGGTGCTCTTTACCTTTCCACCATTGTTTATTGTTCATAGGTTTATATGTAACCTTCAGGGCTGCTGACCGAGGGCCGTGCGGCTCTTTGTCGGCCGGCGTGGACACGATGGGCCGAAATGGCCTCCTTCTGCGCTGTAAATTTCTATGTTTCTACGACCACCAACATGCTCTCTCACTGATACCCCTTCCACCTGACCAGCTTCATACTCTAAAACTAAATCCAAAACCGCTCCTTCCCTTGCTGTGCTTGTTACATACTGGCTAAAGAAAGTTCCCCTGAATGCAATTGAGGAATTCTGCACCCTCGATACCTTTCACACTCATTTTATCCCAGTTATTATTAGGGTAGTTGAAAGCCCTAATATTACTGCCTTATGGTTTTTGCATTTCTCAGAAATTTCCCGACATATTTTCTCTTCTATCTCCCTCTAACTGTTTTGGGGCGTATGGTACACTCTCAGCAGTGTTCTTCAATTTAACCCATATGGCCTCGTTTGATCATTCCTCCCAGCTGTAATTGTTTCTTTAATCAATATTGTGACCTCCCCTCATTTTTTACACTCCTCTCTATCCTGTCTGAAAACGTTGTAACCAGGAATGTTGAGCTACAATACATAAGAACATAAGAACATAAGAATTAGGAACAGGAGTAGGCCATCTAGCCCCTCGGGCCTGCTCCGCCATTCAATAAGATCATGGCTGATCTGGCCGTGGACTCAGCTCCACTTACCCGCCCGCTCCCCGTAACCCTTAATTCCCTTATTGGTTAAAAATCTATCTATCTGTGACTTGAATACATTCAATGAGCTAGCCTCAACTGCTTCCTTGGGCAGAGAATTCCACAGATTCACAACCCTCTGGGAGAAGAAATTCCTTCTCAACTCGGTTTTAAATTGGCTCCCCCGTATTTTGAGGCTGTGCCCCCTAGTTCTAGTCTCCCCGACCAGTGGAAACAACCTCTCTGCCTCCATCTTGTCTACCCCTTTCATTATTTTAAATGTTTCGAGAAGATCACCCCTCATCCTTCTGAACTCCAACGAGTAAAGACCCAGTCTACTCAATCTATCATCATAAGGTAACCCCCTCATCTCCGGAATCAGCCTAGTGAATCATCTCTGTACCCCCTCCAAAGCTAGTATATCCTTCCTTCAGCCAGGTGACCAAAACTGCATGCAGTACTCCAGGTGCGGCCTTACCAATACCCTATACAATTGCAGCAGGACCTCCCTGCTTTTGTACTCCATCCCTCTCGCAATGAAGGCCAACATTCCATTTGCCTTCCTGATTACCTGCTACACCTGCAAACTAACTTTTTGGGATTCATGCACAAGGACCCCCAGGTCCCTCTGCACCACAGCATGTTGTAATTTCTCCCCATTCAAATAATATTCCCTTTTATTGTTTTTTTTTCCCAAGGTGGATGTCCTCACACTTTCCGACATTGTATTCCATCTGCCAAACCTTAGCCCATTCGCTTAACCTATCTAAATCTCTTTGCAGCCTTTCTGTGTCCTCTACACAACACGCTTTCCCACTAATCTTTGTGTCATCTGCAAATTTTGTTACACTACACTCTGTCCCCTCTTCCAGGTCATCTATGTATATTGTAAACAGTTGTGGTCTCAGCACCGATCCCTGTGGCACACCACTAACCACCGATTTCCAACCCGAAAAGGACCCATTTATCCCGATTCTCTGCTTTCTGTTCGCCAGCCAATTCTCGATCCATGCTAATACATTTCCTCTGACTCCGCGTACCCTTATCTTCTGCAGTAACCTTTTGTGTGGCACCTTATCGAATGCCTTTTGAAAATCTAAATACACCACATCCATCGGTACACCTCTATTCACCATGCTCGTTATATCCTCAAAGAATTCCAGTAAATTAGTTAAACATGATTTCCCCTTCATGAATCCATGCTGCGTCTGCTTGATTGCACTATTCCTATCTAGATGTCCCGCTATTTCTTCCTTAATGATGCATTTTCCCCACTACAGATGTTAAACTAACCGGCCTATAGTTATCTGCCTTTTGTCTGCCCTCTTTTTTAAACAGAGTCATTACATTAGCTGCTTTCCAATCCGCTGGTACCTCCCCAGAGTCCAGAGAATTTTGGTAGATTATAACGAATGCATCTGCTATAACTTCCGCCATCTCTTTTAATACCCTGGGATGCATTTCATCAGGACCAGGGGACTTGTCTACCTTCAGTCCCATTAGCCTGTCCAGCACTACCCCCCTAGTGATAGTGATTGTCTCAAGGTCCTCCCCTCCCACATTCCCGTGACCAGCAATTTTTGGCATGGTTTTTGTGTCTTCCACTGTGAAGACTGAAGCAAAATAATTGTTTAAGGTCTCAGCCATTTCCACATTTCCCATTATTAAATCCCCCTTCTCATCTTCTAAGGGACCAACATTTACTTTAGTCACTCTTTTCTGTTTTATATATCTGTAAAAGCTTTTACTATCCATTTTTATGTTTTGCGCAAGTTTACCTTCGTAATCTATCTTTCCTTTCTTTATTGCTTTCTTAGTCATTCTTTGTTGTCGTTTAAAATTTTCCCAATCTTCTATTTTCCCACTAACCTTGGCCACCTATTACGCATTGGTTTTTAATTTGATACTCTCCTTTATTTCCTTGGTTATCCACGGCTGGTGATCCCTTCTTTTATTGCCCTTCTTTTTCACTGGAATATATTTTTGTTGAGCACTATGAAAGAGCTCCTTAAAAGTCCTCCACTGTTCCTCAATTGTGCCACCTTTTAGTCTGTGTTTCCAGTCTACTTTAGCCAACTCTGCCCTCATCCCACTGTCGTCCCCTTTGTTTAAGCATAGTACGCTCGTTTCTGACACGACTTCCTCACCCTCAATCTGTATTACAAATTCAACCATACTGTGATCACTCATTCCGAGAGGATCTTTTAAGAGGAGATCATTTATTTTTCCTGTCTCATTACACAGGACCAGATCTAAGATAGCTTGCTCCCTTGTAGGTTCTGTAACATACTGTTCTAAGAAACAATCCCGTATGCATTCTATGAATTCCTCCTCAAGGCTACCCTATGCTATTTGGTTTGACCAATCGATATGTAGGTTAAAATCCCCCATGATTACTGCCATTCCTTTTTCACAGGCCTCCATTATTCCCTTGATTATTGCCCGCCCCACCGTAAAGTTATTATTTGGGGGCCTATAAACTACACCCACCAGTGACTTTTTCCCCTTACTATCTCTAATCTCCACCCACAATGATTCAACATTTTGTTCATTAGAGCCAATATCGTCTCTCACAACTGCCCTGATATCATCCTTTATTAACAGAGCTACCCCACCTCCTTTCCCTTCTTGTCTATCTTTCCAAATTGTCAGATACCCCTGTATGTTTAATTCCCAGTCTTGGCCACCCTGCAACCACGTTTCTGTAATGGCCACCAAATCATATCCATTTGTAATGATTTGTGCCGTCAACTCATTTACTTTATTTCGAATGCTGCGTGCGTTTAGGTAGAGTGTTTTAATACTAGTTTTTAAACCTGCCCCTCTTTTACCCATGTCTCTGTAATAGCTATAATATCACACTCCCAAGTGTCTATTTGTGCTCTCAGCTCATCTGCCTTATTCCCTCTACTCCTTTCATTGAAGTATCATCATCATAGGCAGTCCCATGGAATCGAGGAAGACTTGCTTCCACTCTTAAAAATAAGTCCTTAGGTGGCTGAACAGTCCAATACGAGAGCCACAGTCCCTGTCACAGGTGGGACAGACAGTGGTTGAGGGAAGGGGAGGGTGGGACTGGTTTGCCGCACGCTCCTTCCGCTGCCTGCGCTTGTTTTCTGCATGCTCTCAACGACAAGACTCGAGGAGCTCAGCGCCCTCCCGGATGCACTTCCTCCACTTAGGGCGGTCTTTGGCCAGGGACTCCCAGGAGTCAGTGGGGATGTTGCACTTTATCAGGGAGGCTTTGAGGGTGTCCTTGTAACAATTCCTCTGCCCACCTTTGGCTCGTTTGCCCTGAAGGAGTTCCGAGTAGAGCGCTTGATTTGGGAGTCTCGTGTCTGGCATGCGGACAATATGGCCTGCCCAGCGGAGCTGATCGAGTGTGGTCAGTGCTTCAATGGTGGGGATGTTGGCCTGGTCGGAGACGCCAACGTTGGTGCATCTGTCCTCCCAGGGGATTTGCAGAGACATCGTTGGTGGTATTTCTCCAGGGGTATGGGTCCCCTCCTCCCCTGAAGGTGCTGACTCTCACTGGGGTATGGGTCCCCTCCTCCCCTGAAGGTGCTGACTCTCACTGGGGTACAGGTCCCCCCCCTCCCCTGAAGGTGCTGACTCTCACTGGGGTACAGGTCCCCTCCTCCCCTGAAGGTGCTGACTCTCACTGGGGTACGGGTCCCCCTCCCCTGAAAGTGCTGACTTTCACTGGGGTACAGGTCCCTCCTACCCTGAAGGTGCTGACTCTCACTGGGGTACAGGTCCCCTCCCCTGAAGGTGCTGACTCTCACTGGGGTACAGGTCCCCTCCCCTGAAGGTGCTGACTCTCACTGGGGTACAGGTCCCCCCCTCCCCTGAAGGTGCTGACTCTCACTGGGGTACAGGTCCCCTCCCCTGAAGGTGCTGACTCTCACTGGGGTACAGGTCCCCTCCCCTGAAGGTGCTGACTCTCACTGGGGTACAGGTCCTATCTCTGCCCTCTGGGATGATGCTGGTGAATTATTGGGTCTGGTCCGTGTCTATTACGAGATGGATCCAGTTGCCGCCTTTTTTTGTTCCTTTCAGAAACTGCAACTATTTTTGTGACGTCAGAGTGTCTCCAGGCAACAGATGTAAACAACCGGCAGGAAGAGAAACTGGCGGATCCGAGATTATCTGGGATCAGAGAGAGAGAAAGTGGGAGTACAGAGCGAGAGAGAGTGGGGCCACAGAGAGAGGGAGAGAGAAAGTGGGAGAGAGAGAGAAAGCGGAGAGATAGCGGGTGGGCAGAGAGAGAGAATGAGGGACTGAGGTAGGGGGTAAGGGGTGGCTGAGGGAGGGGGTGAGGGGATGAGAGAGGCAGGATCTGCGAGCACCGAGCCGGGCTCCCGATGAATTGCGCGGCTCCTATCGCAGAGAGACAGGTGAGTGACACCCGACTGACAGGGGCTTCCTCTCAAATACCCAGCCCGGACCCGACTGTGCCTGCCTCCTGTGTGGAATAAGTGAGTGAGAGTGTGAGTGAGAGAGAGAGAGAGTGTGTGGGGGGAGAGAGAGAGTGTGGGGGAGAGAGAGAGCGTGAGAGAGTGGGGGAGAGAGAGAGTGGGGGAGAGAAAGTGTGTGGGAGAGTGTGGGGGAGAGAGAGAGTGTGAGAGAGTGGGGGAGAGACAGATTGGGAGGGTGTGAGAGAGTGTGAGGGAAAGAGAGAGTGGGTGAGAGAGTGTGGGGGAGAGAAAGATTCGGAGAATGAGAGAGTGTGGGGGAGAGAGAGAGTAGGGGAGAGAGAGAGTGAGAGTATGTGGGGGAAAGAGAGAGAGAGTGTGAGAGAGAGTGAGAGAGTGTGTGAGAGAGTGGGGGAGAGAGAGAAGGGCAGAGAGAGAGAGAGTGGGGTGGGGGAGTTGGAAAAGCATGATTTAATCAAGCAGTCAGCATGGTTTTATGAAAGGGAAATCATGTTTGGCAAATTTACTGGAATTCTTTGAGGATGTAACGAACAGGGTGGATCAGGGGGAACCAGTGGATGTGGTGTATTTGGATTTCCAGAAGGCATTCGATAAGGTGCCACATAAAAGGTTACTGCTTAAGATAAAAGCTGGGGGCAATATATTAGCATGGATAGAGGATTGGCTAACGAACAGAAAACAGAAAGTCGGGATAAATGGGTCATTTTCCAATTGGTAAACAGTAACTAGTGGGGTGCCGCAGGGATCAGTGCTGGGGCTTCAACTATTTACAATCTATATGAATGACTTGGATGAAGGGACTGAGTATAACGTAGCCAAGTTTGCTGATGATACAAAGCTGGGTGGGAAAGCAATGTGTGAGGAGAACACAAAAAATCTGCAAAGGGATATAGACAGGCTAAGTGAGTGGGCAAAAATTTGGCAGATGTAGTATAATGTGGGAAAATGTGAGGTTATCCACTTTGGCAGAAAAGTAGAAAAGCAAATTATAATTAAATGGAGAAAAATTGCACAAAGTGCTGCAGTACAGAGAGACCTGGGGTCCTTGTGCATGAAACACAAAAAGTTAGTATGCAGGTACAGCAAGTGATCAGGAAGGCAAATGGAATGTTGGCCTTTATTGCAAGGGGGATAGAGTATAAAAGCAGAGAAGTCCTGCTACAACTGTACAGGGTATTGGTGAGGCCACACCTGGAGTACTGCGTACAGTTTTGGTCTCCGTATTTAAGGAAGGATCATCATAATCATCGGCAGTCCCTCGGAATCGAGAAAGACTTGCTTCCATTTCTGAAATAAGTTCTTTGGTGGCTGAACAGTCCAATACGAGAGCCACAGACTGTCACAGGTGGGACAGACAGTGGTTGAGAGAAAGGGAGGGTGGGACTGGTTTGCCACACGCTCCTTCCGCTGCCTGCGCTTGGTTTCTGCATGCTCTCGGCGACGAGACTCGAGGTGCTCAGCGCCCTCCCGGATGCACTTCCTCCACTTAGGGCGGTCTTTGGCCAGGGACTCCCAGGTGTCAGTGGGGATGTTGCACTTTATCAGGGAGGCTTTGAGGGTATCCTTGTAACGTTTCCTCTGCCCACCTTTGGCTCGTTTGCCGTGAAGGAGTTCCGAGTAGAGCACTTGCTTTGGGAGTCTCGTGTCTGGCATGTGAACGATGTGGCCTGCCCAGCGGAGCTGATCGAGTGTGGTCAGTGCTTCAATGCTGGGGATGTTGGCCTGGATGAGGACACTGACGTTGGTGCGTCTGTCCTCCCAGGGGATTTGTAGGAAATTGTGGAGACATCGTTGGTGATATATCTCCAGCGACTTGAGGTGTCTTCTGTACATCGTCCATGCCTCTGAGTCATACAGGAGGGCGGGTATTACGACAGCCCTGTAGACTATGAGCTTGGTGGTAGATTTGAGGGCCTGGTCTTCGAACACTCTTTTCCTCAGATGGCCGAAGGCTGCACTGGCGCACTGGAGGCGATGTTAAATCTCCGCATCAATGTCTGGGTTTGTTAATACGAGGCTCCTGAGATATGGGAAATGGTCCACGTTGTCCAGGGCCGCGCGTGGATCTTGATGGCTGGGGGTCAGTGCTGTGCAGTGAGGACAGGCTAGTGGAGGCCACTGGTTCTGTAGTTTAGTTCCACTCCAGCGGGGAGCTTGTTGACTGTGAGGTGGAGCATGGCAGCGAGGAAGATTGAGAAGAGGGTTGGAGCGATGACACAGCCCTGTTTGACCCTGGTCCGGACGTGGATTGGGTCTTTAATGGATCCGTTAGTAAGGATCACGGCCTGCATGGAGCAGGCGGAGCATGTTGACAAACTTTTGGGGGCATCCGAAACGGAGGAGGGCGCTCCATAGACCCTCGCGGTTGACAGTGTCAAAGGCCTTTGTAAGATCGAAAGAGGCCATGTATAAGGGCTGGCCCTGCTCCCTACATTTCTCCTGCAGCTGTTGCGCTACAAAGATCATGTCTGTTGTGACCCGTAGGGGACGAAATCCGCACTGTGACTCCGGGAGGAGCTCCTCGGCCACAGGGAGAAGATGGTTGAGGAGAACTCGAGCGACAACTTTCCCAGTGGCTGATAGGGAGATTCCCCTGGAGTTGTCGCAGTCGGACTTGTCCCCTTGTTTAAAGATGGTCACCATCACTGCATCTCTGAGATCTCCCGGCATACTCTCCTCCCTCCAGGTGAGAGAGATGAGGTCATGTATCCGCGCCAACAGTGCCTCTCCGCCATACTTTAGTGCCTCAGTGGGGATTCCATCCGCAGCCGTAGCCTTGTTATTCTTGAGCTGTTTTGTGGCTTTCCCTACCTCGTGTAACGTTGGGGTTTCACTGAGGTGGTGGAGGGTCGCATGCTGCGGGATGGAGTCGAGAACACTCGAGTCAAAGACAGAGTCTCGATTGAGGAGATCTTCAAAGTGCTCCTTCCAGCAGGTCCTTTCAGCCTCGGTGTCCTTGATGAGTGTTGCCCCGTTCTTGGCCAGCAGTGGGGTGGGGTCTTGGGTGTTTGGACCGTAGGTGGCCTTGACTGCGATGAAGAATCCTCGCATATCGTGGCTGTTGACCAGTTGTTGTATCTCCTATGCTCTCTCCATCCATCACCTGTTCTTTAGGTCCCGAGTTTTTTGTTGGACCTCAGCCTTGAGCTGCCTGTAATGTTGTTTTGCAGCTCACGAGTTGAGTTGTTGCTTGAGGCTCAGATATGCTTTGCGCTTGCGATCTATTAGTTCTTGGATCTCCTGATCATTCTCATCAAACCAGTCGTGGTGTTTTCTGGTTGAGTGACCAAGTGTCTCTTCACAGAGACTGGTTATAGAGGCCTGGAGGGCAGACCAAGCACTGTGGGCATTCTGCATCTCAGGGTCATCAAGGGTCGCCAGATTGGCTGTGAGGCGCTGGCTGTATAGGGCTCTCTAATCTGGGTCTCTCAGTGCCCTGGCATTCATTTTTTTGCAGCACTGTTTCTGCTGTCCCCTCTGCTTTGGGGCAATGTTAATGTTGATGATGGATCGGATTAGGCGGTGGTCCGTCCAGCAGTCATCAGCTCCTGTCATGGCGCGGGTGATGCGCACATCCTTGCGATCCCTGGCTCGGACGATGACATAGTTGAGCAGGTGCCAGTGTTTGGAGCGAGGGTGTTGCCACGATGCCTTGTATTTGTCCCTCTGGCGGAACGGGGTGTTGGTGATGAGGAGTTCATGTTCTAGACGTTTTGTCAGGAGTAGGGTACCACTGGAGTTGGCTCTCCCTACCCCCTCTCTGCCAATCACACCTCCCCAGAGGACTGTGTCTTTGCCGACCCTGGCGTTGAAGGGCATACTTGTATTGGAGGCTGTTTAGAGAGGGTTCACTAGGTTGATTCCGGAGATGAGGGGGTTGACTTATGAAGATAGGTTGAGTAGGTTGTGCCTATACTCATTGGAGTTCAGAAGAATGAGAGGTGATCTTATTGAAATTATAAGATAATGAGGGGGCTCGACAAGGTGGATGCAACAAGGATATTTCCACTCATAGGGGAAACTACAGCTAGGGGGCATAGTCTCAGAATAAGGGACCGCCCATTTAAAACTGAGATGAGGAGAAATTTCTTCTCTCAGAGGGTTGTAAATCTGTGGAATTCTCTGCCCCAGAGAGCTGTGGGGGCTGGGACATTGAATATATTTAAGGCGGAGATTGACAGATTTTTGAGCGATGAGGGAGTAAAGGGTTTTGGGGAACAGGCAGGGAAGTGGAGCTGAGTCCATGATCAGATCAGCCATGATCTTATTGAATGGCGGAGCATGCTCGTGGGGCCAAATGGGATATTCTTATTGTTGTGTATCTGTAAAGCATGCACTCCCATGTTCCGCCACCAGGGAGCGCATCCCCTGAAGTCCCAAGGGATCCCAGCATCCCTTGGGAGCACTGTATATAAGCCGGCCCCTAAGGCCTGTTCCTTATTCTGGAATGTCTTATTAAAGACTGAGGTCACTGTTACTTTAACCTCCCTGTGTGCAGTCTCATCTGTGTTAGGAACACAATAACTGGCGACGAGTATACGAATCCAACGCAAAGATGCAGCAAACTGTGGGCATCCTGGAGAAGTTCTCGGAGGGTGAGGACTGGGAAGCCTATGTCAAACGGCTAGACCAGTACTTTGTAGCCAATGAGCTGGATGGAGAAGGAAGCGCTGCAAAAAGGAGAGCGGTCCTCCTCACAGTCTGCGGGGCACCGACCTACAGCCTCATGAAGAATCTTCTGGCTCCAGTGAAACCCACAGATAAGTCATATGAGGAGCTGTGTACACTGGTTCGGGAGCATCTTAACCCAAGGGAGAGCGTGCTGATGGCGAGGTATCGGTTCTACACATGCCAGCGATCTGAAGGTCAGGAAGTGGCGAGCTACGTCGCTGAGCTAAGGCGACTTGCAGGACAATGTGAGTTTGATGGTTACCTGGAGCAAATGCTCAGAGACTTTTTTGTACTGGGCATTGGCCACGAGACCATCCTACGAAAACTTTTGACTGTAGAGACACCGACCCTCAGTAAGGCCATTGCGATAGCACAGGCGTTTATGTCCACCAGTGATAACACCAAACAAATCTCTCAGCACACAAGTGCTAGCAATGTTCATAAATTAACTGGAACTGTGTTTGCGAGCAGAAATGTACAGGGCAGAAACCACGAATCTGCAACTGCCAGCAGGCCTCAGGTGACCCAGATGACTCAGAGTCTGCAACAAAGGATGAATGCAAGGCAATTCACACCTTGTTGGCGTTGTGGAAGCTTCCATTCAGCCTATTCATGCTGCTTCAAAGGGTATGTTTGCAAGAGCTGTGGAACAATGGGGCACCTCCAACGAGCTTAAAGACAAGCTGCAAGCTCTGCAAAACCTGCTAACCACCACATGGCAGAGGAAGATCGGTCCAATCAATTTCGAGCCTCAGAGAAAGGAGGCAGATGCTGAAGTACAAGGGGTGCACACATTTTCTATGAAATGTCCACCTATAATGCTAAATGTAAAATTGAATGGCTTACCCGTAGCCATGGAACTGGACACTGGCGCTAGCCAATCCATCTTGAGTAAAAAGATGTTTGAGAGATTGTGGTGCAACAAGGCATTCAGACCAGCCCTGAGCCCCATCCACACGAAACTGAGAACGTACACCAAAGAGCTTAGCACTGGCCTGGGCAGCACCATGGTCAAGGTCACCTACGAGGGCACGGTGCACGAACTGCCACTCTGGATTGTCCCGGGCAATGGCCCCACACTGCTTGGAAGGAGCTGGCTGGGCAAAATCCGCTGGAACTGGGATGACATCCGAGCGCTATCACATTTCGATGAGGCCTCATGTACCCAGGTTCTTAACAAATTTCCTTCCCTTTTTGAGCCAAGCATTGGAAACTTTTCTGGGGTGAAGGTGCGGATCCACTTGGTTCCAGAGGCACGACCCATTCACCACAAGGCGCGAGCGGTACCTCACATGATGAGGGAGAGAGTGTAAATCGAGCTGGACAGGCTGCAATGCGAGGGTATCATCTCCCCAGTGGAATTCAGCGAGTGGGCCAGCCCGATTGTTCCAGTACTCAAAAGTGATGGCACGGTCAGGATTTGCGGCGATTATAAAGTAACTATCAATCGTTTCTCGCTACAGGACCAATACCCGCTACCTAAGGCAGACGACCTATTTGCGACGCTGGCAAGAGGCAAGACGTTCATCAAGCTCGACCTGACTTCAGCCTACATGACGCAGGAGCTGGAGGAGTCTTTGAAGGGCCTCACCTGCATCAACACGCACAAGGGACTGTTCATCTACAACAGATGCCCATTTGGAATTCGGTCGGCTGCAGCGATCTTCCAGAGAAACATGGAGAGCCTACTCAAGTCGATACCACACATGGTGGTTTTTCAGGACGACATATTGGTCACGGGTCGGGACACCGTCGAGCACCTACAAAACCTGGAGGAGGTCCTCCAGCGACTGGATCGCGTAGAGCTGCGGCTGAAGAGGTCGAAATGCGTCTTCATGGCAACAGAAGTGGAGTTTTTGGGGAGAAAGATCGCGGCGGACGGTATTCGGCCCACAGATGCCAAGACAGAGGCTATCAGGAACCCGCCCAGGCCACAGAACGTCACGGAGCTGCGGTCGTTCCTGGGACTCCTCAACTATTTTGGTAACTTCCTACCGGGGTTAAGCACCCTCTTAGAGCCACTACATGTGATATTGTGTAAAGGTGAGAACTGGGTATGGGGAAAAAAACAAGTAATTGCTTTTGAGAAACATTTTATGCTCCAACAAGCTGCTTGTATTGTATAACCCGTGTAAAAGACTTGTGCTAGCATGTGATGCATCGTACGGAGTCGGGTGTGTATTACAACAAGCTAACGTTGCGAGGAAGTTGCAACCTGTCGCCTATGCCTCCAGGAGCTTGTCTAAGGCCGAGAGGGCCTACAACATGATTGAGAAAGAGGCATTAGCGTGTGTGTTCGGGGTAAAGAAAATGCATCAGTACCTGTTTGGCCTCAAATTTGAGCTGGAAACTGATCACAAGCCCCTCATATCACTGTTCGCTGAAAACAAGGGGATAAATACTAATGCCTCAGCCCGCATACAAAGGTGAGCACTCGCGCTATCAGCGTATAAGTATACATAGACATAGAAAATAGGTGCAGGAGTAGGCCATTCGGCCCTTCTAGCCTGCACCGCCATTCAATGAGTTCATGGCTGAACATGCAACCTCAGTACCCCATTCCTGCTTTCTCGCCATACCCCTTGATCCCCCGAGTAGTAAGGACCTCATCTAACTCCTTTTTGAATATATTTAGTGAATTGGCCTCAACAACTTTCTGTGGTAGAGAATTCCACAGGTTCACCACTCTCTGGGTGAAGAAGTTTCTCCTCATCTCGGTCCTAAATGGCTTACCCCTTATCCTGAGACTGTGACCCCTGGTTCTGGACTTCCTCAACATTGGGAGCATTCTTCCTGCATCTAACCTGTCTAAACCCATCAGAATTTTAAACGTTTCTATGAGATCCCCTCTCATTCTTCTGAACTCCAGTGAATACAAGCCCAGTTGATCCAGTCTTTCTTGATATGTCAGTCCCGCCATCCCGGGAATCAGTCTGGTGAACCTTCGCTGCACTCCCTCAATAGCAAGAATGTCCTTCCTCAAGTTAGGAGACCAAAACTGTACACAATACTCCAGGTGTGGCCTCACCAAGGCCCTGTACAACTGTAGTAACACCTCCCTGCCCCTGTACTCAAATCCCCTCGCTATGAAGGCCAACATGCCATTTGCTTTCTTAACCGCCTGCTGTACCTGCATGCCAAACTTCAATGACTGATGTCCATCCGCCACAGGCCAGGCACCGAGAACTGTGTGGATACTCTCAGTCGGCTACCATTGCCCACCACGGGGGTGGAAATGGCGTAGCCTGCAAACTTGTTGATGGTGGCGCAGCCCGCAGACTTGTTGATGGTCAGGGAAGCGTTTGAAAATTATAAATCACCTGTCACGGCCCGCCAGATTAGGACTTGGACCAGCCAAGATCCTCTGCTGTCCCTAGAAACAAACTGTGTACTGCATGGGAGCTGGGCCAGCATCCCCGTTGAAATGCAAGAGCCAATTAAGCCGTTCCAGCGGCGAAAGGACGAGCTGTCCATTCAGGCAGACTGCCTGTTGTGGGGTAACCGCGTAGTGCTACCCAAAAAGGGCAGGGAGACGTTCATCTCGGATCTCCACAGCACACACCCGGGTATAGTAATGATGAAAGTGATAGCCAGATCCCACGTGTGGTGGCCCGGTATCGACTCTGACTTAGAGTCCTGTGTACGGCAATGCAGCGTGTGTGCTCAGTTGAGCAACGCGCCCAGAGAGGCACCACTAAGTTTGTGGTCCTGGCCCTCCAGACCATGGTCGAGGATCCATGTCGACTATGCAGGCCCGTTTCTCGGTAAAATGTTCCTGGTGGTGGTGGATGCTTTTTCAAAATGGATTGAATGTGAAATAATGTTGGGAAGCACCGCCACCGCCACCATTGAAAGCCTGAGGGCCATGTTTGCCACCCACGGCCTGCCTGACATACTGGTCAGTGACAACGGGCCATGTTTCACCAGTGCCGAATTTAAAGAATTCATGACCCGCAATGGGATCAAACATGTCACCTCGGCCCCGTTTAAACCAGCCTCCAATAGGCAGGCAGAGTGGGCAGTACAAACCATCAAACAGAGCCTTAAACAAGTCACAGAAGGCTCACTCCAAACCCACCTGTCCCGAGTACTGCTCAGCTACCGCACGAGACCCCACTCGCTCACAGGGGTGTCCCCGGCTGAGCTACTCATGAAAAGGACACTTAAAACCAGACTCTCGCTGGTTCACCCCAACCTGCATGATCAGGTGGAGAGCAGGCGGCAGCAACAAAATGTAAACGATGGTCACGCCACTGTGTCACGGGAAATTGATCTGAATGACCCTGTGTATGTGCTAAACTATGGACATGGTCCCAAGTGGATCGCGGGCACGGTGATAGCTAAAGAAGGGAATAGGGTGTTTGTTGTCAAACTAGACAATGGACAAATTTGCAGAAAGCACCTGGACCAAACGAGGCTGTGGTTCACAGACTGCCCTGAACAACCCACAGCAGACACCACCTTTTTCGAGCCCACAACACACACCCAAAGGATCAATGACACCACGCCGGACCAGGAAATCAAACCCATCACGCCCAACAGCCCAGCAAGGCCAGGCTCACCCAGCAGCCCTGCAGGGCCAACCACACGCCAGCCCAGCGAGGGCACAGCCAACACACCAGAACAGACATTTGTACCGAGGCGGTCCACCAGGGAAAGAAAGGCTCCCGACCGCCTCACCTTGTAAATAGTTTTCACTTTGACTTTGGGGGGGAGTGATGTTGTGTATCTGTAAAGCATGCACTCCCATGTTCTGCCACCAGGGAGCGCATCCCCTGAAGTCCCAAGGGATCCCAGCATCTCTTGGGAGCATTGTATATAAGCCGGCCCCGAAGGCCTGTTCTTCACTCTGGAGTGTCTTATTAAAGACTGAGGTCACTGTTACTTTAATCTCCCTGTGTGCAGCCTCATCTGTGTCAGGAACACAATATTTATGTTCTTAGAGTGAGAGAGTGGGAGTGAGGACACTTTTGTAATGTAGGAAATGCGGCAGCCAATTTCTGAACAGCAAGATCCTGCAACAGCGATGAAATAAATGACCAGATAACGTGTTTTAGTGATGTTGGTTGGATGATCAATATTGTCCCAAGCACATCGGAGGGAGAGAGCTCCCTCGTTCCTCTTCAAAATAGTGCCATGTGTTCCTTTATGTTCACCCGCCTCTCCGACAGTGCAGCGCTCCCTCAGTACTGACCCTCCGACAGTGCGGCGCTCCCTCAGTACTGCCCCTCCGACAGTGCGGCACTCCCTCAGTACTGCCCCTCCGACAGTGCGGCGCTCCCTCAGTACTGCCCCTCCGACAGTGCAGTGCTCCCTCAGTACTGCCCCTCCGACAGTGCAGCACTCCCTCAGTACTGCCCCTCCGACAGTGCGGCGCTCCCTCAGTACTGCCTCTCCGACTGTACAGCGCTCCCTCAGTACTGCTCCTCCGACAGTGCGGCGCTCCCTCAGTACTGCCCCTCCGACAGTGCAGCGCTCCCTCAGTACCGCCCCTCCAACAGTGCAGTGCTCCCTAGTACTGCCCCTCCGACAGTGCGGCACTCCCTCAGTACTGCCCCTCCGACAGTGCAGCGCTCCCTCAGTTCTACCCCTCCAACAGTGCAGCGCTCCCTCATTACTGCCCCTCCGACAGTGCAGCGCTCCCTCAGTACTGCCCCTCCGACAGTGCAGTGCTCCCTCAGTACTGCCCCTCCGACAGTGCAGCACTCCCTCAGTTCTACCCCTCCAACAGTGCAGCGCTCCCTCATTACTGCCCCTCCGACAGTGCAGCGCTCCCTCAGTACTGCCCCTCCGACAGTGCGGCGCTCTCTCAGTACTGCCCCTCCGACAGTGCAGTGCTCCCTCAGTACTGCCCCTCCGACAGTACAGCACTCCCTCAGTACCGCCCCTCCAACAGTGCAGTGCTCCCTAGTACTGCCCCTCCGACAGTGCGGCACTCCCTCAGTACTGCCCCTCCGACAGTGCAGCGTTCCCTCAGTTCTACCCCTCCAACAGTGCAGCGCTCCCTCATTACTGCCCCTCCGACAGTGCAGCGCTCCCTCAGTACTGCCCCTCTGACAGTGCGGCGCTCTCTCAGTACTGCCCCTCCGTCGGTGCGACGCTCCCTCAGTACTGCCCCTCCGACAGTGCAGCGCTCCCTCAGTACTGCCCCTCCGACAGTGCAGTGCTCCCTCAGTACTGCCCCTCCGACAGTGCAGCACTCCCTCAGTTCTACCCCTCCAACAGTGCAGCGCTCCCTCATTACTGCCCCTCCGACAGTGCAGCGCTCCCTCAGTACTGCCCCTCCGACAGTGCGGCGCTCTCTCAGTACTGCCCCTCCGACAGTGCAGTGCTCCCTCAGTACTGCCCCTCCGACAGTACAGCACTCCCTCAGTACCGCCCCTCCAACAGTGCAGTGCTCCCTAGTACTGCCCCTCCGACAGTGCGGCACTCCCTCAGTACTGCCCCTCCGACAGTGCAGCGTTCCCTCAGTTCTACCCCTCCAACAGTGCAGCGCTCCCTCATTACTGCCCCTCCGACAGTGCAGTGCTCCCTCAGTACTGCCCCTCTGACAGTGCAGCACTCCCTCAGTACTGCCCCTCCGTCGGTGCAACGCTCCCTCAGTACTGCCCCTCCGACAGTGCAGCACTCCCTCAGTACTGCCCCTCTGACAGTGTGACGCTCTCTCAGTACTGCCCCTCCGACAGTACAGCGCTCCCTCAGTGGTGCCTCTCCGACAGTGCGGCACTCCCTCAGTACTGCCCCTCTGACAGTGCGGCGCTCCCTCAGTACTGCCCCTCCGACAGTGCGGCGCTCCCTCAGTACTACACTGGCGTGTGTGCCTGGATTATGTGCTCGTCTCTGGAGTGAGGCTTGAACCCATGGCTGTCTGGAGGGGGTACAGAGACGATTCACTCGGCTGATTCCGGAGATGAGGGGGTTACCTTATGATGATAGATTGAGTAGACTGGGTCTTTACTCGTTGGAGTTCAGAAGGATGAGGGGTGATCTTATAGAAACATTTAAAATAATGAAAGGGATAGACAAGATAGAGGCAGAGAGGTTGTTTCCACTGGTCGGGGAGACTAGAACTAGGGGGCACAGCCTCAAAATACGGGGGAGCCAATTTAAAACCGAGTTGAGAAGGAATTTCTTCTCCCAGAGGGTTGTGAATCTGTGGAATTCTCTGCCCAAGGAAGCAGTTGAGGCTAGCTCATTGAATGTATTCAAGTCACAGATAGATAGATTATTAACCAATAAGGGAATTAAGGGTTACGGGGAGCGGGCGGGTAAGTGGAGCTGAGTCCACGGCCAGATCAGCCATGATCTTGTTGAATGGCGGAGCAGGCTTGAGGGGCTAGATGGCCTACTCCTGTTCCTAATTCTTATGTTCTTCTGTCTGCCCGGTGAGAGTGCAGCCATCGAGCCGAGGCTTCTGTTACTGGTCATTTGTTGGAGGAGCGACAAGTTCCAGCTCTCTTCCGACCGTTTCTGGAGACCAGTTTAATTTGTGTGTGTTTCCACCGCAGGTTGCTGGACGTGTTAATGGCTGATTGCGAAATGGGTCCTTATCTTCAGATTGACCCTTTGGCCCGTTATGGTAAAACGAAGAGCTCCAGCAAGCTTCCACCCATCGGCCGAGCTGCCCATGATGCTCAGCTCGCTGCACCACAGTCTAAGCTGGACTTACTGAAACACCAGTTCCAACAGAGGCTGGAGCGAGAGAAACAGCTCAAGCTAATGGCCATCTATAAGCAGCAGTATCAAGAGGCTCTGTCCCGGCTCAGATCCTCCTGTCTCCTGGAAGCTCCTTCCGTAGACGGCTGGAACGCCGGCACCGAGGACAGTTCTTCAGCCGGGTCAACATTTGAGCAACAGCTGTCCCCGCAGGACCAGCACTTTGGGTGGCCACGAATTGCACTCGGCCCACAAGGCAAAAGGTGTGCTGGCATCGACAGGTCTCATCCTCTGCGACCCATCGACAGGAAAACCTCTGGGCCAGGGAACATCTTCAACCTTGAAGGTGAATCTGACGATTGGAGGAGTTTAATACCCCTGGATGCTCCCATGTGGCCAGCTGTTACATTCAGACCTTCTCCCCCCAAGGAGTCCAAGGAGAAAGGCCTCACCAGCAGATCCCACGTCAGGATCAGGGAACGGTGTGTGGAGCTCCGCCCGCTGGGAGAGCCATCTTCTCCAGTTCAGTTGAGGCAAAGCAGCAGTCAGGACAGCAGTTCACCCTGTCCCAAAGGACAAGAACCCAAGGAAGCCCCAAATATCCAGCAAAATGGCAGACAGAACCTAGACCTGGAGATTTCTAAGAAGGAGAGTGTCATCCAAGGAAGACTGAGAAAAATAGAGGAAGAACTGAGACAAATTCAGATGCGAAGGGATCAAGCAGATAAAGAAGAGAGGCTAGAGAAAAATGTGTTGGAAATAGGGTGGGTGCAAAGGAGCAGGGTAGAGAGAGAGAGGTCAGAGAGGGAGAGGTCAGAGAGGGAGAGGTCAGAGAGGGAGAGGTCAGAGAGGGAGAGGCCAGAGAGGGAGAGGTCAGAGAGGGAGAGGTCAGAGAGGGAGAGGTCAGAGAGGGAGAGGCCAGAGAGGGAGAGGTCAGAGAGGGAGAGGCCAGAGAGGGAGAGGTCAGAGAGGGAGAGGTCAGAGAGGGAGAGGGAGAGGCCAGAGAGGGAGAGGGAGAGGTCAGAGAGGGAGAGGGAGAGGCCAGAGAGGGAGAGGTCAGAGAGTGAGAGGGAGAGGCCAGAGAGGGAGAGGGAGAGGTCAGAGAGGGAGAGGGAGAGGTCAGAGAGGGAGAGGGAGAGGTCAGAGAGGGAGAGGTCAGAGAGGGAGAGGGAGAGGCCAGAAAGGGAGAGGGAGAGGTCAGAGAGGGAGAGGTCAGAGAGGGAGAGGGAGAGGTCAGAGAGGGAGAGGCCAGAGAGGGAGAGGTCAGAGAGGGAGAGGGAGAGGCCAGAGAGGGAGAGGTCAGAGAGGGAGAGGGAGAGGCCAGAGAGGGAGAGGGAGAGGTCAGAGAGGGAGAGGTCAAAGACGGAGAGGGAGAGGTCAGAGAGGGAGAGGGAGAGGTCAGAGAGGGAGAGGCCAGAGAGGGAGAGGTCAGAGAGGGAGAGGGAGAGGCCAGAGAGGGAGAGGGAGAGACCAGAGAGGGAGAGGTCAGAGAGGGAGAGGAGAAAGAGTGAGAGGGCAGAGCGAGAGAGGGAAGAGAAAGAGAGGGAAGAGAAAGAGAGGTTGGTTGAAATGGAAAAAGCAGCAAAGCAGAGACAGAGAGAAAGACTGAAACGCGAGAGTGCGAGAGACGGTGGTGATCACGGATCAGCGAGGAGAAGTGATAAATCACACCGGATGAAAACTCGAAGCAGCTGTAAAGGGGCCAAAGAGTTTGAAGTCCAATCCTCAGAGGAATATACTGATCATTCAAATCCATTTGCGGATTATAAAGAGATTACAAGTGAAGCAAGAGATGACACAGAAGATGAAGGAGATGAGAGCGCACATTACAGCGACTCACCACACAACAAGGGCACAGAGTGGAATGGACATTATTCTCCGGAGGAGAAAACCCACTGCGCCTTCTGTGGTCGCAGGTTTGTTCTGGATCGCATCGCCACACACAAGGAAATATGTCAGAAAGTATTCAAACGCAGCAGGAAAATCTACGATTCTGCACAAAAGAGAGCGAAAGGAACGGATTTGGAAAATTACCAGTGCAGTCACCCAATCATGCCAGCACCGGTAAGGAAAGGGAAACGGGTCATTACTGACCCTACAATTAACAACTGTCTCCAGTAAAACTTATCTCCTGAAGGGTAAAATACCATCCTCAGTATGGTTCACGGGCAAGTAACCGCCTGCCAATTCCCCTCACCCCTCCCCCCAATTCCCTTTCCCCCCAATTCCCCTCACCCCCCCAATTCCCCTCACCCTCTCCCCCCAATTCCCCTCACCCTCTCCCCCCAATTCCCCTTCCCCCCTCCCCACAATTCCCCTTCCCCACAATTCCCCTCACCCCCTCCCCCCAATTTCCTTCCCCCTCCCCCCAATTCCCCTCACCCCCTCCCCCCAATTCCCCTCCCCACAATTCCCCTCCCCCCTTCCCCCCAATTCCCCTCACCCCCTCCCCACAATTCCCCTTCCCCCATGCCCCCAATTCCCCTCCCCCCAATTCCCCTCACCCCCTCCCCCCAATTCCCCTCCCCACAATTCCCTTCCCCCTAATTCCCCTCACCCCCTCCCCCCAATTCCCCTTCCCCCTTCCCACAATTCCCCTCCCCCCTTGCCCCCAATTCCCCTCCCCCCTTGCCCCCAATTCCCCTCCCCCTCCCCACAATTCCCCTTCCCCCCTTGCCCCAATTCTGCTTCCCATACATCACGCAGCAGTGGGCACAGTAAGTGCTGGCGAGCAGTTTGAGTAGGAAGGAGTTGGACCATCCAAACCCAATCTGAAGTTGACCACATGAGCCCTTCAGGAGACACTCCCTGGCAGTGGAAGGAAATCAACCAACCAACTAACCACCAATATCAAACCGTTATCTGTTGGGCTTAGTCGCAAAACATTCCACACAGGGTGGACAATGGGGAATAGACAGGCCAGAAACTTGTATTACGTTAACACAAAGTTCGACCATCAACGATAGACCAGTACTGGACCCCAGTGTTATACAGTGCCAGACCTGTACCCACCAGCACTGTACCCCAGTGTTATACAGTGACAGACCTGTACCCACCAGTACTGTACCCCAGTGTTATACAGTGACCGACCTGTACCCACCAGTACTGTACCCCAGTGTTATACAGTGACAGACCTGTACCCACCAGTACTGTACCCCAGTGTTATACAGTGACAGACCTGTACCCACCAGTACTGTACCCCAGTGTTATACAGTGATAGACCTGTACCCACCAGTACTGTACCCCAGTGTTATACAGTGACAGACCTGTACCCACCAGTATTGTACCCCAGTGTTATACAGTGACAGACCTGTACCCACCAATATTGTACCCCAGTGTTATACAGTGACAGACCTATACCCACCAGTACTGTACCCCAGTGTTATACAGTGACAGACCTGTACCCACCAGTACTGTACCCCAGTGTTATACAGTGACAGACCTGTACCCACCAGTACTGTACCCCAGTGTTATACAGTGACAGACCTGTACCCACCAGTACTGTACCCCAGTGTTATACAGTGACAGACCTGTACCCACCAGTACTGTACCCCAGTGTTATACAGTGACATACTTGTACCCACCAGTACTGTACCCCAGTGTTATACAGTGACAGACCTGTACCCACCAGTACTGTACCCCAGTGTTATACAGTGACAGACCTGTACCTACAAAATGCTGCGGTACAGAGGGACCTGGAGGTCCTTGTGCATGAAATACAAAAAAGTTAGTATGCAGGGATAGCAAGTAATCAGGAAGACAAATTTAATGTTGGCCTCTATCGCAAGGGGGATAGAGTATAAAAGCAGAGAAGTCCTGCTACATCTGTACAGGGTATTGGTGAGGCCATACCTGGAGTACTGCGTACAGTTTTGGTCTCCGTATTTAAGGAAGGATATACTTGCATTGGAGGCATTTCAGAGAAGGTTCACTAGGTTGATTCCGGATATGAAGGGCTTGTCTTATGAAGAAAGGTTGAGTCGGTTGAGCCTATACTCATTGGACTTTAGAAGAATGAGAGGTGATCTTAATGAAACGTATAAGATTCTGAAAGGGCTGGACTGGGTAGATGCAGAGAGGATGTTTCCCCTCGTGGGGGAATCTAGAACTAGGGGCATAGTTTCAGAATAAGGGGCCACCCATTTAAAACTGAGCTGAGGCGGAATTTCTTCTCTCAGAGGGTTGTGAATCTGTGGAATTCGCTGCCTCAGAGAGCTGTGGAGGCTGGGTCATTGAATATATTTAAGGTGGTGATAGACAGATTTTTGAACGATAAGCAAGTCAAAGATTATGGGGAGCGGGCAGGGAAGTGGAGCTGAGTCCATGATCAGATCAGCCATGATCTGATAGAATGACGGAGCAGGCTCGAGGGGCCGTATGGCCTACTCCTGCTCCTATTTCTTATGTATAAATGCACTACTCTCACCTCCATGTTACCTCCTCAAAAAATTCAATCAAGTTAGTCAGAAATGATCTTCCCTTGCTGGACAAATCCATGCTGTCTCTCCTTAATTAATCCATGTCTTTGTAAATGAAGATTTCTCCTATCCTTCAGGAGTTTTCCCAATAATTTTCCTACCACTGAGGTTAGGCTGACTGGCCTGTAATTACTCGGTCTATCCCTTTCTCCATTTTTAAACAAAGGTACCATGTTAGCAGTCCTCCAGTCCTTTGGCACCACACCTGAAGCCAGAGAGGATTGGAAAATAATGGTCAGAGCCTCTGCGATTTCCTCTTTTGCTTCTCTTAACAGCTTGGGGTACATTTCATCTGGGCCTGGGGATTTATCCACTTTCAAAGCTGCTAAATCCCTTAATATTTCCTCTCTCTCTATGTTTATTTCATCAAATATTTCACACTCCTCCTCCCTGATTGCAATGTCTGCATCGCCCCTCTCCTTTGTGAAAACAGACGCAAAGTATTCATTAAAACCAGACCCACATCTTCCGCCTCCACACACAGATTACCCTCATGGTCTCTAATAGGCCCTACCCTTTCTTTAGTTACTCTCTTGCTCTTAATATATTTATAGAACATCTTAGGGTTATCCTTGATTTTACTTGCCAAAATATTTTCATGCTCTCTCTTTGCTTTCCTAATTTCCTTTATAATTTCACCCCTGCACTTTCTATATTCCTTTAGTTTCTGCAGTATTGAGCCCTCGGTACCTGTCATAGAAACATAGAAACATAGAAAATAGGTGCAGGAGTAGGCCATTCGGCCCTTCGAGCCTGCACCACCATTCAATAAGATCATGGCTGATCATTCCCTCAGTACCCCTTTCCTGCTTTCTCTCCATACCCCTTGATCCCTTCAGCCGTAAGGGCCATATCTAACTCCCTCTTGAATATATCCAATGAACTGGCCTCAACAACTCTCTGCGGCAGGGAATTCCATAGGTTAACAACTCTCTGAGTGAAGAAGTTTCTCTTCATCTCGGTCCTAAATGGCTTACCCCGTATCCTAAGACTGTGTCCCCTGGTTCTGGACTTCCCCCAACATCGGGAACATTCTTCCTGCATCTAACCTGTCCAATGCCATCAGAATTTTATATGTTTCTATGAGATCCCCTCTCATCCTTCTAAACTCCAGTGTATAAAGGCCCAGTTGATCCAGTCTCTCCTCATATGTCAGTCCCGCCATCCCGGGAATCAGTCTGGTGAACCTTCGCTGCACTCCCTCAGTAGAAAGAACATCCTTCCTCAGATTAGGAGACCAAAACTGAACACAATATTCCAGGTGCGGCCTCACCAAGGCCCTGTACAACTGCAGTAAGACCTCCCTGCTCCTATACTCAAATCCCCACGCTATGAAGGCCAACATGCTATTTGCCTTCTTCACCGCCTGCTGTACCTGCATGCCAACTTTCAATGACTGATGTACCATGACACCCAGGGTCTCGTTGCACCTCCCCTTTTCCTAATGTGCCGCCATTCAGATAATATTCTGCCTTCGTGTTATTGCCTCCAAAGTGGATAACCTCACATTTATCTACATTATACTGCGTCTGCCATGCATTTGTCCACTCACCTAATCTGTCCAAGTCACCCTGCAGCCTCTTAGCGTCCCCCTCACAGCTCACACCGCCACCCAGTTTAGTGTCATCTGCAAACTTGGAGATATTACATTCAATTCCTTCATCCAAATTATTAATGTATATTGTAAAGAGCTGGGGTCCCAGCACTGAGCCCTGCGGCACTCCACTAGTCACTGCCTGCCATTCTGAAAAGGACCCGTTTATCCCGACTCTCTGCTTCCTGTCTGCCAACGAATTCTCTATCCACGTCAGTATATTACCCCCAATACCATGTGCTTTAATTTTGCACACCAATCTCTTATGTGGGATCTTGTCAAAGGCCTTTTGAAAGTCGAAATACACCACATCCCTTGTCCACTTTACTAGTTACATCCTCAAAAAATTCCAGAAGATTTGTCAAGCATGATTTCCCTTTCATAAATCCATGCTGACTTGGACTGATCCTGTCACTGCTTTCCAAATGCGCTGCTATTTCATCTTTAATAATTAATTCCAACATTTTCCCCACGACTGATGTCAGACTAACCGGTTTATAATTCCCCGTTTTCTCTCTCCCTCCTTTTTTAAACAGTGGTGTTACATTCGCTACCCTCCAGTCCATAGGAACTGATCCCAAGTCGATAGACTGTTGGAAAATGATCACCAATGCATCCACTATTTCTAGGGCCACTTCCTTAATTACTCTGGAATGCAGACAATCAGGCCCTGGGAATTTATCGGCCTTTAATCCCATCAATTTTCCAAACACAATTTCCCGTCTGATAAGGATATCCTTCAGTTCCTCCTTCTCTCTCGACCCTCGATCCCTTAGTACATCCGGAAGGTTATTTGTGTTTTCCTTCGTGAAGACAGAACCAAAGTACTTGTGGAATTGGTCTGCTGTTTCTTTGTTCCCCATTATAAATTCACCTGAGTCCGACTGCAAGGGACCTACGTTTGTTTTCACTAATCTTTTTCTCTTCACATATCTATAGAAACTTTTGCAGTCAGTTTTTATGTTCCCGGCAAGCTTCCTCTCGTACTCTATTTTCCCCCTCTTAATTAAACCCTTTCCTCCTCTGCTAAATTCTAAAATTCTCCCAGTCCTCAGGTTTGCTGCTTTTTTAGGCCAATTTGTATGCCTCTTCCTTGGATCTAACACTATCCTTAATTTCCCTTGTTAGCCACGGTTGAGCCACCTTCCCTGTTTTATTTTTACTCCAGACAGGGATGTACAATTGTTGAAGTTCATCCATTTGATCTATAAATGTTTGCCATTGCCTATCCACCGTCAACCCTTTAAGTATCATTTGCCAGTCTATTCTAGCCAATTCACGCCTCATGCTGTCGAAGTACCTTTCCTTAAGTTCAGGACCCTAGTTTCTGAATTAACTGTGTCACTTTCCATCTTAATAAAGAATTCTACCATATTATGGTCACTCTTCCCCAAGGGACCTCGCACAACAAGATTGCTAATTAGTCCTTTCCCATTACACATCACCCAGTCTAAGATGGCCAGCTCTCTAGTTGGTTCCTCAACATATTGGTCAAGAAAACCATCCCTAATACACTCCAGGAAATCCTCCTCCATCGCATTGCTACCAGTTTGGTTAGCCCAATCTATATGTAAATTAAAGTCGCCCATGATAACTGCTGTACCTTTATTGCACACATCCCTAATTTCTTGTTTGATGCTGTCCCAAACCTCACTACTACTGTTTGGTGGTCTGTACACAACTCCCACTCGTGTTTTCTGCCCTTTGGTGTTCCGCAGCTCCACCCATACCGATTCCACATCATCCAGGCTAATGTCCTTCCTTACTAATGCATTAATTTTCTCTTTAACCAGCAACACCACCCCGCCTCCTTTTCCTTTCTGTCTATCCTTCCTAAATGCTGAATACCCCTGGATGTTGAGTTCCCAGCCTTGGTCACCCTGGAGCCATGTCTCTGTGATGCCAATTACATCATATCCGTTATCTGCTATCTGCGCAGTTATTTCGTCCACCTTATTCCGAATACTCCTCGCATTGAGGCACAGAGCCTTCAGGCTTGTCTTTTTAACACACTTTGCCCATTTTGAATTTTGCTGTAATTGGCCCTTTTTGCTTTTTGCCTTGGGTTTCCCTGCCCTCCACTTTTCTTCTTTCTATCTTTTGCTTCTGCCCCCATTCTACTTCCCTCTGTCTCCCTGCATAGGTTCCCATCACCCTGCCATATTAGTTTAATCCCTCCCAACAGCACTAGCAAACACTCCCCCTAGGACATTGGTTCCGGTCCTGCCCAGGTGCAGACCGCCCGGTTTGTACTGGTCCCACCTCCCCCAGAACCGGTTCCAGTGTCCCAGGAATTTGAATCCCTCCCTTCTGCACCACTCCTCAAGCCATGTATTCATCTGAGCTATCCTGCGATTCCTACTCTGACTAGCACGTGGCACTGGTAGCAATCCTGAGATTACTACTTTTGAGGTCCTACTTTTTAATTTAGCTCCGAGCTCCCTAAATTCGTCTTGTAGGACCTCATTCCATTTTTTACCTATATCGTTGGTACCTATATGCACTACGACAACTGGCTGTTCACCCTCCCTTTACAGAATGTCCTGCACCCGCTCCGAGACATCCTTGACCCTTGCACCAGGGAGGCAACATACCATCCTGGAGTCTGGGTTGCGGCCGCAGAAACACCTATCTATTCCTCTTACAATTGAATTCCCTATCACTATCGCTCTCCCACTCTTTTTCCTGCCCTCCTGTGCAACAGAGCCAGCCACGGGGCCATGAACTTGGCTGCTGCTGCCCTCCCCTGAAGAGTCATCCCCCCCAACAGCACCCAAAGCAGTGTATCCGTTTTGCAGGGGGCTGACCACAGGGGACCCCTGCACTACCTTCCTTGCACTGCTCTTCCTGTTGGTTACCTATTTACTATCTGGCTGTGGACCCTTTACCTGCGGTAAGACCAACTCACTAAACGTGCTATTCACGTCATTCTCAGCATCGTGGATGCTCCAGAGTGAATCCACCCGCAGCTCCAGTGCCGCAATGCGGTCTGTCAAGAGCTGCAGTCAGATGCACTTCCCGTAAGCGTCCCTGACTTCCCACATAGTACAGGAGGAGCATAACATGTGTCCAAGCTCTCCTGCCATGACTTAACCCTTGGATTAACTTAATTGGGCAACAACAATATTAAAAGTTTACTTACTGATATAGAAAGAAATCGAAAATTTACTTACCAATAACAGCCAATCACTTACCCCCTTGGCTGTGACGTCACCTTTCAATTTTTTTCTACTTTTTTGCCTTCTGCCCTGCTGCAGCTGCACAATCTCCGCCTCCTCTCCGGCTCTCCGC
Source organism: Pristiophorus japonicus (assembly GCF_044704955.1). NCBI lineage: Eukaryota > Metazoa > Chordata > Chondrichthyes > Pristiophoridae > Pristiophorus > Pristiophorus japonicus. Next base: position 628,259 of record NW_027253216.1, read on the forward strand.
CTCTCCGTCTCTCCGTCTCTCCGTCTCTCTGACTCACCAAACGTCTCTCCGACTCACCGACTGTCTCTCCGACTCACCGACCGTCTCTCCGACTCACCGACCGTCTCTCCGACTCACCGACTCACCGACCGTCTCACCGACTCACCGACCGTCTCACCGACTCACCGACTGTCTCACCGACTCACCGACCATCTCACCGACTCACCGACTGTCTCACCGACTCACCGACCGTCTCTCCGACTCACCGACTGTCTCTCCGACTCATCGACTGTCTCACCGACTCACCGACCGTCTCACCGACTCACCGACTGTCTCACCGACTCACCGACCATCTCACCGACTCACCGACTGTCTCACCGACTCACCGACCGTCTCTCCGACTCACCGACTGTCTCACCGACTCACCGACCGTCTCACCGACTCACCGACTGTCTCACCGACTCACCGACCATCTCACCGACTCACCGACTGTCTCACCGACTCACCGACCGTCTCTCCGACTCACCGACCATCTCTCCGACTCACCGACTGTCTCTCCGACTCATCGACTGTCTCTCCGACTCACCGACTGTCTCTCCGACTCATCGAATGTCTCTCCGACTCACCGACCGTCTCTCCGACTCACCGACCGTCTCTCCGACTCACCGACCGTCTCTCCGACTCACCGACTGCTTCTCCGATTCACCGACTGTCTCTCCGACTCACCGACTGCCTCTCCGACTCACCGACCGTCTCTCCGACTCACCGACTGTCTCACCGACTCACCGACTCACCGACCATCTCACCGACTCACCGACTGTCTCACCGACTCACCAACCGTCTCTCCGACTCACCGACTGTCTCACCGACTCACCGACTCAACGACCATCTCACCGACTCACCGACTGTCTCACCGACTCACCGACCGTCTCTCCGACTCACCGACTCACCGACCGTCTCACCGACTCACCGACTGTCTCACCGACTCACCGACTGTCTCACCGACTCACCGACTCACCGACCATCTCACCGACTCACCGACTGTCTCACCGACTCACCAACCATCTCTCCGACTCACCGACCATCTCTCCGACTCACCGACCGACTCACCGACTCACCGACTGCCTCTCCGACTCACCGACCGACGCACCGACTCACCGACTGTCTCTCCGACTCACCAACTCACCGACTGTCTCTCCGACTCACCGACTCACCGACCGTCTCTCCGACTCACCGACTCACCGACCGTCTCTCCGACTCACCGACTCACCGACTCACCGACCGTCTCTCCGACTCACCGACTCACCGACTGTCTCTGTGACTCACCGACCGTCTCTCCGACTCACCAACTCACCGACCGACTCACCGACTCACCGACCATCTCACCGACTCACCGACTGTCTCACCGACTCACCGACCGTCTCACCGACTCACCGATTGTCTCACCGACTCACCGACTGTCTCTCTGACTCACCGACCATCTCACCGACTCACCGACTGTCTCACCGACTCACCGACCGTCTCTCCAACTCACCGACCGTCTCTCCGACTCACCGGCCGACTCACCGACTCACCGACTGCCTCTCCGACTCACCGACTGTCTCTCCGACTCACCGACTGCCTCTCCGACTCACCGACCGTCACTCCGACTCACCGACTGCCTCTCCGACTCACCGACTCACCGACTGCCTCTCCGACTCACCGACTGTCTCACCGACTCACCGACTGCCTCTCCGACTCACCGACTGCCTCTCCGACTCACCGACTGTCTCTCCGACTCACCAACTGTCTCTCCGACTCACCGACCGACTCACCGACTCACCGACTGCCTCTCCGACTCACCGACCGTCTCACCGACTCACCGACTGTCTCTCCGACTCACCGACTGCCTCTCCGACTCACCGACTGCCTCTCCGACTCACCGACTGTCTCTCCGACTGTCTCTCCGACTCACCGACTGTCTCTCCGACTGTCTCTCCGACTCACCGACTGCCTCTCCGACTCACCGACTGTCTCTCCGACTGTCTCTCCGACTCACCGACTGCCTCTCTGACTCACCGACTGTCTCTCCGACTCACCGACTGTCTCACCGACTCACCGACTGTTTCTCCAACTGTCTCTCCGACTCACCGACTGTCTCTCTGACTGTCTCTCCGACTCACCGACTGTCTCTCCGACTCACCGACCGTCTCTCCGACTCACCAACTCACCGACTGTCTCTCCGACTCACCGACTCACCGACCGTCTCTCCGACTCACCGACTGTCTCTCCGACTCACCGACCGACTCACCGACTCACCGACTGCCTCTCCGACTCACCGACTGTCTCTCCGACTCACCGACTCACCGACTGTCTCTCCGACTCACCGACTCACCGACCGTCTCTCCGACTCACCGACTGTCTCTCCGACTCACCGACCGTCTCTCCGACTCACCGACTGTCTCTCCGACTCACCGACCGACGCACCGACTCACCGACTGTCTCTCCGACTCACCGACTCACCGACAGTCTCTCCGACTCACCGACTCACCGACCGTCTCTCCGACTCACCGACTCACCGACCGTCTCTCCGACTCACCGACTGTCTCTCCGACTCACCGACCGTCTCTCCGACTCACCAACTCACCGACCGACTCACCGACTCACCGACCGTCTCACCGACTCACCGACTCACCGACCGTCTCACCGACTCACCGACTGTCTCACCGACTCACCGACCGTCTCACCGACTCACCGATTGTCTCACCGACTCACCGACTGTCTCTCCGACTCACCGACCATCTCACCGACTCACCGACTGTCTCACCGACTCACCGACCGTCTCTCCGACTCACCGACCATCTCTCCGAATCACCGGCCGACTCACCGACTCACCGACTGCCTCTCCGACTCACCGACTGCCTCTCCGACTCACCGACTGCCTCTCCGACTCACCGACCGTCACTCCGACTCACCGACTGCCTCTCCGACTCACCGACTCACCGACTGCCTCTCCGACTCACCGACTGTCTCACCGACTCACCGACTGCCTCTCCGACTCACCAACTGCCTCTCCGACTCACCGACTGTCTCTCCGACTCACCGACTGTCTCTCCGACTCACCGACCGTCTCACCGACTCACCAACTGTCTCTCCGACTCACCGACTGTCTCTCCGACTCACCGACTGTCTCTCCGACTCACCGACCGACTCACCGACTCACCGACTGCCTCTCCGACTCACCGACCGTCTCACCGACTCACCGACTGTCTCTCCGACTCACCGACTGCCTCTCCGACTCACCGACTGCCTCTCCGACTCACCGACTGTCTCTCCGACTGTCTCTCCGACTCACCGACTGTCTCTCCGACTGTCTCTCTGACTCACCGACTGCCTCTCCGACTCACCGACTGCCTCTCCGACTCACCGACTGTCTCTCCGACTCACCGACCGTCTCTCCGACTTACCGACTCACCGACTGTCTCTCCGACTCACCGACTCATCAACTGTCTCTCCGACTCCCCGATTGCCTCTCCGACTCACCGACTGTCTCACCGACTCACCGACTGTCTCTCCGACTCACCGACTCACCAACTGTCTCTCCGACTCACCGACTGCCTCTCCGACTCACCGACTGTCTCACCGACTCACCGACTGTTTCTCCGACTGTCTCTCCAACTCACCGACCGTCTCTCCGACTTACCGACTCACCGACTGTCTCTCCGACTCACCGACTCATCAACTGTCTCTCCGACTCACCGGCTGTCTCTCCGACTCACCGACTGTCTCTCCGACTCACCGACTGTCTCTCCGACTCACCGACTGTCTCTCCGACTCACCGACTGTCTCTCCGACTCACCGACCGTCTCTCCGACTCACCAACTCACCGACTGTCTCTCCGACTCGCCGACTGTCTCTCCGACTCACCGACCGTCTCTCCAACTCACCGACCGTCTCTCCGACTCACCGACTGCCTCTCCGACTCACCGACTCTCCGACTCACCGACTCACCGACTCACCGACTGTCTCTCCGACTCACCGACTGTCTCTCCGACTCACCGACCGTCTCTCGGACTCACCGACCGTCTCTCCGAGTCACCGACTGCCTCTCCGACTCACCGACTCTCCGACTCACCGACTCACCGACTCACCGACTGTCTTTCCGACTCACCGACTGTCTCTCCGACTCACCGACTGCCTCTCCGACTCACCAACTGTCTCTCCGACTCACCGACTGCCTCTCCGACTCACCGACTGTCTCACCGACTCACCGACTGCCTCTCGGACTCACCGACCGTCTCTCCGACTCACCAACTGTCTCACCGACTCACCGACTGCCTCTCCGACTCACCGACCGTCTCTCTGACTCACCGACTGTCTCTCCGACTCACCGACTGCCACTCCGACTCACCGACTGTCTCTCCGACTCACCGACTGTCTCTCCGACTCACCGACCGTCTCACCGACTCACCAACTGTCTCTCCGACTCACCGACTGTCTCTCCGACTCACCGACTGTCTCTTCGACTCACCGACTGCCTCTCCGACTCACCGACTGCCTCTCCGACTCACCGACTGCCTCTCCGACTCACCGACTGTCTCATCGACTCACCGACTGCCTCTCCGACTCACCGACTGTCTCTCCGACTGTCTCTCCGACTCACCGACTGTCTCTCCGACTGTCTCTCCGACTCACCGACTGCCTCTCCGACTCACCGACTCATCAACTGTCTCTCCAACTTACCGATTGCCTCTCCGACTCACCGACTGTCTCACCGACTCACCGACTGTCTCTCCGACTCACCGACTCACCAACTGTCTCTCCGACTCACCGACTGCCTCTCCGACTCACCGACTGTCTCACCGACTCACCGACTGTCTCTCCGACTCACCGACTCACCAACTGCCTCTCCGACTCACCGACTGTCTCACCGACTCACCGACTGTTTCTCCGACTGTCTCTCCGACTCACCGACTGTCTCTCTGACTGTCTCTCCGACTCACCGACTGTCTCTCCGACTCACCAACTGTCTCTCCGACTCATCGACCGTCTCTCCGACTCACCAACTCACCGACTGTCTCTCCGACTCACCGACTCACCGACCGTCTCTCCGACTCACCGACCGTCTCTCCAACTCACCGACCGTCTCTCCGACTCACCGACTGCCTCTCCGACTCACCGACTCACCGACTCACCGACTGTCTCTCCGACTCACCGACTGTCTCTCCGACTCACCGACTCATCAACTGTCTCTCCGACTCACCGGCTGTCTCTCCGACTCACCGACTGTCTCTCCGACTCACCGACTGTCTCTCCGACTCACCGACTGTCTCTCCGACTCACCGACCGTCTCTCCGACTCACCAACTCACCGACTGTCTCTCCGACTCACCGACTCACCGACCGTCTCTCCGACTCACCGACCGTCTCTCCAACTCACCGACCGTCTCTCCGACTCACCGACTGCCTCTCCGACTCACCGACTCTCCGACTCACCGACTCACCGACTCACCGACTGTCTCTCCGACTCACCGACTGTCTCTCCGACTCACCGACCGTCTCTCGGACTCACCGACCGTCTCTCCGAGTCACCGACTGCCTCTCCGACTCACCGACTCTCCGACTCACCGACTCACCGACTCACCGACTGTCTTTCTGACTCACCGACTGTCTCTCCGACTCACCGACTGCCTCTCCGACTCACCAACTGTCTCTCCGACTCACCGACTGCCTCTCCGACTCACCGACTGTCTCACCGACTCACCGACTGCCTCTCGGACTCACCGACCGTCTCTCCGACTCACCAACTGTCTCACCGACTCACCGACTGCCTCTCCGACTCACCGACCGTCTCTCTGACTCACCGACTGTCTCTCCGACTCACCGACTGCCACTCCGACTCACCGACTGTCTCTCCGACTCACCGACTGTCTCTCCGACTCACCGACCGTCTCACCGACTCACCAACTGTCTCTCCGACTCACCGACTGTCTCTCCAACTCACCGACTGTCTCTTCGACTCACCGACTGCCTCTCCGACTCACCGACTGCCTCTCCGACTCACCGACTGCCTCTCCGACTCACCGACTGTCTCATCGACTCACCGACTGCCTCTCCGACTCACCGACTGTCTCTCCGACTGTCTCTCCGACTCACCGACTGTCTCTCCGACTGTCTCTCCGACTCACCGACTGCCTCTCCGACTCACCGACTCATCAACTGTCTCTCCAACTTACCGATTGCCTCTCCGACTCACCGACTGTCTCACCGACTCACCGACTGTCTCTCCGACTCACCGACTCACCAACTGTCTCTCCGACTCACCGACTGCCTCTCCGACTGTCTCTCCGACTCACCGACTGTCTCTCTGACTGTCTCTCCGACTCACCGACTGTCTCACCGACTCACCGACTGTTTCTCCGACTGTCTCTCCGACTCACCGACTGTCTCTCTGACTGTCTCTCCGACTCACCGACTGTCTCTCCGACTCACCGACTGTCTCTCCGACTCATCGACCGTCTCTCCGACTCACCAACTCACCGACTGTCTCTCCGACTCACCGACTCACCGACCGTCTCTCCGACTCACCGACCGTCTCTCCAACTCACCGACCGTCTCTCCGACTCACCGACTGCCTCTCCGACTCACCGACTCACCGACTCACCGACTGTCTCTCCGACTCACCGACCATCTCTCCGACTCACCGACTGCCTCTCCGACTCACCGACTCTCCGACTCACCGACTCACCGACTGTCTTTCCGACTCACCGACTGTCTCTCCGACTCACCGACTGCCTCTCCGACTCACCCACTGTCTCTCCGACTCACCGACTGCCTCTCCGACTCACCGACTGTCTCACCGACTCACCGACTGCCTCTCGGAATCACCGACCGTCTCTCCGACTCACCGACTGTCTCACCGACTCACCGACTGCCTCTCCGACTCACCGACCGTCTCTCTGACTCACCGACTGTGTCTCCGACTCACCGACTGCCACTCCGACTCACCGACTGTCTCTCCGACTCACCGACTGTCTCTCCGACTCACCGACCGTCTCACCGACTCACCAACTGTCTCTCCGACTCACCGACTGTCTCTCCGACTCACCGACTGTCTCTCCGACTCACCGACGGCCTCTCCGACTCACCGACCGCCTCTCCGACTCACCGACCGTCTCTCCGACTCACCGACCGTCTCTCCGACTCACCGACCGTCTCTCCGACTCACCGACTGTCTCTCCGACTCACCGACCGACTCACCGACCGTCTCACCAACTCACCGACCGACTCACCGACTCACCGACTGCCTCTCCGACTCACCGACTGTCTCACCGACTCACCGACTGCCTCTCCGACTCACCGACTGCCTCTCCGACTCACCGACTGTCTCTCCGACTCACCGACTGTCTCTCCGACTCACCGACCGTCTCACCGACTCACCAACTGTCTCTCCGACTCACCGACTGTCTCTCCGACTCACCGACTGTCTCTCCGACTCATCGACTGCCTCACCGACTCACCGACTGCCTCTCCGACTCACCGACTGTCTCTCCGACTCACCGACTGCCTCTCCGACTCACCGACTGCCTCTCCGACTCACCGACTGTCTCTCCGACTGTCTCTCCGACTCACCGACTGTCTCTCCGACTGTCTCTCCGACTCACCGACTGCCTCTCCGACTCACCGACTGCCTCTCCGACTCACCGACTGTCTCTCCGACTCACCGACCGTCTCTCCGACTTACCGACTCACCGACTGTCTCTCCGACTCACCGACTCATCAACTGTCTCTCCGACTCACCGATTGCCTCTGCGACTCACCGACTGTCTCACCGACTCACCGACTGTCTCTCTGACTCACCGACTCACCAACTGTCTCTCCGACTCACCGACTGCCTCTCCGACTCACCGACTGTCTCACCGACTCACCGACTGTTTCTCCGACTGTCTCTCCAACTCACCGACCGTCTCTCCGACTCACCAACTCACCGACTGTCTCTCCGACTCACCGACTCACCGACCGTCTCTCCGACTCACCGACCGTCTCTCCAACTCACCGACCGTCTCTCCGACTCACCGACTGCCTCTCCGACTCACCGACTCTCCGACTCACCGACTCACCGACTCACCGACTGTCTCTCCGACTCACCGACTGTCTCTCCGACTCACCGACCGTCTCTCGGACTCACCGACCGTCTCTCCGAGTCACCGACTGCCTCTCCGACTCACCGACTCTCCGACTCACCGACTCACCGACTCACCGACTGTCTTTCTGACTCACCGACTGTCTCTCCGACTCACCGACTGCCTCTCCGACTCACCAACTGTCTCTCCGACTCACCGACTGCCTCTCCGACTCACCGACTGTCTCACCGACTCACCGACTGCCTCTCGGACTCACCGACCGTCTCTCCGACTCACCAACTGTCTCACCGACTCACCGACTGCCTCTCCGACTCACCGACCGTCTCTCTGACTCACCGACTGTCTCTCCGACTCACCGACTGCCACTCCGACTCACCGACTGTCTCTCCGACTCACCGACTGTCTCTCCGACTCACCGACCGTCTCACCGACTCACCAACTGTCTCTCCGACTCACCGACTGTCTCTCCAACTCACCGACTGTCTCTTCGACTCACCGACTGCCTCTCCGACTCACCGACTGCCTCTCCGACTCACCGACTGCCTCTCCGACTCACCGACTGTCTCATCGACTCACCGACTGCCTCTCCGACTCACCGACTGTCTCTCCGACTGTCTCTCCGACTCACCGACTGTCTCTCCGACTGTCTCTCCGACTCACCGACTGCCTCTCCGACTCACCGACTGCCTCTCCGACTCACCGACTCATCAACTGTCTCTCCAACTTACCGATTGCCTCTCCGACTCACCGACTGTCTCACCGACTCACCGACTGTCTCTCCGACTCACCGACTCACCAACTGTCTCTCCGACTCACCGACTGCCTCTCCGACTCACCGACTGTCTCACCGACTCACCGACTGTTTCTCCGACTGTCTCTCCGACTCACCGACTGTCTCTCTGACTGTCTCTCCGACTCACCGACTGTCTCTCCGACTCACCGACTGTCTCTCCGACTCATCGACCGTCTCTCCGACTCACCAACTCACCGACTGTCTCTCCGACTCACCGACTCACCGACCGTCTCTCCGACTCACCGACCGTCTCTCCAACTCACCGACCGTCTCTCCGACTCACCGACTGCCTCTCCGACTCACCGACTCACCGACTCACCGACTGTCTCTCCGACTCACCGACCATCTCTCCGACTCACCGACTGCCTCTCCGACTCACCGACTCTCCGACTCACCGACTCACCGACTGTCTTTCCGACTCACCGACTGTCTCTCCGACTCACCGACTGCCTCTCCGACTCACCCACTGTCTCTCCGACTCACCGACTGCCTCTCCGACTCACCGACTGTCTCACCGACTCACCGACTGCCTCTCGGAATCACCGACCGTCTCTCCGACTCACCGACTGTCTCACCGACTCACCGACTGCCTCTCCGACTCACCGACCGTCTCTCTGACTCACCGACTGTGTCTCCGACTCACCGACTGCCACTCCGACTCACCGACTGTCTCTCCGACTCACCGACTGTCTCTCCGACTCACCGACCGTCTCACCGACTCACCAACTGTCTCTCCGACTCACCGACTGTCTCTCCGACTCACCGACTGTCTCTCCGACTCACCGACGGCCTCTCCGACTCACCGACCGCCTCTCCGACTCACCGACCGTCTCTCCGACTCACCGACCGTCTCTCCGACTCACCGACCGTCTCTCCGACTCACCGACTGTCTCTCCGACTCACCGACCGACTCACCGACCGTCTCACCAACTCACCGACCGACTCACCGACTCACCGACTGCCTCTCCGACTCACCGACTGTCTCACCGACTCACCGACTGCCTCTCCGACTCACCGACTGCCTCTCCGACTCACCGACTGTCTCTCCGACTCACCGACTGTCTCTCCGACTCACCGACCGTCTCACCGACTCACCAACTGTCTCTCCGACTCACCGACTGTCTCTCCGACTCACCGACTGTCTCTCCGACTCATCGACTGCCTCACCGACTCACCGACTGCCTCTCCGACTCACCGACTGTCTCTCCGACTCACCGACTGCCTCTCCGACTCACCGACTGCCTCTCCGACTCACCGACTGTCTCTCCGACTGTCTCTCCGACTCACCGACTGTCTCTCCGACTGTCTCTCCGACTCACCGACTGCCTCTCCGACTCACCGACTGCCTCTCCGACTCACCGACTGTCTCTCCGACTCACCGACCGTCTCTCCGACTTACCGACTCACCGACTGTCTCTCCGACTCACCGACTCATCAACTGTCTCTCCGACTCACCGACTGTCTCACCGACTCACCGACTGTCTCTCTGACTCACCGACTCACCAACTGTCTCTCCGACTCACCGACTGCCTCTCCGACTCACCGACTGTCTCACCGACTCACCGACTGTTTCTCCGACTGTCTCTCCAACTCACCGACCGTCTCTCCGACTTACCGACTCACCGACTGTCTCTCCGACTCACCGACTCATCAACTGTCTCTCCGACTCACCGACTGTCTCTCCGACTCACCGACTGTCTCTCCGACTCACCGACTGTCTCTCCGACTCACCGACCGTCTCTCTGACTCACCAACTCACCGACTGTCTCTCCGACTCACTGACTCACCGACCGTCTCTCCGACTCACCGACCGTCTCTCCAACTCACCGACCGTCTCTCCGACTCACCGACTGCCTCTCCGACTCACCGACTCTCCGACTCACCGACTCACCGACTCACCGACTGTCTCTCCGACTCACCGACTGTCTCTCCGACTCACCGACCGTCTCTCGGACTCACCGACCGTCTCTCCGAGTCACCGACTGCCTCTCCGACTCACCGACTCTCCGACTCACCGACTCACCGACTCACCGACTGTCTTTCCGACTCACCGACTGTCTCTCCGACTCACCGACTGCCTCTCCGACTCACCAACTGTCTCTCCGACTCACCGACTGCCTCTCCGACTCACCGACTGTCTCACCGACTCACCGACTGCCTCTCGGACTCACCGACCGTCTCTCCGACTCACCAACTGTCTCACCGACTCACCGACTGCCTCTCCGACTCACCGACCGTCTCTCTGACTCACCGACTGTCTCTCCGACTCACCGACTGCCACTCCGACTCACCGACTGTCTCTCCGACTCACCGACTGTCTCTCCGACTCACCGACCGTCTCACCGACTCACCAACTGTCTCTCCGACTCACCGACTGTCTCACCGACTCACCAACTGTCTCTCCGACTCACCAACTGTCTCTCCGACTCACCGACTGTCTCTTCGACTCACCGACTGCCTCTCCGACTCACCGACTGCCTCTCCGACTCACCGACTGCCTCTCCGACTCACCGACTGTCTCATCGACTCACCGACTGCCTCTCCGACTCACCGACTGTCTCTCCGACTGTCTCTCCGACTCACCGACTGTCTCTCCGACTGTCTCTCCGACTCACCGACTGTCTCTCCGACTGTCTCTCCAACTCACCGATTGCCTCTCCGACTCACCGACTGTCTCACCGACTCACCGACTGTCTCTCCGACTCACCGACTCACCAACTGTCTCTCCGACTCACCGACTGCCTCTCCGACTCACCGACTGTCTCACCGACTCACCGACTGTTTCTCCGACTGTCTCTCCGACTCACCGACTGTCTCTCTGACTGTCTCTCCGACTCACCGACTGTCTCTCCGACTCACCGACTGTCTCTCTGACTCACCGACCGTCTCTCCGACTCACCAACTCACCGACTGTCTCTCCGACTCACCGACTCACCGACCGTCTCTCCGACTCACCGACCGTCTCTCCAACTCACCGACCGTCTCTCCGACTCACCGACTGCCTCTCCGACTCACCGACTCTCCGACTCACCGACTCACCGACTCACCGACTGTCTCTCCGACTCACCGACCGTCTCTCCGACTCACCGACTGCCTCTCCGACTCACCGACTCACCGACTGTCTTTCCGACTCACCGACTGTCTCTCCGACTCACCGACTGCCTCTCCGACTCACCCACTGTCTCTCCGACTCACCGACTGCCTCTCCGACTCACCGACTGTCTCACCGACTCACCGACTGCCTCTCGGACTCACCGACCGTCTCTCCGACTCACCGACTGTCTCACCGACTCACCGACTGCCTCTCCGACTCACCGACCGTCTCTCTGACTCACCGACTGTCTCTCCGACTCACCGACTGCCACTCCGACTCACCGACTGTCTCTCCGACTCACCGACACTCTCTCCGACTCACCGACCGTCTCACCGACTCACCAACTGTCTCTCCGACTCACCGACTGTCTCTCCGACTCACCGACTGTCTCTCCGACTCACCGACGGCCTCTCCGACTCACCGACCGCCTCTCCGACTCACCGACCGTCTCTCCGACTCACCGACCGTCTCTCCGACTCACCGACCGTCTCTCCGACTCACCGACTGTCTCTCCGACTCACCGACCGACTCACCGACTCACCGACCGTCTCACCAACTCACCGCCCGTCTCACCGAATCACCGACTGTCTCTCCGACTCACCGACCGTCTCACCAACTCACCGACCGTCTCACCGACTCACCGACTGTCTCTCCTACTCACCGACTGTCTTGCCGACTCACCGACTGTCTCTCCGACTCACCGACTGCCTCTCTGACTCACCGACCGACTCACCGACTGTCTCTCCGACTCACCGACTGTCTCTCCGACTCACCGACTGCCTCTCTGACTCACCGACCGACTCACCGACTGTCTCTCCGACTCACCGACTGTCTCTCCGACTCACCGACTGTCTCTCCGACTCACCGACTGTCTCTCCGACTCACCGACTGTCTCTCCGACTCACCAACTCACCGACTGTCTCTCCGACTCACTGACTCACCGACCGTCTCTCCGACTCACCGACCGTCTCTCCAACTCACCGACCGTCTCTCCGACTCACCGACTGCCTCTCCGACTCACCGACTCTCCGACTCACCGACTCACCGACTCACCGACTGTCTCTCCGACTCACCGACTGTCTCTCCGACTCACCGACCGTCTCTCGGACTCACCGACCGTCTCTCCGAGTCACCGACTGCCTCTCCGACTCACCGACTCTCCGACTCACCGACTCACCGACTCACCGACTGTCTTTCCGACTCACCGACTGTCTCTCCGACTCACCGACTGCCTCTCCGACTCACCAACTGTCTCTCCGACTCACCGACTGCCTCTCCGACTCACCGACTGTCTCACCGACTCACCGACTGCCTCTCGGACTCACCGACCGTCTCTCCGACTCACCAACTGTCTCACCGACTCACCGACTGCCTCTCCGACTCACCGACCGTCTCTCTGACTCACCGACTGTCTCTCCGACTCACCGACTGCCACTCCGACTCACCGACTGTCTCTCGGACTCACCGACTGTCTCTCCGACTCACCGACCGTCTCACCGACTCACCAACTGTCTCTCCGACTCACCGACTGTCTCTCCGACTCACCGACTGTCTCTTCGACTCACCGACTGCCTCTCCGACTCACCGACTGCCTCTCCGACTCACCGACTGCCTCTCCGACTCACCGACTGTCTCATCGACTCACCGACTGCCTCTCCGACTCACCGACTGTCTCTCCGACTGTCTCTCCGACTCACCGACTGCCTCTCCGACTCACCGACTCATCAACTGTCTCTCCAACTCACCGATTGCCTCTCCGACTAACCGACTGTCTCACCGACTCACCGACTGTCTCTCCGACTCACCGACTCACCAACTGTCTCTCCGACTCACCGACTGCCTCTCCGACTCACCGACTGTCTCACCGACTCACCGACTGTTTCTCCGACTGTCTCTCCGACTCACCGACTGTCTCTCTGACTGTCTCTCCGACTCACCGACTGTCTCTCCGACTCACCGACTGTCTCTCTGACTCACCGACCGTCTCTCCGACTCACCAACTCACCGACTGTCTCTCCGACTCACCGACTCACCGACCGTCTCTCCGACTCACCGACCGTCTCTCCAACTCACCGACCGTCTCTCCGACTCACCGACTGCCTCTCCGACTCACCGACTCTCCGACTCACCGACTCACCGACTCACCGACTGTCTCTCCGACTCACCGACCGTCTCTCCGACTCACCGACTGCCTCTCCGACTCACCGACTCTCCGACTCACCGACTCACCGACTGTCTTTCCGACTCACCGACTGTCTCTCCGACTCACCGACTGCCTCTCCGACTCACCCACTGTCTCTCCGACTCACCGACTGCCTCTCCGACTCACCGACTGTCTCACCGACTCACCGACTGCCTCTCGGACTCACCGACCGTCTCTCCGACTCACCGACTGTATCACCGACTCACCGACTGCCTCTCCGACTCACCGACCGTCTCTCTGACTCACCGACTGTCTCTCCGACTCACCGACTGCCACTCCGACTCACCGACTGTCTCTCCGACTCACCGACAGTCTCTCCGACTCACCGACCGTCTCACCGACTCACCAACTGTCTCTCCGACTCACCGACTGTCTCTCCGACTCACCGACTGTCTCTCCGACTCACCGACGGCCTCTCCGACTCACCGACCGCCTCTCCGACTCACCGACCGTCTCTCCGACTCACCGACCGTCTCTCCGACTCACCGACCGTCTCTCCGACTCACCGACTGTCTCTCCGACTCACCGACCGACTCACCGACTCACCGACCGTCTCACCAACTCACCGACCGTCTCACCGAATCACCGACTGTCTCTCCGACTCACCGACCGTCTCACCAACTCACCGACCGTCTCACCGACTCACCGACTGTCTCTCCTACTCACCGACTGTCTTGCCGACTCACCGACTGTCTCTCCGACTCACCGACTGCCTCTCTGACTCACCGACCGACTCACCGACTGTCTCTCCGACTCACCGACTGTCTCTCCGACTCACCGACTGCCTCTCTGACTCACCGACCGACTCACCGACTGTCTCTCCGACTCACCGACTGACTCTCCGACTCACCGACTGTCTCTCCGACTCACCGACTGTCTCACCGACTCACTGACTGTCTCTCCGACTCAACGACTGTCTCTCCGACTGACCGACTGCCACTCCGACTCACCGACTGCTTCACCGACTCACCGACTCACCGACTGTCTCTCCGACTCACCGACTCACCGACCGTCTCACCGACTCACCAACTGTCTCTCCGACTCACCGACTGTCTCTCCGACTCAACGACTGTCTCTCCGACTCACCGACCGTCTCTCCGACTCACCGGCCGTCTCTCCGACTCACCGACCGTCTCTCCGAATCACCGACTGTCTCTCCGACTCACCGACCGACTCACCGACTCACCGACCGTCTCACCAACTCACCGACCGTCTCACCGACTCACCGACTGTCTCTCCGACTCACCGACCGCCTCTCCGACTCACCGACCGTCTCTCCGACTCAACGACTGTCTCTCCGACTGACCGACTGCCACTCCGACTCACCGACTGTCTCTCCAACTCACCGACTGCCTCTCCGACTCACCGACCGCCTCTCCGACTCACCGACTGTCTCACGAACTCACCGACTGCCTCTCCGACTCACCGACTGTCTCTCCGACTCACCGACTGCCACTCCGACTCACCGACTGTCTCTCCGACTCACGGACTGTCTCTCCGACTCACCGACTGTCTCTCCGACTCACCGACTGCCTCTCTGACTCAACGACCGACTCACCGACTGTCTCTCCGACTCACCGACTGTCTCTCCGACTCACCGACTGTCTCTCCGACTCACCGACTGCCTCTCCGACTCACCGACCGTCTCACCGACTCACCGACTGTCTCTCCGACTCACCGACTGCCTCTCCGACTCACCGCCAAACCGACTGTCTCTCCGACTCACCGACTGTCTCACCGACTCACCGACCGTCTCACCGACTCACGGACTGTCTCTCCGACTCACCGACTGTCTCTCCAACTCACCGACTACCTCTCTGACTCACCGACCGACTCACCGACTGTCTCTCCGACTCACCGACAGTCTCTCCGACTCACCGACTGTCTCTCCGACTCACCGATTGTCTCTCCGACTCACCGACTGTCTCTCCGACTCACCGACTGCCTCTCCGACTCACCGAAAGTCTCACCGACTCACCGACTGTCTCTCCGACTCACCGCCAAACCGACTTTCTCTCCGACTCACCGACTGTCTCACCGACTCACCGACCGTCTCACCGACTCACCAACTGTTTCTCCGACTCACCGATTGTCTCTCCGACTTACCGACCATCTCTCCGACTCACCGACTCACCGACTGTCTCTCCGACTCACCGACCGTCTCACCGACTCACCGACTGTCTCTCCGACTCACCGACCGTCTCTCCGACTCACCGACTGCCTCTCCGACTCACCGACTGTCTCTCCGACTCACCGACTGTCTCTCCGACTCACCGACTGCCTCTCTGACTCACCGACCGACTCACCGACTGTCTCTCCGACTCACCGACTGTCTCTCCGACTCACCGACTGTCTCTCCGACTCACCGATTGTCTCTCCGACTCACCGACTGTCTCTCCGACTCACCGACTGCCTCTCCGACTCACCGACTGCCTCTCCGACTCACCGACTGCCTCTCCGACTCAACGACTGCCTCTCCGACTCACGGACTGCCTCTCCGACTCACCGACTGCCTCTCTGACTCACCGACTGTCTCTCCGACTCACCGAATGCCTCTCCGACTCACCGACCATCTCACCGACTCACCGACCGTCTCTCCGACTCACCGACCGTCTCTCCGACTCACCGACTGCCTCTCCGACTCACCGACTGCCTCACCGACTCACCGACTCACCGACTGTCTCTCCGACTCACCGACTCACCGACCGTCTCTCCGACTCACCGACCGTCTCTCCGACTCACCGACTCACCGACCGTCTCTCCGACTCACCGACTCACCGACTCACCGACTCACCGACTGTCTCTCCGACTCACCGACCGACTCGCCGACCGTCTCACCGACTCACCGACCGACTCACCGACTCACCGACCGTCTCACCGACTCACCGACTGTCTCTCCGACTCACCGACCGTCTCACCAACTCACCGACCGTCTCACCGACTCACCGACTGTCTCTCCGACTCACCGACTGCCTCTCTGATTCACCGACCGACTCACCGACTGTCTCTCATAGAAACATAGAAAATAGAAACATAGAAAATAGGTGCAGGAGCAGGCCATTCAGCCCTTCTAGCCTGCACCGCCATTCAATGAGTTCATGGCTGAACATGAAACTTCAGTACCCCCTTCCTGCTTTCTCGCCATAACCCTTGATCCGCCGAGTAGTAAGGACTTCATCTAACTCCGACTCACCGACTGTCTCTCCGACTCACCGACTGCCTCTCTGACTCACCGACCGACTCACCGACTGTCTCTCCGACTCACCGACCGACTCGCCGACTGTCTCTCCGACTCACCGACTGTCTCTCCGACTCACCGACTGTCTCTCCGACTCACCGACGGCCTCTCCGACTCACCGGCCGCCTCTCCGACTCACCGACCGTCTCTCCGACTCACCGACCGTCTCTCCGACTCACCGACCGTCTCTCCAAATCACCGACTGTCTCTCCGACTCACCGACCGACTCACCGACTCACCGACCGTCTCACCAACTCACCGACCGTCTCACCGAATCACCGACTGTCTCTCCGACTCACCGACCGTCTCACCAACTCACCGACCGTCTCACCGACTCACCGACTGTCTCTCCTACTCACCGACTGTCTTGCCGACTCACCGACTGTCTCTCCGACTCACCGACTGCCTCTCTGACTCACCGACCGACTCACCGACTGTCTCTCCGACTCACCGACTGTCTCTCCGACTCACCGACTGCCTCTCTGACTCACCGACCGACTCACCGACTGTCTCTCCGACTCACCGACTGTCTCTCCGACTCACCGACTGTCTCTCCGACTCACCGACTGTCTCTCCGACTCACCGACCGTCTCTCCGACTCACCGACCGCCTCTCCGACTCACCGACCGTCTCTCCGACTCACCGACTGTCTCTCCGACTCACCGACTCACCGACTGTCTCTCCGACTCACCGACCGCCTCTCCGACTCACCGACCGTCTCTCCGACTCAACGACTGTCTCTCCGACTGACCGACTGCCACTCCGACTCACCGACTGTCTCTCCAACTCACCGACCGACTCTCCGACTCACCGACTGCCTCTCCGACTCACCGACCGCCTCTCCGACTCACCGACTGTCTCACGAACTCACCGACTGCCTCTCCGACTCACCGACTGTCTCTCCGACTCACCGACTGCCACTCCGACTCACCGACTGTCTTGCCGACTCACCGATTGTCTCTCCGACTCACCGACTGCCTCTCTGACTCAACGACCGACTCACCGACTGTCTCTCCGACTCACCGACTGTCTCTCCGACTCACCGACTGTCTCTCCGACTCACCGACTGTCTCTCCGACTCACCGACTGCCTCTCCGACTCACCGACCGTCTCACCGACTCACCGACTGTCTCTCCGACTCACCGACTGCCTCTCCGACTCACCGCCAAACCGACTGTCTCTCCGACTCACCGACTGTCTCACTGACTCACCGACCGTCTCACCGACTCACGGACTGTCTCTCCGACTCACCGACTGTCTCTCCAACTCACCGACTGCCTCTCTGACTCACCGACCGACTCACCGACTGTCTCTCCGACTCACCGACAGACTCTCCGACTCACCGACTGTCTCTCCGACTCACCGATTGTCTCTCCGACTCACCGACTGTCTCTCCGACTCACCGACTGCCTCTCCGACTCACCGAAAGTCTCACCGACTCACCGACTGTCTCTCCGACTCACCGACTGCCTCTCCGACTCACCGCCAAACCGACTTTCTCTCCGACTCACCGACTGTCTCACCGACTCACCGACCGTCTCACCGACTCACCAACTGTTTCTCCGACTCACCGATTGTCTCTCCGACTTACCGACCATCTCTCCGACTCACCGACTCACCGACTGTCTCTCCGACTCACCGACCGTCTCACCGACTCACCGACTGTCTCTCCGACTCACCGACCGTCTCTCCGACTCACCGACTGCCTCTCCGACTCACCGACTGTCTCTCCGACTCACCGACTGTCTCTCCGACTCACCGACTGCCTCTCTGACTCACCGACCGACTCACCGACTGTCTCTCCGACTCACCGACTGTCTCTCCGACTCACCGACTGTCTCTCCGACTCACCGATTGTCTCTCCGACTCACCGACTGTCTCTCCGACTCACCGACTGCCTCTCCGATTCACCGACTGTCTCTCCGACTCACCGACTGCCTCTCCGACTCACCGACTGCCTCTCCGACTCACCGACTGCCTCTCCGACTCAACGACTGCCTCTCCGACTCACGGACTGCCTCTCCGACTCACCGACTGCCTCTCTGACTCACTGACTGTCTCTCCGACTCACCGAATGCCTCTCCGACTCACCGACCATCTCACCGACTCACCGACCGTCTCTCCGACTCACCGACTGCCTCTCCGACTCACCGACAAACCGACTGTCTCTGCGATTCACCGACTCACCGACCGTCTCTCCGACTCACCGACCGTCTCTCCGACTCACCGACTGCCTCTCCGACTCACCGACTGCCTCACCGACTCACCGACTCACCGACTGTCTCTCCGACTCACCGACTCACCGACCGTCTCTCCGACTCACCGACCGTCTCTCCGACTCACCGACTCACCGACCGTCTCTCCGACTCACCGACTCACCGACTCACCGACTCACCGACTGTCTCTCCGACTCACCGACCGACTCGCCGACCGTCTCACCGACTCACCGACCGACTCACCGACTCACCGACCGTCTCACCGACTCACCGACTGTCTCTCCGACTCACCGACCGTCTCACCAACTCACCGACCGTCTCACCGACTCACCGACTGTCTCTCCAACTCACCGACTCTCTCGCCGACTCACCGACTGTCTCTCCGACTCACCGACTGCCTCTCTGACTCACCGACCGACTCACCGACTGTCTCTCCGACTCACCGACTGTCTCTCCGACTCACCGACTGCCTCTCTGACTCACCGACCGACTCACCGACTGTCTCTCCAACTCACCGATTGTCTCTCCGACTCACCGACTCACCGACTGTCTCTCCGACTCACCGACTGTCTCTCCGACTCACCGACCGTATCTCCGAC
Source organism: Pristiophorus japonicus (assembly GCF_044704955.1). NCBI lineage: Eukaryota > Metazoa > Chordata > Chondrichthyes > Pristiophoridae > Pristiophorus > Pristiophorus japonicus. The sequence continues at coordinate 648,503 of NW_027253216.1, forward strand.
TCACCGACCGCCTCTCCGACTCACCGACCGTCTCTCCGACTCACCGACTGTCTCTCCGACTCACCGACGGCCTCTCCGACTCACCGGCCGCCTCTCCGACTCACCGACCGTCTCTCCGACTCACCGACCGTCTCTCCGACTCACCGACCGTCTCTCCGAATCACCGACTGTCTCTCCGACTCACCGACCGACTCACCGACTCACCGACCGTCTCACCAACTCACCGACCATCTCACCGAATCACCGACTGTCTCTCCGACTCACCGACCGTCTCACCAACTCACCGACCGTCTCACCGACTCACCGACTGTCTCTCCTACTCACCGACTGTCTTGCCGACTCACCGACTGTCTCTCCGACTCACCGACTGCCTCTCTGACTCACCGACCGACTCACCGACTGTCTCTCCGACTCACCGACTGTCTCTCCGACTCACCGACTGCCTCTCTGACTCACCGACCGACTCACCGACTGTCTCTCCGACTCACCGACTGTCTCTCCGACTCACCGACTGTCTCTCCGACTCACCGACTGTCTCTCCGACTCACCGACCGTCTCTCCGACTCACCGACCGCCTCTCCGACTCACCGACCGTCTCTCCGACTCACCGACTGTCTCTCCGACTCACCGACTCACCGACTGTCTCTCCGACTCACCGACCGCCTCTCCGACTCACCGACCGTCTCTCCGACTCAACGACTGTCTCTCCGACTGACCGACTGCCACTCCGACTCACCGACTGTCTCTCCAACTCACCGACCGACTCTCCGACTCACCGACTGCCTCTCCGACTCACCGACCGCCTCTCCGACTCACCGACTGTCTCACGAACTCACCGACTGCCTCTCCGACTCACCGACTGTCTCTCCGACTCACCGACTGCCACTCCGACTCACCGACTGTCTCTCCGACTCACGGACTGTCTCTCTGACTCAACGACCGACTCACCGACTGTCTCTCCGACTCACCGACTGTCTCTCCGACTCACCGACTGTCTCTCCGACTCACCGACTGTCTCTCCGACTCACCGACTGCCTCTCCGACTCACCGACCGTCTCACCGACTCACCGACTGTCTCTCCGACTCACCGACTGCCTCTCCGACTCACCGCCAAACCGACTGTCTCTCCGACTCACCGACTGTCTCACTGACTCACCGACCGTCTCACCGACTCACGGACTGTCTCTCCGACTCACCGACTGTCTCTCCAACTCACCGACTGCCTCTCTGACTCACCGACCGACTCACCGACTGTCTCTCCGACTCACCGACAGACTCTCCGACTCACCGACTGTCTCTCCGACTCACCGATTGTCTCTCCGACTCACCGACTGTCTCTCCGACTCACCGACTGCCTCTCCGACTCACCGAAAGTCTCACCGACTCACCGACTGTCTCTCCGACTCACCGACTGCCTCTCCGACTCACCGCCAAACCGACTTTCTCTCCGACTCACCGACTGTCTCACCGACTCACCGACCGTCTCACCGACTCACCAACTGTTTCTCCGACTCACCGATTGTCTCTCCGACTTACCGACCATCTCTCCGACTCACCGACTCACCGACTGTCTCTCCGACTCACCGACCGTCTCACCGACTCACCGACTGTCTCTCCGACTCACCGACCGTCTCTCCGACTCACCGACTGCCTCTCCGACTCACCGACTGTCTCTCCGACTCACCGACTGTCTCTCCGACTCACCGACTGCCTCTCTGACTCACCGACCGACTCACCGACTGTCTCTCCGACTCACCGACTGTCTCTCCGACTCACCGACTGTCTCTCCGACTCACCGATTGTCTCTCCGACTCACCGACTGCCTCTCCGACTCACCGACTGCCTCTCCGATTCACCGACTGTCTCTCCGACTCACCGACTGCCTCTCCGACTCACCGACTGCCTCTCCGACTCACCGACTGCCTCTCCGACTCAACGACTGCCTCTCCGACTCACGGACTGCCTCTCCGACTCACCGACTGCCTCTCTGACTCACCGACTGTCTCTCCGACTCACCGAATGCCTCTCCGACTCACCGACCATCTCACCGACTCACCGACCGTCTCTCCGACTCACCGACTGCCTCTCCGACTCACCGACAAACCGACTGTCTCTGCGATTCACCGACTCACCGACCGTCTCTCCGACTCACCGACCGTCTCTCCGACTCACCGACTGCCTCTCCGACTCACCGACTGCCTCACCGACTCACCGACTCACCGACTGTCTCTCCGACTCACCGACTCACCGACCGTCTCTCCGACTCACCGACCGTCTCTCCGACTCACCGACTCACCGACCGTCTCTCCGACTCACCGACTCACCGACTCACCGACTCACCGACTGTCTCTCCGACTCACCGACCGACTCGCCGACCGTCTCACCGACTCACCGACCGACTCACCGACTCACCGACCATCTCACCGACTCACCGACTGTCTCTCCGACTCACCGACCGTCTCACCAACTCACCGACCGTCTCACCGACTCACCGACTGTCTCTCCAACTCACCGACTCTCTCGCCGACTCACCGACTGTCTCTCCGACTCACCGACTGCCTCTCTGACTCACCGACCGACTCACCGACTGTCTCTCCGACTCACCGACTGTCTCTCCGACTCACCGACTGCCTCTCTGACTCACCGACCGACTCACCGACTGTCTCTCCAACTCACCGATTGTCTCTCCGACTCACCGACTCACCGACTGTCTCTCCGACTCACCGACTGTCTCTCCGACTCACCGACCGTATCTCCGACTCACCGACCGCCTCTCCGACTCACCGACCGTCTCTCCGACTCACCGACTGTCTCTCCGACTCACCGACTCACCGACTGTCTCTCCGACTCAATGACTGTCTCTCCGACTGACCGACTGCCACTCCGACTCACCGACTGTCTCTCCAACTCACCGATTGTCTCTCCGACTCACCGACTCACCGACTGTCTCTCCGACTCACCGACTGTCTCTCCGACTCACCGACCGTCTCTCCGACTCACCGACCGCCTCTCCGACTCACCGACCGTCTCTCCGACTCACCGACTGTCTCTCCGACTCACCGACTCACCGACTGTCTCTCCGACTCAATGACTGTCTCTCCGACTGACCGACTGTCTCTCCAACTCACCGACCGACTCTCCGACTCGCCGACTGCCTCTCCGACTCACCGACCGCCTCTCCGACTCACTGACTGTCTCACGAACTCACCGACTGCCACTCCGACTCACCGACTGTCTCTCCGACTCACCGACCGCCTCTCCGACTCACCGACTGTCTCTCCGACTCACCGACTGCCACTCCGACTCACCGACTGTCTCTCCGACTCACGGACTGTCTCGCCGACTCACCGACTGCCTCTCCGACTCACCGACTGCCTCTCCAACTCACCGACCGCCTCTCCGACTCACCGACTGTCTCACGAACTCACCGACTGCCTCTCCGACTCACCGACTGTCTCTCCGACTCACCGACTGCCACTCCGACTCACCGACTGTCTCTCCGACTCACGGACTGTCTCTCCGACTCACCGACTGTCTCTCCGACTCACCGACTGCCTCTCTGACTCACCGACCGACTCACCGACTGCCTCTCCGACTCACCGACTGTCTCTCCGACTCACCGACTGTCTCTCCGACTCACCGATTGTCTCTCCGACTTACCGACTGTCTCTCCGACTCACCGACCGCCTCTCCGACTCACTGACTGTCTCACGAACTCACCGCCTGCCTCTCCGACTCACCGACTGTCTCTCCGACTCACCGACTGCCACTCCGACTCACCGACTGTCTCTCCGACTCACGGACTGTCTCTCCGACTCACCGACTGTCTCTCCGACTCACCGACTGCCTCTCTGACTCACCGACCGACTCACCGACTGTCTCTCCGACTCACCGACTGTCTCTCTGACTCACCGACTGTCTCTCCGACTCACCGATTGTCTCTCCGACTCACCGACTGTCTCTCCGACTCACCGACTGCCTCTCTGACTCACCGACCGACTCACCGACTGTCTCTCCGACTCACCGACTGACTCTCTGACTCACCGACTGTCTCTCCGACTCACCGATTATCTCTCCGACTCACCGACTGTCTCTTCGACTCACCGACTGCCTCTCCGACTCACCGACCATCTCACCGACTCACCGACTGTCTCTCCAACTCACCGACTGCCTCTCCGACTCACCGCCAAACCGACTGTCTCTCCGACTCACCGACTGTCTCACCGACTTACCGACCGTCTCACGGACTCACGGACTGTCTGTCCGACTCACCGACTGTCTCTCCGACTCACCGATTGTCTCTCCCACTCACCGACTGTCTCTCCGACTCACCGACTGCCTCTCCGACTCACCGACCGTCTCACCGACTCACAGACCGTCTCACCGACTCACCAACTGTCTCTCCGACTCACCGACTGCCTCTCCGACTCACCGCCAAACCGACTGTCTCTCCGACTCACCGACTGTCTCACCGACTTACCGACCGTCTCACCGACTCACGGACTGTCTCGCCGACTCACCGACTGTCTCTCCGACTCACCGACTGCCTCTCTGACTCACCGACCGACTCACCGACTGTCTCTCCGACTCACCGATTGTCTCTCCCACTCACCGACTGTCTCTCCAACTCACCGATTGTCTCTCCGACTCACCGACTCACCGACTGTCTCTCCGACTCACCGACTGTCTCTCCGACTCACCGACCGTATCTCCGACTCACCGACCGCCTCTCCGACTCACCGACCGTCTCTCCGACTCACCGACTGTCTCTCCGACTCACCGACTCACCGACTGTCTCTCCGACTCAATGACTGTCTCTCCGACTGACCGACTGCCACTCCGACTCAACGACTGTCTCTCCAACTCACCGATTGTCTCTCTGACTCACCGACTCACCGACTGTCTCTCCGACTCACCGACTGTCTCTCCGACTCACCGACCGTCTCTCCGACTCACCGACCGCCTCTCCGACTCACCGACCGTCTCTCCGACTCACCGACTGTCTCTCCGACTCACCGACTCACCGACTGTCTCTCCGACTCAATGACTGTCTCTCCGACTGACCGACTGTCTCTCCAACTCACCGACCGACTCTCCGACTCGCCGACTGCCTCTCCGACTCACCGACCGCCTCTCCGACTCACTGACTGTCTCACGAACTCACCGACTGCCTCTCCGACTCACCGACTGTCTCTCCGACTCACCGACTGCCACTCCGACTCACCGACTGTCTCTCCGACTCACGGACTGTCTCTCCGACTCACCGACTGTCTCTCCGACTCACCGACTGCCTCTCTGACTCACCGACCGACTCACCGACTGCCTCTCCGACTCACCGACTGTCTCTCCGACTCACCGACTGTCTCTCCGACTCACCGATTGTCTCTCCGACTTACCGACTGTCTCTCCGACTCACCGACCGCCTCTCCGACTCACTGACTGTCTCACAAACTCACCGCCTGCCTCTCCGACTCACCGACTGTCTCTCCGACTCACCGACTGCCACTCCGACTCACCGACTGTCTCTCCGACTCACGGACTGTCTCTCCGACTCACCGACTGTCTCTCCGACTCACCGACTGTCTCTCCGACTCACCGACTGTCTCTCTGACTCACCGACTGTCTCTCCGACTCACCGATTGTCTCTCCGACTCACCGACTGTCTCTTCGACTCACCGACTGCCTCTCCGACTCACCGACCGTCTCACCGACTCACCGACTGTCTCTCCGACTCACCGACTGCCTCTCCGACTCACCGCCAAACCGACTGTCTCTCCGACTCACCGACTGTCTCACCGACTTACCGACCGTCTCACCGACTCACGGACTGTCTCTCCGACTCACCGACTGTATCTCCGACTCACCGACTGCCTCTCCGACTCACCGACTGTCTCTCCGACTCACCGATTGTCTCTCTGACCCACCGACCGACTCACCGACTGTCTCTCCGACTCACCGACTGTCTCTCCGACTCACCGACTGTCTCTCCGACTCACCGATTGTCTCTCCCACTCACCGACTGTCTCTCCGACTCACCGACTGCATCTCCGACTCACCGACCGTCTCACCGACTCACAGACCGTCTCACCGACTCACCAACTGTCTCTCCCACTCACCGACTGTCTCTCCGACTCACCGACTGTCTCTCCGACTCACCGACTGTCTCTCCGACTCACCAACTGTCTCTCCGACTCACCGATTGTCTCTCCCACTCACCGACTGTCTCTCCGACTCACCGACTGTCTCTCCGACTCACCGACTGTCTCTCCGACTCACCGACTGTCTCTCCGACTCACCGACTGTCTCTCCGACTCACCGACTGTCTCTCCGACTCACCGATTGTCTCTCCCACTCACCGACTGTCTCTCCGACTCACCGACTGCCTCTCCGACTCACCGCAAAACCGACTGTCTCTCCGACTCACCGACTGTCTCTCCGACTCACCGACCATCTCTCCGACTCACCGACCGTCTCTCCGAATCACCGACTGTCTCTCCGACTCACCGACCGACTCACCGACTCACCGACCGTCTCTCCGACTCACCGACCGTCTCTCCGACTCACCGACCGTCTCTCCGACTCACCGACCGTCTCTCCGAATCACCGACTGTCTCTCCGACTCACCGACCGACTCACCGACTCACCGACCGTCTCACCAACTCACCGACCGTCTCACCGAATCACCGACTCTCTCTCCGACTCACCGACCGTCTCACCAACTCACCGACCGTCTCACCGACTCACCGACTGTCTCTCCTACTCACCGACTGTCTTGCCGACTCACCGACTGTCTCTCCTACTCACCGACTGTCTTGCCGACTCACCGACTGCCTCTCTGACTCACCGACCGACTCACCGACTGTCTCTCCGACTCACCGACTGTCTCTCCGACTCACCGACTGCCTCTCTGACTCACCGACCGACTCACCGACTGTCTCTCCGACTCACCGACTGTCTCTCCGACTCACCGACTGTCTCTCCGACTCACCGACTGTCTCTCCGACTCACCGACCGCCTCTCCGACTCACCGACCGTCTCTCCGACTCACCGACTCACCGACTGTCTCTCCGACTCACCGACCGCCTCTCCGACTCACCGACCGTCTCTCCGACTCAACGACTGTCTCTCCGACTGACCGACTGCCACTCCGACTCACCGACTGTCTCTCCAACTCACCGACCGACTCTCCGACTCACCGACTGCCTCTCCGACTCACCGACCGCCTCTCCGACTCACCGACTGTCTCACGAACTCACCGACTGCCTCTCCGACTCACCGACTGTCTCTCCGACTCACCGACTGCCACTCCGACTCACCGACTGTCTCTCCGACTCACGGACTGTCTCTCCGACTCACCGACTGTCTCTCCGACTCACCGACTGCCTCTCTGACTCAACGACCGACTCACCGACTGTCTCTCCGACTCACCGACTGTCTCTCCGACTCACCGACTGTCTCTCCGACTCACCGACTGTCTCTCCGACTCACCGACTGCCTCTCCGACTCACCGACCGTCTCACCGACTCACCGACTGTCTCTCCGACTCACCGACTGCCTCTCCGACTCACCGCCAAACCGACTGTCTCTCCGACTCACCGACTGTCTCACCGACTCACCGACCGTCTCACCGACTCACGGACTGTCTCTCCGACTCACCGACTGTCTCTCCAACTCACCGACTGCCTCTCTGACTCACCGACCGACTCACCGACTGTCTCTCCGACTCACCGACAGTCTCTCCGACTCACCGACTGTCTCTCCGACTCACCGATTGTCTCTCCGACTCACCGACTGTCTCTCCGACTCACCGACTGCCTCTCCGACTCACCGAAAGTCTCACCGACTCACCGACTGTCTCTCCGACTCACCGACTACCTCTCCGACTCACCGCCAAACCGACTTTCTCTCCGACTCACCGACTGTCTCACCGACTCACCGACCGTCTCACCGACTCACCAACTGTTTCTCCGACTCACCGATTGTCTCTCCGACTTACCGACCATCTCTCCGACTCACCGACTCACCGACTGTCTCTCCGACTCACCGACCGTCTCACCGACTCACCGACTGTCTCTCCGACTCACCGACCGTCTCTCCGACTCACCGACTGCCTCTCCGACTCACCGACTGTCTCTCCGACTCACCGACTGTCTCTCCGACTCACCGACTGCCTCTCTGACTCACCGACCGACTCACCGACTGTCTCTCCGACTCACCGACTGTCTCTCCGACTCACCGATTGTCTCTCCGACTCACCGACTGTCTCTCCGACTCACCGACTGCCTCTCCGATTCACCGACTGTCTCTCCGACTCACCGACTGCCTCTCCGACTCACCGACTGCCTCTCCGACTCACCGACTGCCTCTCCGACTCAACGACTGCCTCTCCGACTCACGGACTGCCTCTCCGACTCACCGACTGCCTCTCTGACTCACCGACTGTCTCTCCGACTCACCGAATGCCTCTCCGACTCACCGACCATCTCACCGACTCACCGACCGTCTCTCCGACTCACCGACTGCCTCTCCGACTCACCGACAAACCGACTGTCTCTGCGACTCACCGACTCACCGACCGTCTCTCCGACTCACCGACCGTCTCTCCGACTCACCGACTGCCTCTCCGACTCACCGACTCACCGACTCACCGACTGTCTCTCCGACTCACCGACTCACCGACCGTCTCTCCGACTCACCGACCGTCTCTCCGACTCACCGACTCACCGACCGTCTCTCCGACTCACCGACTCACCGACTCACCGACTCACCGACTGTCTCTCCGACTCACCGACCGACTCGCCGACCGTCTCACCGACTCACCGACCGACTCACCGACTCACCGACCGTCTCACCGACTCACCGACTGTCTCTCCGACTCACCGACCGTCTCACCAACTCACCGACCGTCTCACCGACTCACCGACTGTCTCTCCAACTCACCGACTCTCTCGCCGACTCACCGACTGTCTCTCCGACTCACCGACTGCCTCTCTGACTCACCGACCGACTCACCGACTGTCTCTCCGACTCACCGACTGTCTCTCCGACTCACCGACTGCCTCTCTGACTCACCGACCGACTCACCGACTGTCTCTCCAACTCACCGACTGTCTCTCCGACTCACCGACTCACCGACTGTCTCTCCGACTCACCGACTGTCTCTCCGACTCACCGACTGTCTCTCCGACTCACCGACGGCCTCTCCGACTCACCGGCCGCCTCTCCGACTCACCGACCGTCTCTCCGACTCACCGACCGTCTCTCCGACTCACCGACCATCTCTCCGAATCACCGACTGTCTCTCCGACTCACCGACCGACTCACCGACTCACCGACCGTCTCACCAACTCACCGACCGTCTCACCGAATCACCGACTGTCTCTCCGACTCACCGACCGTCTCACCAACTCACCGACCGTCTCACCGACTCACCGACTGTCTCTCCGACTCACCGACTGTCTTGCCGACTCACCGACTGTCTCTCCGACTCACCGACTGCCTCTCTGACTCACCGACCGACTCACCGACTGTCTCTCCGACTCACCGACTGTCTCTCCGACTCACCGACTGCCTCTCTGACTCACCGACCAACTCACCGACTGTCTCTCCGACTCACCGACTGTCTCTCCGACTCACCGACTGTCTCTCCGACTCACCGACTGTCTCTCCGACTCACCGACTGTCTCTCCGACTCACCGACCGCCTCTCCGACTCACCGACCGTCTCTCCGACTCACCGACTCACCGACTGTCTCTCCGACTCACCGACCGCCTCTCCGACTCACCGACCGTCTCTCCGACTCAACGACTGTCTCTCCGACTGACCGACTGCCACTCCGACTCACCGACTGTCTCTCCAACTCACCGACCGACTCTCCGACTCACCGACTGCCTCTCCGACTCACCGACCGCCTCTCCGACTCACCGACTGTCTCACGAACTCACCGACTGCCTCTCCGACTCACCGACTGTCTCTCCGACTCACCGACTGCCACTCCGACTCACCGACTGTCTCTCCGACTCACGGACTGTCTCTCCGACTCACCGACTGTCTCTCCGACTCACCGACTGCCTCTCTGACTCAACGACCGACTCACCGACTGTCTCTCCGACTCACCGACTGTCTCTCCGACTCACCGACTGTCTCTCCGACTCACCGACTGTCTCTCCGACTCACCGACTGCCTCTCCGACTCACCGACCGTCTCACCGACTCACCGACTGTCTCTCCGACTCACCGACTGCCTCTCCGACTCACCGCCAAACCGACTGTCTCTCCGACTCACCGACTGTCTCACCGACTCACCGACCGTCTCACCGACTCACGGACTGTCTCTCCGACTCACCGACTGTCTCTCCAACTCACCGACTGCCTCTCTGACTCACCGACCGACTCACCGACTGTCTCTCCGACTCACCGACAGACTCTCCGACTCACCGACTGTCTCTCCGACTCACCGATTGTCTCTCCGACTCACCGACTGTCTCTCCGACTCACCGACTGCCTCTCCGACTCACCGAAAGTCTCACCGACTCACCGACTGTCTCTCCGACTCACCGACTGCCTCTCCAACTCACCGCCAAACCGACTTTCTCTCCGACTCACCGACTGTCTCACCGACTCACCGACCGTCTCACCGACTCACCAACTGTTTCTCCGACTCACCGATTGTCTCTCCGACTTACCGACCATCTCTCCGACTCACCGACTCACCGACTGTCTCTCCGACTCACCGACCGTCTCACCGACTCACCGACTGTCTCTCCGACTCACCGACCGTCTCTCCGACTCACCGACTGCCTCTCCGACTCACCGACTGTCTCTCCGACTCACCAACTGTCTCTCCGACTCACCGACTGCCTCTCTGACTCACCGACCGACTCACCGACTGTCTCTCCGACTCACCGACTGTCTCTCCGACTCACCGACTGTCTCTCCGACTCACCGATTGTCTCTCCGACTTACCGACCATCTCTCCGACTCACCGACTCACCGACTGTCTCTCCGACTCACCGACCGTCTCACCGACTCACCGACTGTCTCTCCGACTCACCGACCGTCTCTCCGACTCACCGACTGCCTCTCCGACTCACCGATTGTCTCTCCGATTCACCGACTGTCTCTCCGACTCACCGACTGTCTCTCCGACTCACGGACTGCCTCTCCGACTCACCGACTGCCTCTCTGACTCACCGACTGTCTCTCCGACTCACCGAATGCCTCTCCGACTCACCGACCATCTCACCGACTCACCGACCGTCTCTCCGACTCACCGACTGCCTCTCCGACTCACCGACAAACCGACTGTCTCTGCGATTCACCGACTCACCGACCGTCTCTCCGACTCACCGACCGTCTCTCCGACTCACCGACTGCCTCTCCGACTCACCGACTGCCTCACCGACTCACCGACTCACCGACTGTCTCTCCGACTCACCGACTCACCGACCGTCTCTCCGACTCACCGACCGTCTCTCCGACTCACCGACTCACCGACCGTCTCTCCGACTCACCGACTCACCGACTCACCGACTCACCGACTGTCTCTCCGACTCACCGACCGACTCGCCGACCGTCTCACCGACTCACCGACCGACTCACCGACTCACCGACCGTCTCACCGACTCACCGACTGTCTCTCCGACTCACCGACCGTCTCACCAACTCACCGACCGTCTCACCGACTCACCGACTGTCTCTCCAACTCACCGACTCTCTCGCCGACTCACCGACTGTCTCTCCGACTCACCGACTGCCTCTCTGACTCACCGACCGACTCACCGACTGTCTCTCCGACTCACCGACTGTCTCTCCGACTCACCGACTGCCTCTCTGACTCACCGACCGACTCACCGACTGTCTCTCCAACTCACCGATTGTCTCTCCGACTCACCGACTCACCGACTGTCTCTCCGACTCACCGACTGTCTCTCCGACTCACCGACCGTATCTCCGACTCACCGACCGCCTCTCCGACTCACCGACCGTCTCTCCGACTCACCGACTGTCTCTCCGACTCACCGACTCACTGACTGTCTCTCCGACTCAATGACTGTCTCTCCGACTGACCGACTGCCACTCCGACTCACCGACTGTCTCTCCAACTCACCGATTGTCTCTCCGACTCACCGACTCACCGACTGTCTCTCCGACTCACCGACTGTCTCTCCGACTCACCGACCGTCTCTCCGACTCACCGACCGCCTCTCCGACTCACCGACCGTCTCTCCGACTCACCGACTGTCTCTCCGACTCACCGACTCACCGACTGTCTCTCCGACTCAATGACTGTCTCTCCGACTGACCGACTGTCTCTCCAACTCACCGACCGACTCTACGACTCACCGACTGCCTCTCCGACTCACCGACCGCCTCTCCGACTCACTGACTGTCTCACGAACTCACCGACTGCCACTCCGACTCACCGACTGTCTCTCCGACTCACCGACCGCCTCTCCGACTCACCGACTGTCTCTCCGACTCACCGACTGCCACTCCGACTCACCGACTGTCTCTCCGACTCACCGACTGCCACTCCGACTCACCGACTGTCTCTCCGACTCACCGACTGCCACTCCGACTCACCGACTGTCTCTCCGACTCACGGACTGTCTCTCCGACTCACCGACTGCCTCTCCGACTCACCGACTGCCTCTCCGACTCACCGACCGCCTCTCCGACTCACCGACTGTCTCACGAACTCACCGACTGCCTCTCCGACTCACCGACTGTCTCTCCGACTCACCGACTGCCACTCCGACTCACCGACTGTCTCTCCGACTCACGGACTGTCTCTCCGACTCACCGACTGTCTCTCCGACTCACCGACTGCCTCTCTGACTCACCGACCGACTCACCGACTGCCTCTCCGACTCACCGACTGTCTCTCCGACTCACCGACTGTCTCTCCGACTCACCGATTGTCTCTCCGACTTACCGACTGTCTCTCCGACTCACCGACCGCCTCTCCGACTCACTGACTGTCTCACGAACTCACCGCCTGCCTCTCCGACTCACCGACTGTCTCTCCGACTCACCGACTGCCACTCCGACTCACCGACTGTCTCTCCGACTCACGGACTGTCTCTCCGACTCACCGACTGTCTCTCCGACTCACCGACTGCCTCTCTGACTCACCGACCGACTCACCGACTGTCTCTCCGACTCACCGATTGTCTCTCTGACTCACCGACTGTCTCTCCGACTCACCGATTGTCTCTCCGACTCACCGACTGTCTCTCCGACTCACCGACTGCCTCTCTGACTCACCGACCGACTCACCGACTGTCTCTCCGACTCACCGACTGTCTCTCTGACTCACCGACTGTCTCTCCGACTCACCGATTGTCTCTCCGACTCACTGACTGTCTCTTCGACTCACCGACTGCCTCTCCGACTCACCGACCGTCTCACCGACTCACCGACTGTCTCTCCGACTCACCGACTGCCTCTCCGACTCACCGCCAAACCGACTGTCTCTCCGACTCACCGACTGTCTCACCGACTTACCGACCGTCTCACGGACTCACGGACTGTCTCTCCGACTCACCGACTGTCTCTCCGACTCACCGATTGTCTCTCCCACTCACCGACTGTCTCTCCGACTCACCGACTGCCTCTCCGACTCACCGACCGTCTCACCGACTCACAGACCGTCTCACCGACTCACCAACTGTCTCTCCGACTCACCGACTGCCTCTCCGACTCACCGCCAAACCGACTGTCTCTCCGACTCACCGACTGTCTCACCGACTTACCGACCGTCTCACCGACTCACGGACTGTCTCGCCGACTCACCGACTGTCTCTCCGACTCACCGACTGCCTCTCTGACTCACCGACCGACTCACCGACTGTCTCTCCGACTCACCGATTGTCTCTCCCACTCACCGACTGTCTCTCCAACTCACCGATTGTCTCTCCGACTCACCGACTCACCGACTGTCTCTCCGACTCACCGACTGTCTCTCCGACTCACCGACCGTATCTCCGACTCACCGACCGCCTCTCCGACTCACCGACCGTCTCTCCGACTCACCGACTGTCTCTCCGACTCACCGACTCACCGACTGTCTCTCCGACTCAATGACTGTCTCTCCGACTGACCGACTGCCACTCCGACTCACCGACTGTCTCTCCAACTCACCGATTCTCTCTCCGACTCACCGACTCACCGACTGTCTCTCCGACTCACCGACTGTCTCTCCGACTCACCGACCGTCTCTCCGACTCACCGACCGCCTCTCCGACTCACCGACCGTCTCTCCGACTCACCGACTGTCTCTCCGACTCACCGACTCACCGACTGTTTCTCCGACTCAATGACTGTCTCTCCGACTGACCGACTGTCTCTCCAACTCACTGACCGACTCTCCGACTCGCCGACTGCCTCTCCGACTCACCGACTGTCTCTCCGACTCACTGACTGTCTCACGAACTCACCGACTGCCTCTCCGACTCACCGACTGTCTCTCCGACTCACCGACTGCCACTCCGACTCACCGACTGTCTCTCCGACTCACGGACTGTCTCTCCGACTCACCGACTGTCTCTCCGACTCACCGACCGCCTCTCCGACTCACTGACTGTCTCACGAACTCACCGACTGCCTCTCCGACTCACCGACTGTCTCTCCGACTCACCGACTGCCACTCCGACTCACCGACTGTCTCTCCGACTCACCGACTGTCTCTCCGACTCACCGACTGCCTCTCTGACTCACCGACCGACTCACCGACTGCCTCTCCGACTCACCGACTGTCTCTCCGACTCACCGACTGTCTCTCCGACTCACCGATTGTCTCTCCGACTTACCGACTGTCTCTCCGACTCAGCGACCGCCTCTCCGACTCACTGACTGTCTCACGAACTCACCGCCTGCCTCTCCGACTCACCGACTGTCTCTCCGACTCACCGACTGCCACTCCGACTCACCGACTGTCTCTCCGACTCACGGACTGTCTCTCCGACTCACCGACTGTCTCTCCGACTCACCGACTGTCTCTCCGACTCACCGACTGTCTCTCTGACTCACCGACTGTCTCTCCGACTCACCGATTGTCTCTCCGACTCACCGACTGTCTCTTCGACTCACCGACTGCCTCTCCGACTCACCGACCGTCTCACCGACTCACCGACTGTCTCTCCGACTCACCGACTGCCTCTCCGACTCACCGCCAAACCGACTGTCTCTCTGACTCACCGACTGTCTCACCGACTTACCGACCGTCTCACCGACTCACGGACTGTCTCTCCGACTCACCGACTGTCTCTCCGACTCACCGACTGCCTCTCCGACTCACCGACTGTCTCTCCGACTCACCGATTGTCTCTCTGACTCACCGACCGACTCACCGACTGTCTCTCCGACTCACCGACTGTCTCTCCGACTCACCGACTGTCTCTCCGACTCACCGATTGTCTCTCCCACTCACCGACTGTCTCTCCGACTCTCCGACTGCCTCTCCGACTCACCGACCGTCTCACCGACTCACAGACCGTCTCACCGACTCACCAACTGTCGCTCCGACTCACCGATTGTCTCTCCCACTCACCGACTGTCTCTCCGACTCACCGACTGTCTCTCCGACTCACCGACTGTCTCTCCGACTCACCGATTGTCTCTCCGACTTACCGACTGTCTCTCCGACTCACCGACCGCCTCTCCGACTCACTGACTGTCTCACGAACTCACCGCCTGCCTCTCCGACTCACCGACTGTCTCTCCGACTCACCGACTGCCACTACGACTCACCGACTGTCTCTCCGACTCACGGACTGTCTCTCCGACTCACCGACTGTCTCTCCGACTCACCGACTGCCTCTCTGACTCACCGACCGACTCACCGACTGTCTCTCCGACTCACCGACTGTCTCTCTGACTCACCGACTGTCTCTCCGACTCACCGATTGTCTCTCCGACTCACCGACTGTCTCTTCGACTCACCGACTGCCTCTCCGACTCACCGACCGTCTCACCGACTCACCGACTGTCTCTCCGACTCACCGACTGCCTCTCCGACTCACCGCCAAACCGACTGTCTCTCCGACTCACCGACTGTCTCACCGACTTACCGACCGTCTCACCGACTCACGGACTGTCTCTCCGACTCACCGACTGTGTCTCCGACTCACCGACTGCCTCTCTGACTCACCGACCGACTCACCGACTGTCTCTCCGACTCACCGACTGTCTCTCCGACTCACCGACTGTCTCTCCGACTCACCGATTGTCTCTCCCACTCACCGACTGTCTCTCCGACTCACCGACTGCCTCTCCGACTCACCGACCGTCTCACCGACTCACAGACCGTCTCACCGACTCACCAACTGTCTCTCCGACTCACCGATTGTCTCTCCCACTCACCGACTGTCTCTCCGACTCACCGACTGTCTCTCCGACTCACCGACTGTCTCTCCGACTCACCGATTGTCTCTCCCACTCACCGACTGTCTCTCCGACTCACCGACTGTCTCTCCGACTCACCGACTGTCTCTCCGACTCACCGACTGTCTGTCCGACTCACCGATTGTCTCTCCCACTCACCGACTGTCTCTCCGACTCACCGACTGCCTCTCCGACTCACCGCAAAACCGACTGTCTCTCCGACTCACCGACTGTCTCACCGACTCACAGGCCGTCTCACCGACTCACCAACTGTCTCTCCGACTCACCGACTGTCTCTCCGACTTACCGACCATCTCTCCGACTCACCGACTCACCGACTGTCTCTCCGAATCACTGACCGTCTCACCGACTCACCGACTGTCTCTCCGACTCACCGACCGTCTCTCCGACTCACCGACTGCCTCTCCGACTCACCGACTGCCACTCCGACTCACCGACTGACTCTCCGACTCACCGACTGCCTCTCCGATTCACCGACTGTCTCTCCGACTCACCGACTGCCTCTCCGACTCACCGACTGCCTCTCCGACTCACCGACTGCCTCTCCGACTCACCGACTGCCTCTCCGACTCACCGACTGCCTCTCCGACTCACCGACTGTCTCTCCGACTGACCGACTGCCTCTCCGACTCACCGACTGTCTCTCCGACTCACCGACTGTCTCTCCGACTCACCGACTGTCTCTCTGACTCACCGACTCACCGACTGTCTCTCCGACTCACCGACCGTCTCACCGAATCACCGACCATCTCACCGACTCACCGACTGTCTCTCCGACTCACCGACCATCTCACCGACTCACTGACTGTCTCTCCGACTCACCGACCGTCTCTCCGACTCACCGACCGTCTCACCAACTCATCGACCGTCTCACCAACTCACCGACTGTCTCTCCGACTCACCGACTCACCGACTGTCTCTCCGACTCACCGACTCACCGACCGACTCACCGACTCGCCGACCATCTCACCGACTCACCGACCGTCTCACCGACTCAACGACCGTTTCACCGACTCACCGACTGTCTCTCCGACTCACCGACTGTCTCTCCGACTCACCGACTGTCTCTCCGACTCACCGACTGCCTCTCTGACTCACCGACCGACTCACCGACTGTCTCTCCGACTCACCGACCGTCTCACCAACTCATCGACCGTCTCACCAACTCACCGACTGTCTCTCCGACTCACCGACTCACCGACTGTCTCTCCGACTCACCGACTCACCGACCGACTCACCGACTCGCCGACCATCTCACCGACTCACCGACCGTCTCACCGACTCAACGACCGTTTCACCGACTCACCGACTGTCTCTCCGACTCACCGACTGTCTCTCCGACTCACCGACTGTCTCTCCGACTCACCGACCGACTCACCGACTGTCTCTCCGACTCACCGACTGTCTCTCCAACTCACCGACTGTCTCTCCGACTCACCGACTGCCTCTCCGACTCACCGACTCACCGACTGTCTCTCCGACTCACCGACTGTCTCTCCGACTCACCGACTGTCTCTCCGACTCACCGACTGCCTCTCCGACTCACCGACCATCTCTCCGACTCACCGACTGTCTCTCCGACTCACCGACTGCCTCTCCGACTCACCGACCGCCTCTCCGACTCACCGACTGTCTCTCCAACTCACCGACTGTCTCTCTGACTCACCGACTGTCTCTCCGACTCACCGACTGCCTCTCTGACTCACCGACCGACTCACCGACTGTCTCTCCGACTCACCGACTGTCTCTCCGACTGACCGACTGCCTCTCCGACTCACCGACTACCTCTCCGACTCACCGACTGTCACTCCGACTCACCGACTGTCTCTCCGACTCACCGACTGTCTTTCCGACTCACCGACTGTCTCTCCGACTCACCGACTGCCTCTCTGACTCACCGACCGACTCACCGACTGTCTCTCCGACTCACCGACTGTCTCTCCGACTCACCGACTGCCTCTCCGACTCTCCGATTGTCTCACCGACTCACCGACTGCCTCTCCGACTCACCGACTGTCTCTCCGACTCACCGACTGCCTCTCCGACTCACCGACCGTCTCACCGACTCACCGACTGTCTCTCCGACTGACCGACCGTCTCACCGACTCACCGACTGTCTCTCCGACTCACCGACTGCCTCTCCGACTCACCGACCGTCTCACCGACTCACCGACTGTCTCTCCGACTCACCGACTGCCTCTCCGACTCACCGACCGTCTCACCGACTCACCGACTGTCTCTCCGACTCACCGACTGCCTCTCCGACTCACCGACAAACCTACTGTCTCTCCGACTCACCGACTCACCGACCGTCTCTCCGACTCACCGACCGTCTCTCCGACTCACCGACTGCCTCACCGACTCACCGACTCACCGACTGTCTCTCCGACTCACCGACTCACCGACCGTCTCTCCGACTCACCGACTCGCCGACCGTCTCACCGACTCACCGACCGACTCACCGACTCACCGACTGTCTCACCTACTCACCGACTGTCTCACCGACTCACCGACCGTCTCACCGACTCACCGACTGTCTCTCCGACTCACCGACTGTCTCTCCGACTCACCGACTGTCTCACCGACTCACCGACTGTCTCTCCGACTCACCGACCATCTCACCGACTCACCGACCGTCTCACCGACTCACCGACTGTCTCTCCGACTCACCGACTGTCTCTCCGACTCACCGACTGTCTCTCCGACTCACCGACTGCCTCTCTGACTCACCGTCCAACTCACCGACTGTCTCTCTGACTCACCGACTGTCTCTCTGACTTACCGACTGTCTCTCCGACTCACCGACTGCCTCTCCGACTCACCGACTCACCGACTGTCTCTCCGACTCACCGACTGTCTCTCCGACTCACCAACTGCCTCTCCGACTCACCGACTCACCGACTGTCTCTCCGACTCACCGACTGTCTCTCCGACTCACCGACCGCCTCTCCGACTCACCGACCGTCTCTCCGACTCACCGACTGTCTCTCCGTCTCACCGACTCATCGACTGTCTCTCCGACTCACCGACTGTCTCTCCGACTGACCGACTGCCACTCCGACTCACCGACTGTCTCTCCAACTCACCGACCGACTCTCCGACTCACCGACTGCCTCTCCGACTCACCGACCGCCTCTCCGACTCACCGACTGTCTCACGAACTCACCGACTGCCTCTCCGACTCACCGACTGTCTCTCCGACTCACCGACTGCCACTCTGACTCACCGACTGTCTCTCCGACTCACCGACTGTCTCTCCGACTCACCGACTGCCTCTCCGATTCACCGACTCTCTCTCCGACTCACCGACTGCCTCTCCGACTCACCGACTGCCTCTCCGACTCACCGACTGCCTCTCCGACTCACCGATTGCCTCTCCGACTCACCGACTGTCTCTCCGACTGACCGACTGCCTCTCCGACTCACCGACTGTCTCTCCAACTTACCGACTCACCGACTGTCTCTCTGACTCTCCGACTCACCGACTGTCTCTCCGACTCACCGACTGTCTCTCCGACTCACCGACTATCTCTCCGACTCACCGACTCACCGACTGTCTCTCCGACTCTCCGACTCACCGACTGTCTCTCCGACTCACCGACTATCTCTCCGACTCACCGACTCACCGACTGTCTCTCCGACTCTCCGACTCACCGACTCACCAACTGTCTCTCCGACTCACCAACTGCCTCTCCGACTCACCGACTGTTTCTCCGACTGTCTCTCCGACTCACCGACTGTCTCTCTGACTGTCTCTCCGACTCACCGACTGTCTCTCCGACTCACCGACTGTCTCTCTGACTCACCGACCGTCTCTCCGACTCACCAACTCACCGACTGTCTCTCCGACTCACCGACTCACCGACCGTCTCTCCGACTCACCGACCGTCTCTCCAACTCACCGACCGTCTCTCCGACTCACCGACTGCCTCTCCGACTCACCGACTCTCCGACTCACCGACTCACCGACTCACCGACTGTCTCTCCGACTCACCGACCGTCTCTCCGACTCACCGACTGCCTCTCCGACTCACCGACTGCCTCTCCGACTCACCCACTGTCTCTCCGACTCACCGACTGCCTCTCCGACTCACCGACTGTCTCACCGACTCACCGACTGCCTCTCGGACTCACCGACCTTCTCTCCGACTCACCGACTGTCTCACCGACTCACCGACTGCCTCTCCGACTCACCGACCGTCTCTCCGACTCACCGACTGTCTCTCCGACTCACCGACTGTCTCTCCGACTCACCGACTGTCTCTCCGACTCACCGACCGTCTCTCCGACTCACCGACCGCCTCTCCGACTCACCGACCGTCTCTCCGACTCACCGACTGTCTCTCCGACTCACCGACTCACCGACTGTCTCTCCGACTCAACGACTGTCTCTCCGACTGACCGACTGCCACTCCGACTCACCGACTGTCTCTCCAACTCACCGACCGACTCTCCGACTCACCGACTGCCTCTCCGACTCACCGACCGCCTCTCCGACTCACCGACTGTCTCACGAACTCACCGACTGCCTCTCCGACTCACCGACTGTCTCTCCGACTCACCGACTGCCACTCCGACTCACCGACTGTCTCTCCGACTCACGGACTGTCTCTCCGACTCACCGACTGTCTCTCCGACTCACCGACTGCCTCTCTGACTCAACGACCGACTCACCGACTGTCTCTCCGACTCACCGACTGTCTCTCCGACTCACCGACTGTCTCTCCGACTCACCGACTGTCTCTCCGACTCACCGACTGCCTCTCCGACTCACCGACCGTCTCACCGACTCACCGACTGTCTCTCCGACTCACCGACTGCCTCTCCGACTCACCGCCAAACCGACTGTCTCTCCGACTCACCGACTGTCTCACCGACTCACCGACCGTCTCACCGACTCACGGACTGTCTCTCCGACTCACCGACTGTCTCTCCAACTCACCGACTGCCTCTCTGACTCACCGACCGACTCACCGACTGTCTCTCCGACTCACCGACTGTCTCTCCGACTCACCGACTGTCTCTCCGACTCACCGATTGTCTCTCCGACTCACCGACTGTCTCTCCGACTCACCGACTGCCTCTCCGACTCACCGAAAGTCTCACCGACTCACCGACTGTCTCTCCGACTCACCGACTGCCTCTCCGACTCACCGCCAAACCGACTTTCTCTCCGACTCACCGACTGTCTCACCGACTCACCGACCGTCTCACCGACTCACCAACTGTCTCTCCGACTTACCGACCATCTCTCCGACTCACCGACTCACCGACTGTCTCTCCGACTCACCG
The DNA here is from genome assembly GCF_044704955.1 of Pristiophorus japonicus. Lineage (NCBI taxonomy): Eukaryota > Metazoa > Chordata > Chondrichthyes > Pristiophoridae > Pristiophorus > Pristiophorus japonicus. The sequence goes on from NW_027253216.1 coordinate 670,201, forward strand.
ACCGTCTCACCGACTCACCGACTGTCTCTCCGACTCACCGACCGTCTCTCCGACTCACCGACTGCCTCTCCGACTCACCGACTGTCTCTCCGACTCACCGACTGTCTCTCCGACTCACCGACTGCCTCTCTGACTCACCGACCGACTCACCGACTGTCTCTCCGACTCACCGACTGTCTCTCCGACTCACCGACTGTCTCTCCGACTCACCGATTGTCTCTCCGACTCACCGACTGTCTCTCCGACTCACCGACTGCCTCTCCGATTCACCGACTGTCTCTCCGACTCACCGACTGCCTCTCCGACTCACCGACTGCCTCTCCGACTCACCGACTGCCTCTCCGACACAACGACTGCCTCTCCGACTCACGGACTGCCTCTCCGACTCACCGACTGCCTCTCCGACTCACCGACTGCCTCTCTGACTCACCGACCGACTCACCGACTGTCTCTCCGACTCACCGACTGTCTCTCCGACTCACCGACTGTCTCTCCGACTCACCGATTGTCTCTCCGACTCACCGACTGTCTCTCCGACTCACCGACTGCCTCTCCGATTCACCGACTGTCTCTCCGACTCACCGACCGTCTCTCCGACTCACCGACCGCCTCTCCGACTCACCGACCGTCTCTCCGACTCACCGACTGTCTCTCCGACTCACCGACTCACCGACTGTCTCTCCGACTCAACGACTGTCTCTCCGACTGACCGACTGCCACTCCGACTCACCGACTGTCTCTCCAACTCACCGACCGACTCTCCGACTCACCGACTGCCTCTCCGACTCACCGACCGCCTCTCCGACTCACCGACTGTCTCACGAACTCACCGACTGCCTCTCCGACTCACCGACTGTCTCTCCGACTCACCGACTGCCACTCCGACTCACCGACTGTCTCTCCGACTCACGGACTGTCTCTCCGACTCACCGACTGTCTCTCCGACTCACCGACTGCCTCTCTGACTCAACGACCGACTCACCGACTGTCTCTCCGACTCACCGACTGTCTCTCCGACTCACCGACTGTCTCTCCGACTCACCGACTGTCTCTCCGACTCACCGACTGCCTCTCCGACTCACCGACCGTCTCACCGACTCACCGACTGTCTCTCCGACTCACCGACTGCCTCTCCGACTCACCGCCAAACCGACTGTCTCTCCGACTCACCGACTGTCTCACCGACTCACCGACCGTCTCACCGACTCACGGACTGTCTCTCCGACTCACCGACTGTCTCTCCAACTCACCGACTGCCTCTCTGACTCACCGACCGACTCACCGACTGTCTCTCCGACTCACCGACTGTCTCTCCGACTCACCGACTGTCTCTCCGACTCACCGATTGTCTCTCCGACTCACCGACTGTCTCTCCGACTCACCGACTGCCTCTCCGACTCACCGAAAGTCTCACCGACTCACCGACTGTCTCTCCGACTCACCGACTGCCTCTCCGACTCACCGCCAAACCGACTTTCTCTCCGACTCACCGACTGTCTCACCGACTCACCGACCGTCTCACCGACTCACCAACTGTCTCTCCGACTTACCGACCATCTCTCCGACTCACCGACTCACCGACTGTCTCTCCGACTCACCGACCGTCTCACCGACTCACCGACTGTCTCTCCGACTCACCGACCGTCTCTCCGACTCACCGACTGCCTCTCCGACTCACCGACTGTCTCTCCGACTCACCGACTGTCTCTCCGACTCACCGACTGCCTCTCTGACTCACCGACCGACTCACCGACTGTCTCTCCGACTCACCGACTGTCTCTCCGACTCACCGACTGTCTCTCCGACTCACCGATTGTCTCTCCGACTCACCGACTGTCTCTCCGACTCACCGACTGCCTCTCCGATTCACCGACTGTCTCTCCGACTCACCGACTGCCTCTCCGACTCACCGACTGCCTCTCCGACTCACCGACTGCCTCTCCGACACAACGACTGCCTCTCCGACTCACGGACTGCCTCTCCGACTCACCGACTGCCTCTCTGACTCACCGACTGTCTCTCCGACTCACCGACTGCCTCTCCGACTCACCGACCGTCTCACCGACTCACCGACCGTCTCTCCGACTCACCGACTGCCTCTCCGACTCACCGACAAACCGACTGTCTCTGCGACTCACCGACTCACCGACCGTCTCTCCGACTCACCGACCGTCTCTCCGACTCACCGACTGCCTCTCCGACTCACCGACTGCCTCACCGACTCACCGACTCACCGACTGTCTCTCCGACTCACCGACTCACCGACCGTCTCTCCGACTCACCGACCGTCTCTCCGACTCACCGACTCACCGACTCACCGACTCACCGACTGTCTCTCCAACTCACCGACCGACTCGCCGACCGTCTCACCGACTCACCGACCGACTCACCGACTCACCGACCGTCTCACCGACTCACCGACTGTCTCTCCGACTCACCGACCGTCTCACCAACTCACCGACCGTCTCACCGACTCACCGACTGTCTCTCCAACTCACCGACTCTCTCGCCGACTCACCGACTGTCTCACCGACTCACCGACTGCCTCTCTGACTCACCGACCGACTCACCGACTGTCTCTCCGACTCACCGACTGTCTCTCCGACTCACCGACTGCCTCTCTGACTCACCGACCGACTCACCGACTGTCTCTCCGACTCACCGACTGTCTCTCCGACTCACCGACTGTCTCTCCGACTCACCGACCGCCTCTCCAACTCACCGACCGTCTCTCCGACTCACCGACTGTCTCTCCGACTCACCGACTCACCGACTGTCTCTCCGACTCAACGACTGTCTCTCCGACTGACCGACTGCCACTCCGACTCACCGATTGTCTCTCCGACTCACCGACTGTCTCTCCGACTCACCGACTGCCTCTCCGACTCACCGAAAGTCTCACCGACTCACCGACTGTCTCTCCGACTCACCGACTGCCTCTCCGACTCACCGCCAAACCGACTTTCTCTCCGACTCACCGACTGTCTCACCGACTCACCGACCGTCTCACCGACTCACCAACTGTCTCTCCGACTCACCGATTGTCTCTCCGACTTACCGACCATCTCTCCGACTCACCGACTCACCGACTGTCTCTCCGACTCACCGACCGTCTCACCGACTCACCGACTGTCTCTCCGACTCACCGACCGTCTCTCCGACTCACCGACTGCCTCTCCGACTCACCGACTGTCTCTCCGACTCACCGACTGTCTCTCCGACTCACCGACTGCCTCTCTGACTCACCGACCGACTCACCGACTGTCTCTCCGACTCACCGACTGTCTCTCCGACTCACCGACTGTCTCTCCGACGCACCGATTGTCTCTCCGACTCACCGACTGTCTCTCCGACTCACCGACTGCCTCTCCGATTCACCGACTGTCTTTCCGACTCACCGACTGCCTCTCTGACTCACCGACCGACTCACCGACTGTCTCTCCGACTCACCGACTGTCTCTCCAACTCACCGACTGCCTCTCTGACTCACCGACCGACTCACCGACTGTCTCTCCAACTCACCGATTGTCTCTCCGACTCACCGACTCACCGACTGTCTCTCCGACTCACCGACTGTCTCTCCGACTCACCGACCGTATCTCCGACTCACCGACCGCCTCTCCGACTCACCGACCGTCTCTCCGACTCACCGACTGTCTCTCCGACTCACCGACTCACCGACTGTCTCTCCGACTCAATGACTGTCTCTCCGACTGACCGACTGCCACTCCGACTCACCGACTGTCTCTCCAACTCACCGATTGTCTCTCCGACTCACCGACTCACCGACTGTCTCTCCGACTCACCGACTGTCTCTCCGACTCACCGACCGTCTCTCCGACTCACCGACCGCCTCTCCGACTCACCGACCGTCTCTCCGACTCACCGACTGTCTCACCGACTCACAGGCCGTCTCACCGACTCACCAACTGTCTCTCCGACTCACCGACTGTCTCTCCGACTTACCGACCATCTCACCGACTCACCGACTGTCTCTCCGAATCACCGACCGCCTCTCCGACTCACTGACTGTCTCACGAACTCACCGCCTGCCTCTCCGACTCACCGACTGTCTCTCCGACTCACCGACTGCCACTCCGACTCACCGACTGTCTCTCCGACTCACGGACTGTCTCTCCGACTCACCGACTGTCTCTCCGACTCACCGACTGCCTCTCTGACTCACCGACCGACTCACCGACTGTCTCTCCGACTCACCGACTGTCTCTCTGACTCACCGACTGTCTCTCTGACTCACCGATTGTCTCTCCGACTCACCGACTGTCTCTTCGACTCACCGACTGCCTCTCCGACTCACCGACCGTCTCACCGACTCACCGACTGTCTCTCCGACTCACCGACTGCCTCTCCGACTCACCGCCAAACCGACTGTCTCTCCGACTCACCGACTGTCTCACCGACTTACCGACCGTCTCACCGACTCACGGACTGTCTCTCCGACTCACCGACTGTCTCTCCGACTCACCGACTGCCTCTCTGACTCACCGACCGACCCACCGACTGTCTCTCCGACTCACCGACTGTCTCTCCGACTCACCGACTGTCTCTCCGACTCACCGATTGTCTCTCCCACTCACCGACTGTCTCTCCGACTCACCGACTGCCTCTCCGACTCACCGACCGTCTCACCGACTCACAGACCGTCTCACCGACTCACCAACTGTCTCTCCGACTCTCCGATTGTCTCTCCCACTCACCGACTGTCTCTCCGACTCACCGACTGTCTCTCCGACTCACCGACTGTCTCTCCGACTCACCGATTGTCTCTCCCACTCACCGACTGTCTCTCCGACTCACCGACTGTCTCTCCGACTCACCGACTGTCTCTCCGACTCACCGACTGTCTCTCCGACTCACCGATTGTCTCTCCCACTCACCGACTGTCTCTCCGACTCACCGACTGCCTCTCCGACTCACCGCAAAACCGACTGTCTCTCCGAATCACTGACCGTCTCACCGACTCACCGACTGTCTCTCCGACTCACCGACCGTCTCTTCGACTCACCGACTGCCTCTCCGACTCACCGACTGCCACTCCGACTCACCGACTGACTCTCCGACTCACCGACTGCCTCTCCGATTCACCGACTGTCTCTCCGACTCACCGACTGCCTCTCCGACTCACCGACTGCCTCTCCGACTCACCGACTGCCTCTCCGACTCACCGACTGCCTCTCCGACTCACCGACTGCCTCTCCAACTCACCGACTGCCTCTCCGACTCACCGACTGTCTCTCCGACTGACCGACTGTCTCTCCAACTCACCGACTCTCTCGCCGACTCACCGACTGTCTCACCGACTCACCGACTGCCTCTCTGACTCACCGACCGACTCACCGACTGTCTCTCCGACTCACCGACTGTCTCTCCGACTCACCGACTGCCTCTCTGACTCACCGACCGACTCACCGACTGTCTCTCCGACTCACCGACTGTCTCTCCGACTCACCGACTGTCTCTCCGACTCACCGACCGCCTCTCCAACTCACCGACCGTCTCTCCGACTCACCGACTGTCTCTCCGACTCACCGACTCACCGACTGTCTCTCCGACTCAACGACAGTCTCTCCGACTGACCGACTGCCACTCCGACTCACCGATTGTCTCTCCGACTCACCGACTGTCTCTCCGACTCACCGACTGCCTCTCCGACTCACCGAAAGTCTCACCGACTCACCGACTGTCTCTCCGACTCACCGACTGCCTCTCCGACTCACCGCCAAACCGACTTTCTCTCCGACTCACCGACTGTCTCACCGACTCACCGACCGTCTCACCGACTCACCAACTGTCTCTCTGACTCACCGATTGTCTCTCCGACTTACCGACCATCTCTCCGACTCACCGACTCACCGACTGTCTCTCCGACTCACCGACCGTCTCACCGACTCACCGACTGTCTCTCCGACTCACCGACCGTCTCTCCGACTCACCGACTGCCTCTCCGACTCACCGACTGTCTCTCCGACTCACCGACTGTCTCTCCGACTCACCGACTGCCTCTCTGACTCACCGACCGACTCACCGACTGTCTCTCCGACTCACCGACTGTCTCTCCGACTCACCGACTGTCTCTCCGACGCACCGATTGTCTCTCCGACTCACCGACTGTCTCTCCGACTCACCGACTGCCTCTCCGATTCACCGACTGTCTCTCCGACTCACCGACTGCCTCTCTGACTCACCGACCGACTCACCGACTGTCTCTCCGACTCACCGACTGTCTCTCCGACTCACCGACTGCCTCTCTGACTCACCGACCGACTCACCGACTGTCTCTCCAACTCACCGATTGTCTCTCCGACTCACCGACTCACCGACTGTCTCTCCGACTCACCGACTGTCTCTCCGACTCACCGACCGTATCTCCGACTCACCGACCGCCTCTCCGACTCACCGACCGTCTCTCCGACTCACCGACTGTCTCTCCGACTCACCGACTCACCGACTGTCTCTCCGACTCAATGACTGTCTCTCCGACTGACCGACTGCCACTCCGACTCACCGACTGTCTCTCCAACTCACCGATTGTCTCTCCGACTCACCGACTCACCGACTGTCTCTCCGACTCACCGACTGTCTCTCCGACTCACCGACCGTCTCTCCGACTCACCGACCGCCTCTCCGACTCACCGACCGTCTCTCCGACTCACCGACTGTCTCACCGACTCACAGGCCGTCTCACCGACTCACCAACTGTCTCTCCGACTCACCGACTGTCTCTCCGACTTACCGACCATCTCACCGACTCACCGACTGTCTCTCCGAATCACCGACCGCCTCTCCGACTCACTGACTGTCTCACGAACTCACCGCCTGCCTCTCCGACTCACCGACTGTCTCTCCGACTCACCGACTGCCACTCCGACTCACCGACTGTCTCTCCGACTCACGGACTGTCTCTCCGACTCACCGACTGTCTCTCCGACTCACCGACTGCCTCTCTGACTCACCGACCGACTCACCGACTGTCTCTCCGACTCACCGACTGTCTCTCTGACTCACCGACTGTCTCTCTGACTCACCGATTGTCTCTCCGACTCACCGACTGTCTCTTCGACTCACCGACTGCCTCTCCGACTCACCGACCGTCTCACCGACTCACCGACTGTCTCTCCGACTCACCGACTGCCTCTCCGACTCACCGCCAAACCGACTGTCTCTCCGACTCACCGACTGTCTCACCGACTTACCGACCGTCTCACCGACTCACGGACTGTCTCTCCGACTCACCGACTGTCTCTCCGACTCACCGACTGCCTCTCTGACTCACCGACCGACCCACCGACTGTCTCTCCGACTCACCGACTGTCTCTCCGACTCACCGACTGTCTCTCCGACTCACCGATTGTCTCTCCCACTCACCGACTGTCTCTCCGACTCACCGACTGCCTCTCCGACTCACCGACCGTCTCACCGACTCACAGACCGTCTCACCGACTCACCAACTGTCTCTCCGACTCTCCGATTGTCTCTCCCACTCACCGACTGTCTCTCCGACTCACCGACTGTCTCTCCGACTCACCGACTGTCTCTCCGACTCACCGACTGTCTCTCCCACTCACCGACTGTCTCTCCGACTCACCGACTGTCTCTCCGACTCACCGACTGTCTCTCCGACTCACCGACTGTCTCTCCGACTCACCGATTGTCTCTCCCACTCACCGACTGTCTCTCCGACTCACCGACTGCCTCTCCGACTCACCGCAAAACCGACTGTCTCTCCGAATCACTGACCGTCTCACCGACTCACCGACTGTTTCTCCGACTCACCGACCGTCTCTCCGACTCACCGACTGCCTCTCCGACTCACCGACTGCCACTCCGACTCACCGACTGACTCTCCGACTCACCGACTGCCTCTCCGATTCACCGACTGTCTCTCCGACTCACCGACTGCCTCTCCGACTCACCGACTGCCTCTCCGACTCACCGACTGCCTCTCCGACTCACCGACTGCCTCTCCGACTCACCGACTGCCTCTCCGACTCACCGACTGTCTCTCCGACTGACCGACTGCCTCTCCGACTCACCGACTGTCTCTCCGACTCACCGACTGTCTCTCCGACTCACCGACTGTCTCTCTGACTCACCGACTCACCGACTGTCTCTCCGACTCACCGACCGTCTCACCGAATCACCGACCATCTCACCGACTCACCGACTGTCTCTCCGACTCACCGACCATCTCACCGACTCACTGACTGTCTCTCCGACTCACCGACCGTCTCTCCGACTCACCGACCGTCTCACCAACTCATCGACCGTCTCACCAACTCACCGACTGTCTCTCCGACTCACCGACTCACCGACTGTCTCTCCGACTCACCGACTCACCGACCGACTCACCGACTCGCCGACCATCTCACCGACTCACCGACCGTCTCACCGACTCAACGACCGTTTCACCGACTCACCGACTGTCTCTCCGACTCACCGACTGTCTCTCCGACTCACCGACTGTCTCTCCGACTCACCGACTGCCTCTCTGACTCACCGACCGACTCACCGACTGTCTCTCCGACTCACCGACCGTCTCACCAACTCATCGACCGTCTCACCAACTCACCGACTGTCTCTCCGACTCACCGACTCACCGACTGTCTCTCCGACTCACCGACTCACCGACCGACTCACCGACTCGCCGACCATCTCACCGACTCACCGACCGTCTCACCGACTCAACGACCGTTTCACCGACTCACCGACTGTCTCTCCGACTCACCGACTGTCTCTCCGACTCACCGACTGTCTCTCCGACTCACCGACCGACTCACCGACTGTCTCTCCGACTCACCGACTGTCTCTCCAACTCACCGACTGTCTCTCCGACTCACCGACTGCCTCTCCGACTCACCGACTCACCGACTGTCTCTCCGACTCACCGACTGTCTCTCCGACTCACCGACTGTCTCTCCGACTCACCAACTGCCTCTCCGACTCACCGACCGTCTCACCGACTCACCGACTGTCTCTCCGACTGACCGACCGTCTCACCGACTCACCGACTGTCTCTCCGACTCACCGACTGTCTCTCCGACTCACCAACTGCCTCTCTGACTCACCGACCGACTCACCGACTGTCTCTCCGACTCACCGACTGTCTCTCCGACTGACCGACTGCCTCTCCGACTCACCGACTACCTCTCCGACTCACCGACTGTCTCTCCGACTCACCGACTGTCTCTCCGACTCACCGACTGTCTTTCCGACTCACCGACTGTCTCTCCGACTCACCGACTGCCTCTCTGACTCACCGACCGACTCACCGACTGTCTCTCCGACTCACCGACTGTCTCTCCGACTCACCGACTGCCTCTCCGACTCTCCGATTGTCTCACCGACTCACCGACTGCCTCTCCGACTCACCGACTGTCTCTCCGACTCACCGACTGCCTCTCCGACTCACCGACCGTCTCACCGACTCACCGACTGTCTCTCCGACTGACCGACCGTCTCACCGACTCACCGACTGTCTCTCCGACTCACCGACTGCCTCTCCGACTCACCGACCGTCTCACCGACTCACCGACTGTCTCTCCGACTCACCAACTGCCTCTCCGACTCACCGACCGTCTCACCGACTCACCGACTGTCTCTCCGACTCACCGACTGCCTCTCCGACTCACCGACAAACCTACTGTCTCTCCGACTCACCGACTCACCGACCGTCTCTCCGACTCACCGACCGTCTCTCCGACTCACCGACTGCCTCACCGACTCACCGACTCACCGACTGTCTCTCCGACTCACCGACTCACCGACCGTCTCTCCGACTCACCGACTCGCCGACCGTCTCACCAACTCACCGACCGACTCACCGACTCACCGACTGTCTCACCTACTCACCGACTGTCTCACCGACTCACCGACCGTCTCACCGACTCACCGACTGTCTCTCCGACTCACCGACTGTCTCTCCGACTCACCGACTGTCTCACCGACTCACCGACTGTCTCTCTGACTCACCGACCATCTCACCGACTCACCGACCGTCTCACCGACTCACCGACTGTCTCTCCGACTCACCGACTGTCTCTCCGACTCACCGACTGTCTCTCCGACTCACCGACTGCCTCTCTGACTCACCGTCCAACTCACCGACTGTCTCTCTGACTCACCGACTGTCTCTCTGACTTACCGACTGTCTCTCCGACTCACCGACTGCCTCTCCGACTCACCGACTCACCGACTGTCTCTCCGACTCACCGACTGTCTCTCCGACTCACCAACTGCCTCTCCGACTCACCGACTCACCGACTGTCTCTCCGACTCACCGACTGTCTCTCCGACTCACCGACCGCCTCTCCGACTCACCGACCGTCTCTCCGACTCACCGACTGTCTCTCCGTCTCACCGACTCATCGACTGTCTCTCCGACTCACCGACTGTCTCTCCGAATGACCGACTGCCACTCCGACTCACCGACTGTCTCTCCAACTCACCGACCGACTCTCCGACTCACCGACTGCCTCTCCGACTCACCGACCGCCTCTCCGACTCACCGACTGTCTCACGAACTCACCGACTGCCTCTCCGACTCACCGACTGTCTCTCCGACTCACCGACTGCCACTCCGACTCACCGACTGTCTCTCCGACTCACCGACTGTCTCTCCGACTCACTGACTGCCTCTCCGATTCACCGACTGTCTCTCCGACTCACCGACTGCCTCTCCGACTCACCGACTGCCTCTCCGACTCACCGACTGCCTCTCCGACTCACCGATTGCCTCTCCGACTCACCGACTGTCTCTCCGACTGACCGACTGCCTCTCCGACTCACCGACTGTCTCTCCAACTTACCGACTCACCGACTGTCTCTCTGACTCTCCGACTCTCCGACTCACCGACTGTCTCTCCGACTCACCGACTGTCTCTCCGACTCACCGACTCACCGACTGTCTCTCCGACTCTCCGACTCACCGACTGTCTCTCCGACTCACCGACTCACCGACTGTCTCTCCGACTCACCGACTCACCAACTGTCTCTCCGACTCACCAACTGCCTCTCCGACTCACCGACTGTCTCACCGACTCACCGACTGTTTCTCCGACTGTCTCTCCGACTCACCGACTGTCTCTCTGACTGTCTCTCTGACTCACCGACCGTCTCTCCGACTCACCAACTCACCGACTGTCTCTCCGACTCACCGACTCACCGACCGTCTCTCCGACTCACCGACCGTCTCTCCAACTCACCGACCGTCTCTCCGACTCACCGACTGCCTCTCCGACTCACCGACTCTCCGACTCACCGACTCACCGACTCACCGACTGTCTCTCCGACTCACCGACCGTCTCTCCGACTCACCGACTGCCTCTCCGACTCACCGACTCTCCGACTCACCGACTCACCGACTGTCTTTCCGACTCACCGACTGTCTCTCCGACTCACCGACTGCCTCTCCGACTCACCCACTGTCTCTCCGACTCACCGACTGCCTCTCCGACTCACCGACTGTCTCACCGACTCACCGACTACCTCTCGGACTCACCGACCTTCTCTCCGACTCACCGACTGTCTCACCGACTCACCGACTGCCTCTCCGACTCACCGACCGTCTCTCCGACTCACCGACCGTCTCTCCGACTCACCGACCGTCTCTCCGACTCACCGACTGTCTCTCCGACTCACCGACCGACTCACCGACTCACCGACCGTCTCACCAACTCACCGACCGTCTCACCGAATCACCGACTGTCTCTCCGACTCACCGACCGTCTCACCAACTCACCGACCGTCTCACCGACTCACCGACTGTCTCTCCTACTCACCGACTGTCTTGCCGACTCACCGACTGTCTCTCCGACTCACCGACTGCCTCTCTGACTCACCGACCGACTCACCGACTGTCTCTCCGACTCACCGACTGTCTCTCCGACTCACCGACTGCCTCTCTGACTCACCGACCGACTCACCGACTGTCTCTCCGACTCACCGACTGTCTCTCCGACTCACCGACTGTCTCTCCGACTCACCGACTGTCTCTCCGACTCACCGACCGTCTCTCCGACTCACCGACCGTCTCTCCGACTCACCGACTGTCTCTCCGACTCACCGACTCACCGACTGTCTCTCCGACTCAACGACTGTCTCTCCGACTGACCGACTGCCACTCCGACTCACCGACTGTCTCTCCAACTCACCGACCGACTCTCCGACTCACCGACTGCCTCTCCGACTCACCGACCGCCTCTCCGACTCACCGACTGTCTCACGAACTCACCGACTGCCTCTCCGACTCACCGACTGTCTCTCCGACTCACCGACTGCCACTCCGACTCACCGACTGTCTCTCCGACTCACGGACTGTCTCTCCGACTCACCGACTGTCTCTCCGACTCACCGACTGCCTCTCTGACTCAACGACCGACTCACCGACTGTCTCTCCGACTCACCGACTGTCTCTCCGACTCACCGACTGTCTCTCCGACTCACCGACTGCCTCTCCGACTCACCGACCGTCTCACCGACTCACCGACTGTCTCTCCGACTCACCGACTGCCTCTCCGACTCACCGCCAAACCGACTGTCTCTCCGACTCACCGACTGTCTCACCGACTCACCGACCGTCTCACCGACTCACGGACTGTCTCTCCGACTCACCGACTGTCTCTCCAACTCACCGACTGCCTCTCTGACTCACCGACCGACTCACCGACTGTCTCTCCGACTCACCGACTGTCTCTCCGACTCACCGACTGTCTCTCCGACTCACCGATTGTCTCTCCGACTCACCGACTGTCTCTCCGACTCACCGACTGCCTCTCCGACTCACCGAAAGTCTCACCGACTCACCGACTGTCTCTCCGACTCACCGACTGCCTCTCCGACTCACCGCCAAACCGACTTTCTCTCCGACTCACCGACTGTCTCACCGACTCACCGACCGTCTCACCGACTCACCAACTATCTCTCCGACTTACCGACCATCTCTCCGACTCACCGACTCACCGACTGTCTCTCCGACTCACCGACCGTCTCACCGACTCACCGACTGTCTCTCCGACTCACCGACCGTCTCTCCGACTCACCGACTGCCTCTCCGACTCACCGACTGTCTCTCCGACTCACCGACTGTCTCTCCGACTCACCGACTGCCTCTCTGACTCACCGACCGACTCACCGACTGTCTCTCCGACTCACCGACTGTCTCTCCGACTCACCGACTGTCTCTCCGACTCACCGATTGTCTCTCCGACTCACCGACTGTCTCTCCGACTCACCGACTGCCTCTCCGATTCACCGACTGTCTCTCCGACTCACCGACTGCCTCTCCGACTCACCGACTGCCTCTCCGACTCACCGACCGTCTCACCGACTCACCGACCGTCTCTCCGACTCACCGACTGCCTCTCCGACTCACCGACAAACCGACTGTCTCTGCGACTCACCGACTCACCGACCATCTCTCCGACTCACCGACCGTCTCTCCGACTCACCGACTGCCTCTCCGACTCACCGACTGCCTCACCGACTCACCGACTCACCGACTGTCTCTCCGACTCACCGACTCACCGACCGTCTCTCCGACTCACCGACCGTCTCTCCGACTCACCGACTCACCGACTCACCGACTCACCGACTGTCTCTCCGACTCACCGACCGACTCGCCGACCGTCTCACCGACTCACCGACCGACTCACCGACTCACCGACCGTCTCACCGACTCACCGACTGTCTCTCCGACTCACCGACCGTCTCACCAACTCACCGACCGTCTCACCGACTCACCGACTGTCTCTCCAACTCACCGACTCTCTCGCCGACTCACCGACTGTCTCTCCGACTCACCGACTGCCTCTCTGACTCACCGACCGACTCACCGACTGTCTCTCCGACTCACCGACTGTCTCTCCGACTCACCGACTGCCTCTCTGACTCACCGACCGACTCACCGACTGTCTCTCCGACTCACCGACTGTCTCTCCGACTCACCGACTGTCTCTCCGACTCACCGACCGCCTCTCCAACTCACCGACCGTCTCTCCGACTCACCGACTGTCTCTCCGACTCACCGACTCACCGACTGTCTCTCCGACTCAACGACTGTCTCTCCGACTGACCGACTGCCACTCCGACTCACCGATTGTCTCTCCGACTCACCGACTGTCTCTCCGACTCACCGACTGCCTCTCCGACTCACCGAAAGTCTCACCGACTCACCGACTGTCTCTCCGACTCACCGACTGCCTCTCCGACTCACCGCCAAACCGACTTTCTCTCCGACTCACCGACTGTCTCACCGACTCACCGACCGTCTCACCGACTCACCAACTGTCTCTCCGACTCACCGATTGTCTCTCCGACTTACCGACCATCTCTCCGACTCACCGACTCACCGACTGTCTCTCCGACTCACCGACCGTCTCACCGACTCACCGACTGTCTCTCCGACTCACCGACCGTCTCTCCGACTCACCGACTGCCTCTCCGACTCACCGACTGTCTCTCCGACTCACCGACTGTCTCTCCGACTCACCGACTGCCTCTCTGACTCACCGACCGACTCACCGACTGTCTCTCCGACTCACCGACTGTCTCTCCGACTCACCGACTGTCTCTCCGACGCACCGATTGTCTCTCCGACTCACCGACTGTCTCTCCGACTCACCGACTGCCTCTCCGACTCACCGACTGCCTCTCCGACTCAATGACTGTCTCTCCGACTGACCGACTGCCACTCCGACTCACCGACTGTCTCTCCAACTCACCGATTGTCTCTCCGACTCACCGACTCACCGACTGTCTCTCCGACTCACCGACTGTCTCTCCGACTCACCGACCCTCTCTCCGACTCACCGACCGCCTCTCCGACTCACCGACCGTCTCTCCGACTCACCGACTGTCTCTCCGACTCACCGACTCACCGACTGTCTCTCCGACTCAATGACTGTCTCTCCGACTGACCGACTGTCTCTCCAACTCACCGACCGACTCTCCGACTCGCCGACTGCCTCTCCGACTCACCGACCGCCTCTCCGACTCACTGACTGTCTCACGAACTCACCGACTGCCTCTCCGACTCACCGACTGTCTCTCCGACTCACCGACTGTCTCTCCGACTCACCGACCGCCTCTCCGACTCACTGACTGTCTCACGAACTCACCGACTGCCTCTCCGACTCACCGACTGTCTTTCCGACTCACCGACCGACTCTCCGACTCACGGACTGTCTCTCCGACTCACCGACTATCTCTCCGACTCACCGACTGCCTCTCTGACTCACCGACCGACTCACCGACTGCCTCTCCGACTCACCGACTGTCTCTCCGACTCACCGACTGTCTCTCCGACTCACCGATTGTCTCTCCGACTTACCGACTGTCTCTCCGACTCACCGACCGCCTCTCCGACTCACTGACTGTCTCACGAACTCACCGCCTGCCTCTCCGACTCACCGACTGTCTCTCCGACTCACCGACTGCCACTCCGACTCACCGACTGTCTCTCCGACTCACGGACTGTCTCTCCGACTCACCGACTGTCTCTCCGACTCACCGACTGCCTCTCTGACTCACCGACCGACTCACCGACTGTCTCTCCGACTCACCGACTGTCTCTCTGACTCACCGACTGTCTCTCCGACTCACCGATTGTCTCTCCGACTCACCGACTGTCTCTTCGACTCACCGACTGCCTCTCCGACTCACCGACCGTCTCACCGACTCACCGACTGTCTCTCCGACTCACCGCCAAACCGACTGTCTCTCCGACTCACCGACTGTCTCACCGACTTACCGACCGTCTCACCGACTCACGGACTGCCTCTCCGACTCACCGACTGCCTCTCTGACGCACCGACCGACTCACCGACTGTCTCTCCGAATCACCGACTGTCTCTCCGACTCACCGACTGTCTCTCCGACTCACCGACTGCCTCTTCGACTCACCGACTGCCTCTCCGACTCACCGACCGTCTCACCGACTCACCGACTGTCTCTCCGACTCACCGACTGCCTCTCCGACTCACCGCCAAACCGACTGTCTCTCCGACTCACCGACTGTCTCACCGACTTACCGACCGTCTCACCGACTCACGGACTGTCTCTCCGACTCACCGACAGCCTCTCTGACTCACCGACCGACTCACCGACTGTCTCTCCGACTCACCGACTGTCTCTCCGACTCACCGACTGTCTCTCCGACTCACCGATTGTCTCTCCCACTCACCGACTGTCTCTCCGACTCACCGACTGCCTCTCCGACTCACCGACCGTCTCACCGACTCACAGACCGTCTCACCGACTCACCAACTGTCTCTCCGACTCACCGATTGTCTCTCCCACTCACCGACTGTCTCTCCAACTCACCGACTGTCTCTCCGACTCACCGCCTGTCTCTCCGACTCACCGATTGTCTCTCCCACTCACCGACTGTCTCTCCGACTCACCGACTGTCTCTCCGACTCACCGACTGTCTCTCCGACTCACCGACTGTCTCTCCGACTCACCGATTGTCTCTCCCACTCACCGACTGTCTCTCCGACTCACCGACTGCCTCTCCGACTCACCGCAAAACCGACTGTCTCTCCGACTCACCGACTGTCTCACCGACTCACAGAACGTCTCACCGACTCACCAACTGTCTCTCCGACTCACCGACTGTCTCTCCGACTTACCGACCATCTCTCCGACTCACCGACTCACCGACTGTCTCTCCGAATCACTGACCGTCTCACCGACTCACCGACTGTCTCTCCGACTCACCGACCGTCTCTCCGACTCACCGACTGCCTCTCCGACTCACCGACTGCCACTCCGACTCACCGACTGACTCTCCGACTCACCGACTGCCTCTCCGATTCACCGATTGTCTCTCCGACTCACCGACTGCCTCTCCGACTCACCGACTGCCTCTCCGACTCACCGACTGCCTCTCCGACTCACCGACTGCCTCTCCGACTCACGGACTGCCTCTCCGACTCACCGACTGCCTCTCCGACTCACCGACTGTCTCTCCGACTGACCGACTGCCTCTCCGACTCACCGACTGTCTCTCCGACTCACCGACTGTCTCTCCGACTCACCGACTGTCTCTCTGACTCACCGACTGTCTCTCCAACTTACCGACTCACCGACTGTCTCTCCGACTCACCGACCGTCTCACCGACTCACCGACCATCTCACCGACTCACCGACTGTCTCTCCGACTCACCGACCGTCTCTCCGACTCACCGACTGTCTCTCCGACTCACCGACCGTCTCACCGACTCACCGACCATCTCACCGACTCACTGACTGTCTCTCCGACTCACCGACCGTCTCTCCGACTCACCGACCGTCTCACCAACTCATCGACCGTCTCACCAACTCACCGACTGTCTCTCCGACTCACCGACTCACCGACCGACTCACCGACTCGCCGACCATCTCACCGACTCACCGACCGTCTCACCGACTCAACGACCGTTTCACCGACTCACCGACTGTCTCTCCGACTCACCGACTGTCTCTCCGACTCACCGACTGTCTCTCCGACTCACCGACTGCCTCTCTGACTCACCGACCGACTCACCGACTGTCTCTCCGACTCACCGACTGTCTCTCCAACTCACCGACTGTCTCCGACTCACCGACTGCCTCTCCGACTCACCGACTCACCGACTGTCTCTCCGACTCACCGACTGTCTCTCCGACTCACCGACTGCCTCTCCGACTCACCGACTGCCTCTCCGACTGACCGACTGCCTCTCCGACTCACCGACTACCTCTCCGACTCGCCGACTGTCTCTCCGACTCACCGACTGTCTCTCCGACTCACCGACTGTCTTTCCGACTGACCGACTGTCTCTCCGACTCACCGACTGCCTCTCTGACTCACCGACCGACTCACCGACTGTCTCTCCGACTCACCGACTGTCTCTCAGACTCACCGACTGCCTCTCCGACTCTCCGATTGTCTCACCGACTCACCGACTGTCTCTCCGACTGACCGACCGTCTCACCGACTCACCGACTGTCTCTCCGACTCACCGACTGCCTCTCCGACTCACCGACCGTCTCACCGACTCACCGACTGTCTCTCCGACTCACCGAATGCCTCTCCGACTCACCGACAAACCTACTGTCTCTCCGACTCACCGACTCACCGACCGTCTCTCCGACTCACCGACCGTCTCTCCGACTCACCGACTGCCTCACCGACTCACCGACTCACCGACTGTCTCTCCGACTCACCGACTCACCGACCGTCTCTCCGACTCACCGACCGTCTCTCCGACTCACCGACTCACCGACCGTCTCTCCGACTCACCGACTCGCAGACCGTCTCACCGACTCACCGACCGTCTCACCGACTCACCGACCGACTCACCGACTCACCGACTGTCTCACCTACTCACCGACTGTCTCACCGACTCACCGACTGTCTCACCTACTCACCGACTGTCTCACCGACTCACCGACCGTCTCACCGACTCACCGACTGTCTCTCTGACTCACCGTCCAACTCACCGACTGTCTCTCTGACTCACCGAATGTCTCTCTGACTTACCGACTGTCTCTCCGACTCACCGACTGCCTCTCCGACTCACCGACTCACCGACTGTCTCTCCGACTCACCGACTGTCTCTCCGACTCACCGACTGCCTCTCCGACTCACCGACTCACCGACTGTCTCTCCGACTCACCGACCGCCTCTCCGACTCACCGACCGTCTCTCCGACTCACCGACTGTCTCTCCGTCTCACCGACTCATCGACTGTCTCTCCGACTCACCGACTGTCTCTCCAACTCACCGACCGACTCTCCGACTCACCGACTGCCTCTCCGACTCACCGACCGCCTCTCCGACTCACCGACTGTCTCACGAACTCACCGACTGCCTCTCCGACTCACCGACTGTCTCTCCGACTCACCGACTGCCACTCCGACTCACCGACTGTCTCTCCGACTCACCGACTGTCTCTCCGACTCACCGACTGTCTCTCCGACTCACCGACTGCCTCTCCGACTCACCGACTGCCTCTCCGACTCACCGACTGCCTCTCCGACTCACCGACTGCCTCTCCGACTCACCGACTGTCTCTCCGACTGACCGACTGCCTCTCCGACTCACCGACTGTCTCTCCAACTTACCGACTCACCGACTGTCTCTCCGACTCTCCGACTCTCCGACTCACCGACTGTCTCTCCGACTCACCGACTGTCTCTCCGACTCTCCGACTCACCGACTCACCGACTGTCTCTCCGACTCTCCGACTCACCGACTGTCTCTCCGACTCACCGACTCACCGACTGTCTCTCCGACTCTCCGACTCACCGACTGTCTCTCCGACTCACCGACTGTCTCTCCGACTCACCGACTGTCTCTCCGACTCACCGACTGTCTCTCCACTCACCGACTGTCTCACCGACTCACCGACTCACCGACTGTCTCTCCGACTCACCGACTCACCGACTGCCTCTCCGACTCACCGACTGTCTCACCGACTCACCGACTGTCTCTCCGACTCACCGACCATCTCACCGACTCACCAACTGTCTCTCCGACTCACCGACTGCCACTCCGACTCACCGACTGTCTCTCCAACTCACCGACCGACTCTCCGACTCGCCGACTGCCTCTCCGACTCACCGACTGCCACTCCGACTCACCGACTGTCTCTCCGACTCACGGACTGTCTCTCCGACTCACCGGCTGCCACTCCGACTCACCGACTGTCTCTCCGACTCACCGACTGTCTCTCCGACTCACCGACTGTCTCACGAACTCACCGACTGCCTCTCCGACTCACCGACTGTCTCTCCGACTCACCGACTGCCACTCCGACTCACCGACTGTCTCTCCGACTCACGGACTGTCTCTCCGACTCACCGACTGTCTCTCCGACTCACCGACTGCCTCTCTGACTCACCGACCGACTCACCGACTGCCTCTCCGACTCACCGACTGTCTCTCCGACTCACCGACTGTCTCTCCGACTCACCGATTGTCTCTCCGACTTACCGACTGTCTCTCCGACTCACCGACCGCCTCTCCGACTCACTGACTGTCTCACGAACTCACCGCCTGCCTCTCCGACTCACCAACTGTCTCTCCGACTCACCGACTGCCACTCCGACTCACCGACTGCCACTCCGACTCACCGACTGTCTCTCCGACTCACGGAGTGTCTCTCCGACTCACCGACTGTCTCTCCGACTCACCGACTGCCTCTCTGACTCACCGACCGACTCACCGACTGTCTCTCCGACTCACCGATTGTCTCTCCGACTCACCGACTGTCTCTTCGACTCACTGACTGCCTCTCCGACTCACCGACCGTCTCACCGACTCACCGACTGTCTCTCCGACTCACCGACTGCCTCTCCGACTCACCGCCAAACCGACTGTCTCTCCGACTCACCGACTGTCTCACTGACTTACCGACCGTCTCACCGACTCACGGACTGTCTCTCCGACTCACCGACTGCCTCTCTGACTCACCGACCGACTCACCGACTGTCTCTCCGACTCACCGACTGTCTCTCCGACTCACCGACTGTCTCTCCGACTCACCGATTGTCTCTCCCACTCACCGACTGTCTCTCCGACTCACCGACTGCCTCTCCGACTCACCGACCGTCTCACCGACTCACCAACTGTCTCTCCGACTCACCGACTGCCTCTCCGACTCACCGCAAAACCGACTGTCTTTCCGACTCACCGACTGTCTCACCGACTCACAGACCGTCTCACCGACTCACCAACTGTCTCTCCGACTCACCGACTGTCTCTCCGACTTACCGACCATCTCTCCGACTCACCGACTCACCGACTGTCTCTCCGAATCACTGACCGTCTCACCGACTCACCGACTGTCTCTCCGACTCACCGACCGTCTCTCCGACTCACCGACTGCCTCTCCGACTCACCGACTGCCACTCCGACTCACCGACTGACTCTCCGACTCACCGACTGCCTCTCCGATTCACCGACTGTCTCTCCGACTCACCGACTGCCTCTCCGATTCACCGACTGTCTCTCCGACTCACCGACTGCCTCTCCGACTCACCGACTGCCTCTCCGACTCAGCGACTGCCTCTCCGACTCACCGACTGACTCTCCGACTCACCGACTGCCTCTCCGATTCACCGACTGTCTCTCTGACTCACCGACTGTCTCTCCAACTTACCGACTCACCGACTGTCTCTCCGACTCACCGACCGTCTCACCGACTCACCGACCATCTCACCGACTCACCGACTGTCTCACCAACTCACCGACTGTCTCTCCGACTCACCGACTCACCGACCGACTCACCGACTCGCCGACCATCTCACCGACTCACCGACCGTCTCACCGACTCAACGACCGTTTCACCGACTCACCGACTGTCTCTCCGACTCACCGACTGTCTCTCCGACTCACCGACTGTCTCTCCGACTCACCGACTGCCTCTCTGACTCACCGACCGACTCACCGACTGTCTCTCCGACTCACCGACTGTCTCTCCAACTCACCGACTGTCTCCGACTCACCGACTGCCTCTCCGACTCACCGACTCACCGACTGTCTCTCCGACTCACCGACTGTCTCTCCGACTCACCGACTGCCTCTCCGACTCACCGACTGCCTCTCCGACTGACCGACTGCCTCTCCGACTCACCGACTACCTCTCCGACTCGCCGACTGTCTCTCCGACTCACCGACTGTCTCTCCGACTCACCGACTGTCTTTCCGACTGACCGACTGTCTCTCCGACTCACCGACTGCCTCTCTGACTCACCGACCGACTCACCGACTGTCTCTCCGACTCACCGACTGTCTCTCAGACTCACCGACTGCCTCTCCGACTCTCCGATTGTCTCACCGACTCACCGACTGTCTCTCCGACTGACCGACCGTCTCACCGACTCACCGACTGTCTCTCCGACTCACCGACTGCCTCTCCGACTCACCGACCGTCTCACCGACTCACCGACTGTCTCTCCGACTCACCGAATGCCTCTCCGACTCACCGACAAACCTACTGTCTCTCCGACTCACCGACTCACCGACCGTCTCTCCGACTCACCGACCGTCTCTCCGACTCACCGACTGCCTCACCGACTCACCGACTCACCGACTGTCTCTCCGACTCACCGACTCACCGACCGTCTCTCCGACTCACCGACCGTCTCTCCGACTCACCGACTCACCGACCGTCTCTCCGACTCACCGACTCGCAGACCGTCTCACCGACTCACCGACCGTCTCACCGACTCACCGACCGACTCACCGACTCACCGACTGTCTCACCTACTCACCGACTGTCTCACCGACTCACCGACTGTCTCACCTACTCACCGACTGTCTCACCGACTCACCGACCGTCTCACCGACTCACCGACTGTCTCTCTGACTCACCGTCCAACTCACCGACTGTCTCTCTGACTCACCGAATGTCTCTCTGACTTACCGACTGTCTCTCCGACTCACCGACTGCCTCTCCGACTCACCGACTCACCGACTGTCTCTCCGACTCACCGACTGTCTCTCCGACTCACCGACTGCCTCTCCGACTCACCGACTCACCGACTGTCTCTCCGACTCACCGACCGCCTCTCCGACTCACCGACCGTCTCTCCGACTCACCGACTGTCTCTCCGTCTCACCGACTCATCGACTGTCTCTCCGACTCACCGACTGTCTCTCCAACTCACCGACCGACTCTCCGACTCACCGACTGCCTCTCCGACTCACCGACCGCCTCTCCGACTCACCGACTGTCTCACGAACTCACCGACTGCCTCTCCGACTCACCGACTGTCTCTCCGACTCACCGACTGCCACTCCGACTCACCGACTGTCTCTCCGACTCACCGACTGTCTCTCCGACTCACCGACTGTCTCTCCGACTCACCGACTGCCTCTCCGACTCACCGACTGCCTCTCCGACTCACCGACTGCCTCTCCGACTCACCGACTGCCTCTCCGACTCACCGACTGTCTCTCCGACTGACCGACTGCCTCTCCGACTCACCGACTGTCTCTCCAACTTACCGACTCACCGACTGTCTCTCCGACTCTCCGACTCTCCGACTCACCGACTGTCTCTCCGACTCACCGACTGTCTCTCCGACTCTCCGACTCACCGACTCACCGACTGTCTCTCCGACTCTCCGACTCACCGACTGTCTCTCCGACTCACCGACTCACCGACTGTCTCTCCGACTCTCCGACTCACCGACTGTCTCTCCGACTCACCGACTGTCTCTCCGACTCACCGACTGTCTCTCCGACTCACCGACTGTCTCTCCACTCACCGACTGTCTCACCGACTCACCGACTCACCGACTGTCTCTCCGACTCACCGACTCACCGACTGCCTCTCCGACTCACCGACTGTCTCACCGACTCACCGACTGTCTCTCCGACTCACCGACCATCTCACCGACTCACCAACTGTCTCTCCGACTCACCGACTGCCACTCCGACTCACCGACTGTCTCTCCAACTCACCGACCGACTCTCCGACTCGCCGACTGCCTCTCCGACTCACCGACTGCCACTCCGACTCACCGACTGTCTCTCCGACTCACGGACTGTCTCTCCGACTCACCGGCTGCCACTCCGACTCACCGACTGTCTCTCCGACTCACCGACTGTCTCTCCGACTCACCGACTGTCTCACGAACTCACCGACTGCCTCTCCGACTCACCGACTGTCTCTCCGACTCACCGACTGCCACTCCGACTCACCGACTGTCTCTCCGACTCACGGACTGTCTCTCCGACTCACCGACTGTCTCTCCGACTCACCGACTGCCTCTCTGACTCACCGACCGACTCACCGACTGCCTCTCCGACTCACCGACTGTCTCTCCGACTCACCGACTGTCTCTCCGACTCACCGATTGTCTCTCCGACTTACCGACTGTCTCTCCGACTCACCGACCGCCTCTCCGACTCACTGACTGTCTCACGAACTCACCGCCTGCCTCTCCGACTCACCAACTGTCTCTCCGACTCACCGACTGCCACTCCGACTCACCGACTGCCACTCCGACTCACCGACTGTCTCTCCGACTCACGGAGTGTCTCTCCGACTCACCGACTGTCTCTCCGACTCACCGACTGCCTCTCTGACTCACCGACCGACTCACCGACTGTCTCTCCGACTCACCGATTGTCTCTCCGACTCACCGACTGTCTCTTCGACTCACTGACTGCCTCTCCGACTCACCGACCGTCTCACCGACTCACCGACTGTCTCTCCGACTCACCGACTGCCTCTCCGACTCACCGCCAAACCGACTGTCTCTCCGACTCACCGACTGTCTCACTGACTTACCGACCGTCTCACCGACTCACGGACTGTCTCTCCGACTCACCGACTGCCTCTCTGACTCACCGACCGACTCACCGACTGTCTCTCCGACTCACCGACTGTCTCTCCGACTCACCGACTGTCTCTCCGACTCACCGATTGTCTCTCCCACTCACCGACTGTCTCTCCGACTCACCGACTGCCTCTCCGACTCACCGACCGTCTCACCGACTCACCAACTGTCTCTCCGACTCACCGACTGCCTCTCCGACTCACCGCAAAACCGACTGTCTTTCCGACTCACCGACTGTCTCACCGACTCACAGACCGTCTCACCGACTCACCAACTGTCTCTCCGACTCACCGACTGTCTCTCCGACTTACCGACCATCTCTCCGACTCACCGACTCACCGACTGTCTCTCCGAATCACTGACCGTCTCACCGACTCACCGACTGTCTCTCCGACTCACCGACCGTCTCTCCGACTCACCGACTGCCTCTCCGACTCACCGACTGCCACTCCGACTCACCGACTGACTCTCCGACTCACCGACTGCCTCTCCGATTCACCGACTGTCTCTCCGACTCACCGACTGCCTCTCCGATTCACCGACTGTCTCTCCGACTCACCGACTGCCTCTCCGACTCACCGACTGCCTCTCCGACTCAGCGACTGCCTCTCCGACTCACCGACTGACTCTCCGACTCACCGACTGCCTCTCCGATTCACCGACTGTCTCTCTGACTCACCGACTGTCTCTCCAACTTACCGACTCACCGACTGTCTCTCCGACTCACCGACCGTCTCACCGACTCACCGACCATCTCACCGACTCACCGACTGTCTCTCCGACTCACCGACCGTCTCTCCGACTCACCGACTGTTTCTCCGACTCACCGACCGTCTCACCGACTCACCGACCATCTCACCGACTCACTGACTGTCTCTCCGACTCACCGACCGTCTCTCCGACTCACCGACCGTCTCACCAACTCATCGACCGTCTCACCGTCTCACCGACCATCTCACCGACTCACTGACTGTCTCTCCGACTCACCGACCGTCTCACCAACTCACCGACTATCTCTCCGACTCACCGACTCACCGACTGTCTCTCCGACTCACCGACTCACCGACCGACTCACCGACTCAACGACCGTTTCACCGACTCACCGACTGTCTCTCCGACTCACCGACTGTCTCTCCGACTCACCGACTGCCTCTCTGACTCACCGACCGACTCACCGACTGTCTCTCCGACTCACCGACTGCCTCTCCGACTGACCGACTGTCTCTCCAACTTACCGACTCACCGACTGTCTCTCCGACTCTCCGACTCTCCGACTCACCGACTGTCTCTCCGACTCACCGACTGTCTCTCCGACTCACCGACTCACCGACTGTCTCTCCGACTCTCCGACTCACCGACTGTCTCTCCGACTCACCGACTCACCGACTGTCTCTCCGACTCTCCGACTCACCGACTGTCTCTCCGACTCACCGACTGTCTCTCCGACTCACCGACTGTCTCTCCACTCACCGACTGTCTCACCGACTCACCGACTCACCGACTGTCTCTCCGACTCACCGACTCACCGACTGCCTCTCCGACTCACCGACTGTCTCACCGACTCACCGACTGTCTCTCCGACTCACCGACCATCTCACCGACTCACCAACTGTCTCTCCGACTCACCGACTGCCACTCCGACTCACCGACTGTCTCTCCAACTCACCGACCGACTCTCCGACTCACCGACTGTCTCTCCAACTCACCGACTGTCTCTCCGACTCGCCGACTGCCTCTCCGACTCACGGACTGTCTCTCCGACTCACCGACTGTCTCACGAACTCACCGACTGCCTCTCCGACTCACCGAAAGTCTCTCCAACTCACCGACCGACTCTCCGACTCGCCGACTGCCTCTCCGACTCACGGACTGTCTCTCCGACTCACCGACTGTCTCACGAACTCACCGACTGCCTCTCCGACTCACCGACTGTCTCTCCGACTCACCGACTGTCTCACGAACTCACCGACTGCCTCTCCGACTCACCGACTGTCTCTCCGACTCACCGACTGTCTCTCCGACTCACGGACTGTCTCTCCGACTCACCGACTGTCTCGAGAACTCACCGACTGCCTCTCCGACTCACCGACTGTCTCTCCGACTCACCGACTGCCACTCCGACTCACCGACTGTCTCTCCGACTCACGGACTGTCTCTCCGACTCACCGACTGTCTCTCCGACTCACCGACTGCCTCTCTGACTCACCGACCGACTCACCGACTGCCTCTCCGACTCACCGACTGTCTCTCCGACTCACCGACTGTCTCTCCGACTCACCGATTGTCTCTCCGACTTACCGACTGTCTCTCCGACTCACCGACTGTCTCTTCGACTCACTGACTGCCTCTCCGACTCACCGACCGTCTCACCGACTCACCGACTGTCTCTCCGACTCACCGACTGCCTCTCCGACTCACCGCCAAACCGACTGTCTCTCCGACTCACCGACTGTCTCACCGACTTACCGACCGTCTCACCGACTCACGGACTGTCTCTCCGACTCACCGACTGTCTCACCGACTCACCGACTGTCTCTCCGACTCACCGACTGTCTCTCCGACTCACCGACCGTCTCACCGACTCACGGACTGTCTCTCCGACTCACCGACTGTCTCTCCGACTCACCGACTGCCTCTCCGACTCACCGCAAAACCGACTGTCTCTCCGACTCACCGACTGTCTCACCGACTCACAGACCGTCTCACCGACTCACCAACTGTCTCTCCGACTCACCGACTGTCTCTCCAACTTACCGACCATCTCTCCGACTCACCGACTCACCGACTGTCTCTCCGAATCACTGACCGTCTCACCGACTCACCGACTGTCTCTCCGACTCACCGACCGTCTCTCCGACTCACCGACTGCCTCTCCGACTCACCGACTGCCACTCCGACTCACCGACTGACTCTCCGACTCACCGACTGCCTCTCCGATTCACCGACTGTCTCTCCGACTCACCGACTGCCTCTCCGACTCACCGACTGCCTCTCCGACTCACCGACTGTCTCTCCGACTCAGCGACTGCCTCTCCGACTCACCGACTGCCTCTCCGACTCACGGACTGCCTCTCCGACACACCGACTGCCTCTCCGACTCACCGACTGTCTCTCCGACTGACCGACTGCCTCTCCGACTCACCGACTGTCTCTCCGACTCACCGACTGTCTCTCCGACTCACCGACTGTCTCTCTGACTCACCGACTGTCTCTCCAACTTACCGACTCACCGACTGTCTCTCCGACTCACCGACCGTCTCACCGACTCACCGACCATCTCACCGACTCACCGACTGTCTCTCCGACTCACCGACCGTCTCTCCGACTCACCGACTGTTTCTCCGACTCACCGACCGTCTCACCGACTCACCGACCATCTCACCGACTCACTGACTGTCTCTCCGACTCACCGACCGTCTCTCCGACTCACCGACCGTCTCACCAACTCATCGACCGTCTCACCAACTCACCGACTGTCTCTCCGACTCACCGACTCACCGACTGTCTCTCCGACTCACCGACTCACCGACCGACTCACCGACTCAACGACCGTTTCACCGACTCACTGACTGTCTCTCCGACTCACCGACTGTCTCTCCGACTCACCGACTGCCTCTCTGACTCACCGACCGACTCACCGACTGTCTCTCCGACTCACCGACTGTCTCTCCAACTCACCGACTGTCTCTCCGACTCACCGACTGCCTCTCCGACTCACTGACTCACCGACTGTCTCTCCGACTCACCGACTGTCTCTCCGACTCACCGACTGTCTCTCCGACTCACCGACTGTCTCTCCAACTCACCGACTGTCTCTCTGACTCACCGACCGACTCACCGACTGTCTCTCCGACTCACCGACTGTCTCTCCAACTCACCGACTGTCTCTCCGACTCACCGACTGCCTCTCCGACTCACCGACTCACCGACTGTCTCTCCGACTCACCGACTGTCTCTCCGACTTACCGACCATCTCTCCGACTCACCGACTCACCGACTGTCTCTCCGAATCACTGACCGTCTCACCGACTCACCGACTGTCTCTCCGACTCACCGACCGTCTCTCCGACTCACCGACTGCCTCTCCGACTCACCGACTGCCACTCCGACTCACCGACTGACTCTACGACTCACCGACTGCCTCTCCGATTCACCGACTGTCTCTCCGACTCACCGACTGCCTCTCCGACTCACCGACTGCCTCTCCGACTCACCGACTGCCTCTCCGACTCACCGACTGCCTCTCCGACTCACGGACTGCCTCTCCGACTCACCGACTGCCTCTCCGACTCACCGACTGTCTCTCCGACTGACCGACTGCCTCTCCGACTCACCGACTGTCTCTCCGACTCACCGACTGTCTCTCCGACTCACCGACTGTCTCTCTGACTCACCGACTCTCTCTCCAACTTACCGACTCACCGACTATCTCTCCGACTCACCGACCGTCTCACCGACTCACCGACCATCTCACCGACTCACCGACTGTCTCTCCGACTCACCGACTGTCTCTCCGACTCACCGACTGTCTCTCCGACTCACCGACCGTCTCTCCGACTCACCGACCGTCTCTCCAACTCACCGACCGTCTCACCAACTCACCGACCATCTCACCAACTCACTGACTGTCTCTCCGACTCACCGACCGTCTCTCCGACTCATCGACCGTCTCACCGACTCATCGACCGTCTCACCATCTCACCGACTGTCTCTCCGTCTCACCGACTCACCGACTGTCTCTCCGCCTCACCGACCGTCTCACCGACACATCGACCGTCTCACCATCTCACCGACTGTCTCTCCGTCTCACCGACTCACCGACTGTCTCTCCGACGCACCGACTCACCGACCGTCTCACCGACTCAACGACCGTTTCACCGACTCACCGACTGTCTCTCCGACTCACCGACTGTCTCTCCGACTCACCGACTGTCTCTCCGACTCACCGACCGACTCACCGACTGTCTCTCCGACTCACCGACTGTCTCTCCGACTCACCGACCGACTCACCGACTCACCGACCGACTCACCGACTCGCCGACCATCTCACCGACTCACCGACCGTCTCACCGACTCACCGACTGTCTCTCCGACTCACCGACTGTCTCTCCGACTCACCGACTGCCTCTCTGACTCACCGACCGACTCACCGACTGTCTCTCCGACTCACAGACTGTCTCTCCAACTCACCGACTGTCTCTCCGACTCACCGACTGCCTCTCCGACTCACCGCCTCACCGACTGTCTCTCCGACTCACCGACTGTCTCTCCGACTCACCGACTGTCTCTCCGACTGACCGACTGCCTCTCCGACTCACCGACTGTCTCTCCGACTCACCGACTGTCTCTCCGACTCACCGACTGTCTCTCTGACTCACCGACTGTCTCTCCAACTTACCGACTCACCGACTGTCTCTCCGACTCACCGACCGTCTCACCGACTCACCGACCATCTCACCGACTCACCGACTGTCTCTCCGACTCACCGACCGTCTCTCCGACTCACCGACTGTTTCTCCGACTCACCGACCGTCTCACCGACTCACCGACCATCTCACCGACTCACTGACTGTCTCTCCGACTCACCGACCGTCTCTCCGACTCACCGACCGTCTCACCAACTCATCGACCGTCTCACCGACTCACCGACCATCTCACCGACTCACTGACTGTCTCTCCGACTCACCGACCGTCTCACCAACTCACCGACTGTCTCTCCGACTCACCGACTCACCGACTGTCTCTCCGACTCACCGACTCACCGACCGACTCACCGACTCAACGACCGTTTCACCGACTCACCGACTGTCTCTCCGACTCACCGACTGTCTCTCCGACTCACCGACTGCCTCTCCGACTCACCGACTGTCTCTCCAACTTACCGACTCACCGACTGTCTCTCCGACTCTCCGACTCTCCGACTCACCGACTGTCTCTCCGACTCACCGACTGTCTCTCCGACTCACCGACTGTCTCTCCGACTCACCGACTGTCTCTCCGACTCTCCGACTTACCGACTCACCGACTGTCTCTCCGACTCTCCGACTCACCGACTGTCTCTCCGACTCACCGACTCACCGACTGTCTCTCCGACTCTCCGACTCACCGACTGTCTCTCCGACTCACCGACTGTCTCTCCGACTCACCGACTGTCTCTCCGACTCACCGACTGTCTCTCCACTCACCGACTGTCTCACCGACTCACCGACTCACCGACTGTCTCTCCGACTCACCGACTCACCGACTGCCTCTCCGACTCACCGACTGTCTCACCGACTCACCGACTGTCTCTCCGACTCACCGACCATCTCACCGACTCACCAACTGTCTCTCCGACTCACCGACTGCCACTCCGACTCACCGACTGTCTCTCCAACTCACCGACCGACTCTCCGACTCACCGACTGTCTCTCCAACTCACCGACTGTCTCTCCGACTCACCGACTGCCACACCGACTCACCGAAAGTCTCTCCAACTCACCGACCGACTCTCCGACTCGCCGACTGCCTCTCCGACTCACGGACTGTCTCTCCGACTCACCGACTGCCACACCGACTCACCGACTGTCTCTCCGACTCACGGACTGTCTCTCCGACTCACCGACTGTCTCACGAACTCACCGACTGCCTCTCCGACTCACCGACTGTCTCTCCGACTCACCGACTGCCACTCCGACTCACCGACTGTCTCTCCGACTCACGGACTGTCTCTCCGACTCACCGACTGTCTCTCCGACTCACCGACTGTCTCTCCGACTCACCGACTGTCTCTCCGACTCACCGACTGCCTCTCCGACTCACCGATTGTCTCTCCGACTTACCGACTGTCTCTCCGACTCACCGACCGCCTCTCCGACTCACTGACTGTCTCACGAACTCACCGCCTGCCTCTCTGACTCACCAACTGTCTCTCCGACTCACCGACTGCCACTCCGACTCACCGACTGTCTCTCCGACTCACGGAGTGTCTCTCCGACTCACCGACTGTCTCTCCGACTCACTGACTGCCTCTCTGACTCACCGACCGACTCACCGACTGTCTCTCCGACTCACCGACTGTCTCTCTGACTCACCGACTGTCTCTCCGACTCACCGATTGTCTCTCCGACTCACCGACTGTCTCTTCGACTCACTGACTGCCTCTCCGACTCACCGGCCGTCTCACCGACTCACCGACTGTCTCTCCGACTCACCGACTGCCTCTCCGACTCACCGCCAAACCGACTGTCTCTCCGACTCACCGACTGTCTCACCGACTTACCGACCGTCTCACCGACTCACGGACTGTCTCTCCGACTCACCGACTGTCTCACCGACTTACCGACCGTCTCACCGACTCACGGACTGTCTCTCCGACTCACCGACTGTCTCTCCGACTCACCGACTGCCTCTCCGACTCACCGCAAAACCGACTGTCTCTCCGACTCACCGACTGTCTCACCGACTCACAGACCGTCTCACCGACTCACCAACTGTCTCTCCGACTCACCGACTGTCTCTCCGACTTACCGACCATCTCTCCGACTCACCGACTCACCGACTGTCTCTCCGAATCACTGACCGTCTCACCGACTCACCGACTGTCTCTCCGACTCACCGACCGTCTCTCCGACTCACCGACTGCCTCTCCGACTCACCGACTGCCACTCCGACTCACCGACTGACTCTCCGACTCACCGACTGCCTCTCCGATTCACCGACTGTCTCTCCGACTCACCGACTGCCTCTCCGACTCACCGACTGCCTCTCCGACTCACCGACTGTCTCTCCGACTCAGCGACTGCCTCTCCGACTCACCGACTGCCTCTCCGACTCACGGACTGCCTCTCCGACTCACCGACTGCCTCTCCGACTCACCGACTGTCTCTCCGACTGACCGACTGCCTCTCCGACTCACCGACTGTCTCTCCGACTCACCGACTGTCTCTCCGACTCACCGACTGTCTCTCTGACTCACCGACTGTCTCTCCAACTTACCGACTCACCGACTGTCTCTCCGACTCACCGACCGTCTCACCGACTCACCGACCATCTCACCGACTCACCGACCGTCTCACCGACTCACCGACCATCTCACCGACTCACCGACTGTTTCTCCGACTCACCGACCGTCTCACCGACTCACCGACCATCTCACCGACTCACTGACTGTCTCTCCGACTCACCGACCGTCTCTCCGACTCACAGACCGTCTCACCAACTCATCGACCGTCTCACCAACTCACCGACTGTCACTCCGACTCACCGACTCACCGACTGTCTCTCCGACTCACCGACTCACCGACCGACTCACCGACTCAACGACCGTTTCACCGACTCACCGACTGTCTCTCCGACTCACCGACTGTCTCTCCGACTCACCGACTGCCTCTCTGACTCACCGACCGACTCACCGACTGTCTCTCCGACTCACCGACTGTCTCTCCAACTCACCGACTGTCTCTCCGACTCACCGACTGCCTCTCCGACTCACCGACTCACCGACTGTCTCTCCGACTCACCGACTGTCTCTCCGACTCACCGACTGTCTCTCCGACTCTCCGACTTACCGACTCACCGACTGTCTCTCCGACTCTCCGACTCACCGACTGTCTCTCCGACTCACCGACTCACCGACTGTCTCTCCGACTCTCCGACTCACCGACTGTCTCTCCGACTCACCGACTGTCTCTCCGACTCACCGACTGTCTCTCCGACTCACCGACTGTCTCTCCACTCACCGACTGTCTCACCGACTCACCGACTCACCGACTGTCTCTCCGACTCACCGACTCACCGACTGCCTCTCCGACTCACCGACTGTCTCACCGACTCACCGACTGTCTCTCCGACTCACCGACCATCTCACCGACTCACCAACTGTCTCTCCGACTCACCGACTGCCACTCCGACTCACCGACTGTCTCTCCAACTCACCGACCGACTCTCCGACTCACCGACTGTCTCTCCAACTCACCGACTGTCTCTCCGACTCACCGACTGCCACACCGACTCACCGAAAGTCTCTCCAACTCACCGACCGACTCTCCGACTCGCCGACTGCCTCTCCGACTCACGGACTGTCTCTCCGACTCACCGACTGCCACACCGACTCACCGACTGTCTCTCTGACTCACGGACTGTCTCTCCGACTCACCGACTGTCTCACGAACTCACCGACTGCCTCTCCGACTCACCGACTGTCTCTCCGACTCACCGACTGCCACTCCGACTCACCGACTGTCTCTCCGACTCACGGACTGTCTCTCCGACTCACCGACTGTCTCTCCGACTCACCGACTGTCTCTCCGACTCACCGACTGTCTCTCCGACTCACCGACTGCCTCTCCGACTCACCGATTGTCTCTCCGACTTACCGACTGTCTCTCCGACTCACCGACCGCCTCTCCGACTCACTGACTGTCTCACGAACTCACCGCCTGCCTCTCTGACTCACCAACTGTCTCTCCGACTCACCGACTGCCACTCCGACTCACCGACTGTCTCTCCGACTCACGGAGTGTCTCTCCGACTCACCGACTGTCTCTCCGACTCACTGACTGCCTCTCTGACTCACCGACCGACTCACCGACTGTCTCTCCGACTCACCGACTGTCTCTCTGACTCACCGACTGTCTCTCCGACTCACCGATTGTCTCTCCGACTCACCGACTGTCTCTTCGACTCACTGACTGCCTCTCCGACTCACCGGCCGTCTCACCGACTCACCGACTGTCTCTCCGACTCACCGACTGCCTCTCCGACTCACCGCCAAACCGACTGTCTCTCCGACTCACCGACTGTCTCACCGACTTACCGACCGTCTCACCGACTCACGGACTGTCTCTCCGACTCACCGACTGTCTCACCGACTTACCGACCGTCTCACCGACTCACGGACTGTCTCTCCGACTCACCGACTGTCTCTCCGACTCACCGACTGCCTCTCCGACTCACCGCAAAACCGACTGTCTCTCCGACTCACCGACTGTCTCACCGACTCACAGACCGTCTCACCGACTCACCAACTGTCTCTCCGACTCACCGACTGTCTCTCCGACTTACCGACCATCTCTCCGACTCACCGACTCACCGACTGTCTCTCCGAATCACTGACCGTCTCACCGACTCACCGACTGTCTCTCCGACTCACCGACCGTCTCTCCGACTCACCGACTGCCTCTCCGACTCACCGACTGCCACTCCGACTCACCGACTGACTCTCCGACTCACCGACTGCCTCTCCGATTCACCGACTGTCTCTCCGACTCACCGACTGCCTCTCCGACTCACCGACTGCCTCTCCGACTCACCGACTGTCTCTCCGACTCAGCGACTGCCTCTCCGACTCACCGACTGCCTCTCCGACTCACGGACTGCCTCTCCGACTCACCGACTGCCTCTCCGACTCACCGACTGTCTCTCCGACTGACCGACTGCCTCTCCGACTCACCGACTGTCTCTCCGACTCACCGACTGTCTCTCCGACTCACCGACTGTCTCTCTGACTCACCGACTGTCTCTCCAACTTACCGACTCACCGACTGTCTCTCCGACTCACCGACCGTCTCACCGACTCACCGACCATCTCACCGACTCACCGACTGTCTCTCCGACTCACCGACCGTCTCTCCGACTCACCGACTGTTTCTCCGACTCACCGACCATCTCACCGACTCACTGACTGTCTCTCCGACTCACCGACCGTCTCTCCGACTCACAGACCGTCTCACCAACTCATCGACCGTCTCACCAACTCACCGACTGTCACTCCGACTCACCGACTCACCGACTGTCTCTCCGACTCACCGACTCACCGACCGACTCACCGACTCAACGACCGTTTCACCGACTCACCGACTGTCTCTCCGACTCACCGACTGTCTCTCCGACTCACCGACTGCCTCTCTGACTCACCGACCGACTCACCGACTGTCTCTCCGACTCACCGACTGTCTCTCCAACTCACCGACTGTCTCTCCGACTCACCGACTGCCTCTCCGACTCACCGACTCACCGACTGTCTCTCCGACTCACCGACTGTCTCTCCGACTCACCGACTGTCTCTCCGACTCACCGACTGCCTCTCCGACTCACCGACCGCCTCTCCGACTCACCGACTGTCTCTCCAACTCACCGACTGTCTCTCTGACTCACCGACCGACTCACCGACTGTCTCTCCGACTCACCGACTGTCTCTCCAACTCACCGACTGTCTCTCCGACTCACCGACTGCCTCTCCGACTCACCGACTCACCGACTGTCTCTCCGACTCACCGACTGTCTCTCTGACTCACCGACTGTCTCTCCGACTCACCGACTGCCTCTCTGACTCACCGACCGACTCACCGACTGTCTCTCCGACTCACCGACTGTCTCTCCGACTGACCGACTGCCTCTCCGACTCACCGACTACCTCTCCGACTCACCGACTGTCTCTCCGACTCACCGACTGTCTCTCCGACTCACCGACTGTCTTTCCGACTCACCGACTGTCTCTCCGACTCACCGACTGCCTCTCTGACTCACCGACCGACTCACCGACTGTCTCTCCGACTCACCGACTGTCTCTCCGACTCACCGACTGCCTCTCCGACTCTCCGATTGTCTCACCGACTCACCGACTGTCTCTCCGACTCACCAACTGTCTCTCCGACTCACCGACTGCCTCTCCGACTCACCGACCGTCTCTCCGACTCACCGACTGTCTCTCCGACTCGCCGACTGTCTCTCCGACTCACCGACTGCCTCTCTGACTCACCGTCCAACTCACCGACTGTCTCTCTGACTCACCGACTGTCTCTCTGACTTACCGACTGTCTCTCCGACTCACCGACTCACCGACTGTCTCTCCGACTCACCGACTGTCTCTCCGACTCACCGACTGCCTCTCCGACTCACCGACTCACCGACTGTCTCTCCGACTCACCGACTGTCTCTCCGACTCACGGACTGTCTCTCCGACTCACCGACTGCCACTCCGACTCACCGACTGTCTCTCCGACTCACGGACTGTCTCTCCGACTCACCGACCATCTCACCGACTCACTGACTGTCTCTCCGACTCACCGACTGTCTCTCCGACTCACAGACCGTCTCACCAACTCATCGACCGTCTCACCAACTCACCGACTGTCACTCCGACTCACCGACTCACCGACTGTCTCTCCGACTCACCGACTCACCGACCGACTCACCGACTCAACGACCGTTTCACCGACTCACCGACTGTCTCTCCGACTCACCGACTGTCTCTCCGACTCACCGACTGCCTCTCTGACTCACCGACCGACTCACCGACTGTCTCTCCGACTCACCGACTGTCTCTCCAACTCACCGACTGTCTCTCCGACTCACCGACTGCCTCTCCGACTCACCGACTCACCGACTGTCTCTCTGACTCACCGACTGTCTCTCCGACTCACCGACTGTCTCTCCGACTCACCGACTGCCTCTCCGACTCACCGACCATCTCTCCGACTCACCGACTGTCTCCGACTCACCGACTGCCTCTCCGACTCACCGACCGCCTCTCCGACTCACCGACTGTCTCTCCAACTCACCGACTGTCTCTCTGACTCACCGACCGACTCACCGACTGTCTCTCCGACTCACCGACTGTCTCTCCAACTCACCGACTGTCTCTCCGACTCACCGACTGCCTCTCCAACTCACCGACTCACCGACTGTCTCTCCGACTCACCGACTGTCTCTCTGACTCACCGACTGTCTCTCCGACTCACCGACTGCCTCTCTGACTCACCGACCGACTCACCGACTGTCTCTCCGACTCACCGACTGTCTCTCCGACTGACCGACTGCCTCTCCGACTCACCGACTACCTCTCCGACTCACCGACTGTCTCTCCGACTCACCGACTGTCTCTCCGACTCACCGACTGTCTTTCCGACTCACCGACTGTCTCTCCGACTCACCGACTGCCTCTCTGACTCACCGACCGACTCACCGACTGTCTCTCCGACTCACCGACTGTCTCTCCGACTCACCGACTGCCTCTCCGACTCTCCGATTGTCTCACCGACTCACCGACTGTCTCTCCGACTCACCAACTGTCTCTCCGACTCACCGACTGCCTCTCCGACTCACCGACCGTCTCACCGACTCACCGACTGTCTCTCCGACTGGCCGACCGTCTCACCGACTCACCGACTGTCTCTCCGACTCACCGACTGCCTCTCCGACTCACCGACCGTCTCACCGACTCACCGACTGTCTCTCCGACTCACCGACTGCCTCTCCGACTCACCGACAAACCTACTGTCTCTCCGACTCACCGACTCACCGACCGTCTCTCCGACTCACCGACTGTCTCTCCGACTCACCGACTGTCTCTCCGACTCACCGACTGCCTCTCTGACTCACCGTCCAACTCACCGACTGTCTCTCTGACTCACCGACTGTCTCTCTGACTTACCGACTGTCTCTCCGACTCACCGACTCACCGACTGTCTCTCCAACTCACCGACTGTCTCTCCGACTCACCGACTGCCTCTCCGACTCACCGACTCACCGACTGTCTCTCCGACTCACCGACTGTCTCTCCGACTCACCGACTGTCTCTCCGACTCACCGACTGCCACTCCGACTCACCGACTGTCTCTCCGACTCACGGACTGTCTCTCCGACTCACCGACTGTCTCTCCGACTCACCGACTGCCTCTCTGACTCACCGACCAACTCACCGACTGTCTCTCCGACTCACCGACTGTCTCTCTGACTCACCGACCGACTCACCGACTGTCTCTCTGACTCACCGACTGTCTCTCCGACTGACCGACTGCCTCTCCGACTCACCGACTACCTCTCCGACTCACCGACTGTCTCTCCGACTCACCGACTGCCTCTCTGACTCACCGACCGACTCACCGACTGTCTCTCCGACTCACCGACTGTCTCTCCGACTCACCGACTGCCTCTCTGACTCACCGACCGACTCACCGACTGTCTCTCCGACTCACCGACTGTCTCTCCGACTCACCGACTGTCTCTCCGACTATCCGATTGTCTCACCGACTCACCGACTGCCTCTCCGACTCACCGACTGTCTCTCCGACTCACCGACTGTCTCTCCGACTCACCGACTGCCTCTCCGACTCACCGACCGTCTCACCGACTCACCGACTGTCTCTCCGACTGGCCGACCGTCTCACCGACTCACCGACTGTCTCTCCGACTCACCGACTGCCTCTCCGACTCACCGACCGTCTCACCGACTCACCGACTGTCTCTCCGACTCACCGACTCACCGACCGTCTCTCCGACTCACCGACTGTCTCTCCGACTCACCGACTGTCTCGCCGACTCACCGACTGTCTCTCCGACTCACCGACTGCCTCTCTGACTCACCGTCCAACTCACCGACTGTCTCTCTGACTCACCGACTGTCTCTCTGACTTACCGACTGTCTCTCCGACTCACCGACTCACCGACTGTCTCTCCGACTCACCGACTGTCTCTCCGACTCACCGACTGCCTCTCCGACTCACCGACTCACCGACTGTCTCTCCGACTCACCGACTGTCTCTCCGACTCACGGACTGTCTCTCCGACTCACCGACTGTCTCTCCGACTCACCGACTGCCTCTCTGACTCACCGACCGACTCACCGACTGTCTCTCCGACTCACCGACTGTCTCTCCGACTCACCGATTGTCTCTCCGACTCACCGACTGTCTCTTCGACTCACCGACTGCCTCTCCGACTCACCGACCGTCTCACCGACTCACTGACTGTCTCTCCGACTCACCGACTGCCTCTCCGACTCACCGCCAAACCGACTGTCTCTCCGACTCACCGACTGCCTCTCTGACTCACCGACCGACTCACCGACTGTCTCTCCGACTCACCGACTGTCTCTCCGACTCACCGACTGTCTCTCCGACTCACCGATTGTCTCTCCCACTCACCGACTGTCTCTCCGACTCACCGACTGCCTCTCCGACTCACCGACCGTCTCACCGACTCACCAACTGTCTCTCCGACTCACCGACTGCCTCTCCGACTCACCGCAAAACCGACTGTCTCTCCGACTCACCGACTGTCTCACCGACTTACCGACCGTCTCACCGACTCACAGACCGTCTCACCGACTCACCAACTGTCTCTCCGACTCACCGACTGTCTCTCCGACTTACCGACCATCTCTCCGACTCACCGACTCACCGACTGTCTCTCCGAATCACTGACCGTCTCACCGACTCACCGACTGTCTCTCCGACTCACCGACCGTCTCTCCGACTCACCGACTGCCTCTCCGACTCACCGACTGCCACTCCGACTCACCGACTGACTCTACGACTCACCGACTGCCTCTCCGATTCACCGACTGTCTCTCCGACTCACCGACTGCCTCTCCGACTCACCGACTGCCTCTCCGACTCACCGACTGCCTCTCCGACTCACCGACTGCCTCTCCGACTCACGGACTGCCTCTCCGACTCACCGACTGCCTCTCCGACTCACCGACTGTCTCTCCGACTGACCGACTGCCTCTCCGACTCACCGACTGTCTCTCCGACTCACCGACTGTCTCTCCGACTCACCGACTGTCTCTCTGACTCACCGACTGTCTCTCCAACTTACCGACTCACCGACTGTCTCTCCGACTCACCGACCGTCTCACCGACTCACCGACCATCTCACCGACTCACCGACTGTCTCTCCGACTCACCGACTGTCTCTCCGACTCACCGACTGTCTCTCCGACTCACCGACCGTCTCTCCGACTCACCGACCGTCTCTCCAACTCACCGACCGTCTCACCAACTCACCGACCATCTCACCAACTCACTGACTGTCTCTCCGACTCACCGACCGTCTCTCCGACTCATCGACCGTCTCACCGACTCATCGACCGTCTCACCATCTCACCGACTGTCTCTCCGTCTCACCGACTCACCGACTGTCTCTCCGACTCACCGACCGTCTCACCGACTCATCGACCGTCTCACCATCTCACCGACTGTCTCTCCGTCTCACCGACTCACCGACTGTCTCTCCGACTCACCGACTCACCGACCGACTCACCGACTCGCCGACCATTTCACCGACTCACCGACCGTCTCACCGACTCAACGACCGTTTCACCGACTCACCGACTGTCTCTCCGACTCACCGACTGTCTCTCCGACTCACCGACTGTCTCTCCGACTCACCGACTGTCTCTCCGACTCACCGACCGACTCACCGACTGTCTCTCCGACTCACCGACTGTCTCTCCGACTCACCGACCGACTCACCGACTCACCGACCGACTCACTGACTCGCCGACCATCTCACCGACTCACCGACCGTCTCACCGACTCACCGACTGTCTCTCCGACTCACCGACTGTCTCTCCGACTCACCGACTGCCTCTCTGACTCACCGACCGACTCACCGACTGTCTCTCCGACTCACCGACTGTCTCTCCAACTCACCGACTGTCTCTCCGACTCACCGACTGCCTCTCCGACTCACCGACTCACCGACTGTCTCTCCGACTCACCGACTGTCTCTCCGACTCACCGACTGCCTCTCCGACTCACCGACCATCTCTCCGACTCACCGACTGTCTCTCCGACTCACCGACTGCCTCTCCGACTCACCGACCGCCTCTCCGACTCACCGACTGTCTCTCCAACTCACCGACTATCTCTCTGACTCACCGACTGTCTCTCCGACTCACCGACTGCCTCTCTGACTCACCGACCGACTCACCGACTCACCGACTGTCTCTCCAACTCACCGACTGTCTCTCTGACTCACCGACTGTCTCTCCGACTCACCGACTGCCTCTCTGACTCACCGACCGTCTCACCGACTCACCGACTGTCTCTCCGACTCACCGACTGCCTCTCCGACTCACCGACTCACCGACTGTCTCTCCGACTCACCGACTGTCTCTCCGACTCACCGACTGTCTCTCCGACTCACCGACTCACCGACCGTCTCTCCGACTCACCGACCGTCTCTCCGACTCACCGACTGCCTCACCGACTCACCAACACACCGACTGTCTCTCCGACTCACCGACCGTCTCTCCGACTCACCGACTCACCGACCGTCTCTCCGACTCACCGACTCACCGACCGTCTCTCCGACTCACCGACCGTCTCTCCGACTCACCGACTGCCTCACCGACTCACCGACTCACCGACCGTCTCTCCGACTCACCGACCGTCTCTCCGACTCACCGACTCACCGACCGTCTCTCCGACTCACCGATCGTCTCTCCGACTCACCGACTCGCCGACCGTCTCACCGACTCACCGACCGTCTCTCCGACTCACCGACCGACTCACCGACTCACCGACTGTCTCACCTACTCACCGACTGTCTCACCGACTCACCGACCGTCTCACCGACTCACCGACTGTCTCTCCGACACACCGACCATCTCACCGACTCACCGACCGTCTCACCGACTCACCGACTGTCTCTCCGACTCACCGACTGTCTCTCCGACTCACCGACTGTCTCTCCAACTCACCGACTGTCTCTCTGACTCACCGACTGTCTCTCTGACTTACCGACTGTCTCTCCGACTCACCGACTGCCTCTCCGACTCACCGACTCACCGACTGTCTCTCCGACTCACCGACTGTCTCTCCGACTCACCGACTGCCTCTCCGACTCACCGACTCACCGACTGTCTCTCCGACTCACCGACTGTCTCTCCGACTCACCGACTGTCTCTCCGACTCACCGACCGCCTCTCCGACTCACCGACTGTCTCTCCGACTCACCGACCGTCTCTCCGACTCACGGACTGTCTCTCCGTCTCACCGACTCATCGACTGTCTCTCCGACTGACCGACTGCCAGTCCGACTCACCGACTGTCTCTCCAACTCACCGACTGACTCTCCGACTCACCGACTGCCTCTCCGACTCACCGACCGCCTCTCCGACTCACCGACTGTCTCACGAACTCACCGACTGCCTCTCCGACTCACCGACTGTCTCTCCGACTCACCGACTGCCACTCCGACTCACCGACTGTCTCTCCGACTCACCGACTGTCTCTCCGACTCTCCGACTCACCGTCTGTCTCTCCGACTCACCGACTCACCGACTGTCTCTCCGACTCTCCGACTCACCGACTCACCGACTGTCTCTCCGACTCACCGACTGTCTCTCCGACTCACCGACTGTCTCTCCGACTCACCGACTGTCTCTCCACTCACCGACTGTCTCACCGACTCACCGACTCACCGACTGTCTCTCCGACTCACCGACTCACCGACTGCCTCTCCGACTCACCGACTGTCTCACCGACTCACCGACCGACTCACCGACTCACCGACCGACTCACCGACTCGCCGACCATCTCACCGACTCACCGACCGTCTCACCGACTCACCGACTGTCTCTCCGACTCACCGACTGTCTCTCCGACTCACCGACTGCCTCTCTGACTCACCGACCGACTCACCGACTGTCTCTCCGACTCACCGACTGTCTCTCCAACTCTCCGACTGTCTCTCCGACTCACCGACTGCCTCTCCGACTCACCGACCATCTCTCCGACTCACCGACTGTCTCTCCGACTCACCGACTGCCTCTCCGACTCACCGACCGCCTCTCCGACTCACCGACTGTCTCTCCAACTCACCGACTATCTCTCTGACTCACCGACTGTCTCTCCGACTCACCGACTGCCTCTCTGACTCACCGACCGACTCACCGACTCACCGACTGTCTCTCCAACTCACCGACTGTCTCTCTGACTCACCGACTGTCTCTCCGACTCACCGACTGCCTCTCTGACTCACCGACCGTCTCACCGACTCACCGACTGTCTCTCCGACTCACCGACTGCCTCTCCGACTCACCGACTCACCGACTGTCTCTCCGACTCACCGACTGTCTCTCCGACTCACCGACTGTCTCTCCGACTCACCGACTCACCGACCGTCTCTCCGACTCACCGACCGTCTCTCCGACTCACCGACTGCCTCACCGACTCACCAACTCACCGACTGTCTCTCCGACTCACCGACCGTCTCTCCGACTCACCGACTCACCGACCGTCTCTCCGACTCACCGACTCACCGACCGTCTCTCCGACTCACCGACCGTCTCTCCGACTCACCGACTGCCTCACCGACTCACCGACTCACCGACCGTCTCTCCGACTCACCGACCGTCTCTCCGACTCACCGACTCACCGACCGTCTCTCCGACTCACCGATCGTCTCTCCGACTCACCGACTCGCCGACCGTCTCACCGACTCACCGACCGTCTCTCCGACTCACCGACCGACTCACTGACTCACCGACTGTCTCACCTACTCACCGACTGTCTCACCGACTCACCGACC
This sequence comes from Pristiophorus japonicus, assembly GCF_044704955.1. NCBI lineage: Eukaryota > Metazoa > Chordata > Chondrichthyes > Pristiophoridae > Pristiophorus > Pristiophorus japonicus. The sequence continues at coordinate 713,836 of NW_027253216.1, forward strand.
GTCTCACCGACTCACCGACTGTCTCTCCGACACACCGACCATCTCACCGACTCACCGACCGTCTCACCGACTCACCGACTGTCTCTCCGACTCACCGACTGTCTCTCCGACTCACCGACTGTCTCTCCAACTCACCGACTGTCTCTCTGACTCACCGACTGTCTCTCTGACTTACCGACTGTCTCTCCGACTCACCGACTGCCTCTCCGACTCACCGACTCACCGACTGTCTCTCCGACTCACCGACTGTCTCTCCGACTCACCGACTGCCTCTCCGACTCACCGACTCACCGACTGTCTCTCCGACTCACCGACTGTCTCTCCGACTCACCGACTGTCTCTCCGACTCACCGACCGCCTCTCCGACTCACCGACTGTCTCTCCGACTCACCGACCGTCTCTCCGACTCACGGACTGTCTCTCCGTCTCACCGACTCATCGACTGTCTCTCCGACTGACCGACTGCCAGTCCGACTCACCGACTGTCTCTCCAACTCACCGACTGACTCTCCGACTCACCGACTGCCTCTCTGACTCACCGACCGCCTCTCCGACTCACCGACTGTCTCACGAACTCACCGACTGCCTCTCCGACTCACCGACTGTCTCTCCGACTCACCGACTGCCACTCCGACTCACCGACTGTCTCTCCGACTCACCGACTGTCTCTCTGACTCACCGACTCACCGACTGTCTCTCCGACTCACCGACTGTCTCTCCGACTCACCGACCGCCTCTCCGACTCACCGACTGTCTCTCCGACTCACCGACCGTCTCTCCGACTCACGGACTGTCTCTCCGTCTCACCGACTCATCGACTGTCTCTCCGACTGACCGACTGCCAGTCCGACTCACCGACTGTCTCTCCAACTCACCGACTGACTCTCCGACTCACCGACTGCCTCTCCGACTCACCGACCGCCTCTCCGACTCACCGACTGTCTCACGAACTCACCGACTGCCTCTCCGACTCACCGACTGTCTCTCCGACTCACCGACTGCCACTCCGACTCACCGACTGTCTCTCCGACTCACCGACTGTCTCTCCGACTCACCATCTCACCGACTGTCTCTCCGTCTCACCGACTCACCGACTGTCTCTCCGACTCACCGACCGTCTCACCGACTCATCGACCGTCTCACCATCTCACCGACTGTCTCTCCGTCTCACCGACTCACCGACTGTCTCTCCGACTCACCGACTCACCGACCGACTCACCGACTCGCCGACCATCTCACCGACTCACCGACCGTCTCACCGACTCAACGACCGTTTCACCGACTCACCGACTGTCTCTCCGACTCACCGACTGTCTCTCCGACTCACCGACTGTCTCTCCGACTCACCGACTGTCTCTCCGACTCACCGACCGACTCACCGACTGTCTCTCCGACTCACCGACTGTCTCTCCGACTCACCGACCGACTCACCGACTCACCGACCGACTCACCGACTCGCCGACCATCTCACCGACTCACCGACCGTCTCACCGACACACCGACTGTCTCTCCGACTCACCGACTGTCTCTCCGACTCACCGACTGCCTCTCTGACTCACCGACCGACTCACCGACTGTCTCTCCGACTCACCGACTGTCTCTCCGACTCACCGACTGTCTCTCCGACTCACCGACTGCCTCTCCGACTCACCGACCATCTCTCCGACTCACCGACTGTCTCTCCGACTCACCGACTGCCTCTCCGACTCACCGACCGCCTCTCCGACTCACCGACTGTCTCTCCAACTCACCGACTATCTCTCTGACTCACCGACTGTCTCTCCGACTCACCGACTGCCTCTCTGACTCACCGACCGACTCACCGACTCACCGACTGTCTCTCCAACTCACCGACTGTCTCTCTGACTCACCGACTGTCTCTCCGACTCACCGACTGCCTCTCTGACTCACCGACCGTCTCACCGACTCACCGACTGTCTCTCCGACTCACCGACTGCCTCTCCGACTCACCGACTCACCGACTGTCTCTCCGACTCACCGACTGTCTCTCCGACTCACCGACTGTCTCTCCGACTCACCGACTCACCGACCGTCTCTCCGACTCACCGACCGTCTCTCCGACTCACCGACTGCCTCACCGACTCACCAACTCACCGACTGTCTCTCCGACTCACCGACCGTCTCTCCGACTCACCGACTCACCGACCGTCTCTCCGACTCACCGACTCACCGACCGTCTCTCCGACTCACCGACCGTCTCTCCGACTCACCGACTGCCTCACCGACTCACCGACTCACCGACCGTCTCTCCGACTCACCGACCGTCTCTCCGACTCACCGACTCACCGACCGTCTCTCCGACTCACCGATCGTCTCTCCGACTCACCGACTCGCCGACCGTCTCACCGACTCACCGACCGTCTCTCCGACTCACCGACCGACTCACCGACTCACCGACTGTCTCACCTACTCACCGACTGTCTCACCGACTCACCGACCGTCTCACCGACTCACCGACTGTCTCTCCGACACACCGACCATCTCACCGACTCACCGACCGTCTCACCGACTCACCGACTGTCTCTCCGACTCACCGACTGTCTCTCCGACTCACCGACTGTCTCTCCAACTCACCGACTGTCTCTCTGACTCACCGACTGTCTCTCTGACTTACCGACTGTCTCTCCGACTCACCGACTGCCTCTCCGACTCACCGACTCACCGACTGTCTCTCCGACTCACCGACTGTCTCTCCGACTCACCGACTGCCTCTCCGACTCACCGACTCACCGACTGTCTCTCCGACTCACCGACTGTCTCTCCGACTCACCGACTGTCTCTCCGACTCACCGACCGCCTCTCCGACTCACCGACTGTCTCTCCGACTCACCGACCGTCTCTCCGACTCACAGACTGTCTCTCCGTCTCACCGACTCATCGACTGTCTCTCCGACTGACCGACTGCCAGTCCGACTCACCGACTGTCTCTCCAACTCACCGACTGACTCTCCGACTCACCGACTGCCTCTCCGACTCACCGACCGCCTCTCCGACTCACCGACTGTCTCACGAACTCACCGACTGCCTCTCCGACTCACCGACTGTCTCTCCGACTCACCGACTGCCACTCCGACTCACCGACTGTCTCTCCGACTCACCGACTGTCTCTCCGACTCTCCGACTCACCGTCTGTCTCTCCGACTCACCGACTCACCGACTGTCTCTCCGACTCTCCGACTCACCGACTCACCGACTGTCTCTCCGACTCACCGACTGTCTCTCCGACTCACCGACTGTCTCTCCGACTCACCGACTGTCTCTCCACTCACCGACTGTCTCACCGACTCACCGACTCACCGACTGTCTCTCCGACTCACCGACTCACCGACTGCCTCTCCGACTCACCGACTGTCTCACCGACTCACCGACTGTCTCTCCGACTCTCCGACTCACCGACTGTTTCTCCGACTCTCCGACTCACCGACTGTCTCTCCGACTCACCGACTGTCTCTCCGACTCTCCGACTCACCGACTGTCTCTCCGACTCACCGACTCACCGACTGTCTCTCCGACTCACCGACTGTCTCTCCGACTCACCGACTGTCTCTCCGACTCACCGACTGTCTCTCCGACTCACCGACTGTCTCTCCGACTCACCGACTGTCTCTCCGACTCACCGACTGTCTCTCCACTCACCGACTGCCTCTCCGACTCACCGACTCACCGACTGTCTCTTCGACTCACCGACTGTCTCTCCGACTTACCGACTGTCTCTCCGACTCTCCGACTCACCGACTGTCTCTTCGACTCACCGACTGTCTCTCCGACTCACCGACCGTCTCTCCGACTCACCGACTCACCGACTGTCTCTCCGACTCACTGACTGTCTCTTCGACTCACCGACTGTCTCTCCGACTCACCGACTGCCTCTCTGACTCACCGACCGACTCACCGACTGTCTCTCCAACCCACCGACTGTCTCTCCGACTGACCGACTGCCTCTCCGACTCACCGACTACCTCTCCGACTCACCGACTGTCTTTCCGACTCACCGACTGTCTCTCCGACTCACCGACTGTCTTTCCGACTCACCGACTGTATCTCCGACTCACCGACTGCCTCTCTGACTCACCGACCGACTCACCGACTGTCTCTCCGACTCACCGACTGCCTCTCCGACTCTCCGATTGTCTCACCGACTCACCGACTGCCTCCCCGACTCACCGACTGTCTCTCCGACTGACCGACTGTCTCTCCGACTCACCGACTGCCTCTCCGACTCACCGACCGTCTCACCGACTCACCGACTGTCTCTCCGACTCACCGACCGTCTCACCGATTCACCGACTGTCTCTCCGACTCACCGACTGACTCTCCGACTCACCGACCGTCTCACCGACTCACCGACTGTCTCTCCGACTCACCGACTGCCTCTCCGACTCACCGACAAACCTACTGTCTCTCCGACTCACCGACTCACCGACCGTCTCTCCGACTCACCGACCGTCTCTCCTACTCACCGACTGTCTCTCCGACTCACCGACTCACCGACCGTCTCTCCGACTCACCGACCGTCTCACCGACTCACCGACCGTCTCTCCGACTCACCGACCGTCTCTCCGACTCACCGACTCACCGACTCACCGACTCACCGACTGTCTCTCCGACTCACCGACTCACCGACCGACTCACCGACTCGCCAACCGTCTCACCGACCGACTCACCGACTCACCGACTGTCTCACCTACTCACCGACTGTCTCACCGACTCACCGACCGTCTCACCGACTCACCGACTGTCTCTCCGACTCACCGACCATCTCACCGACTCACCGACCGTCTCACCGACTCACCGACTGTCTCTCCGACTCACCGACTGTCTCTCCGACTCACCGACTGCCTCTCCGACTCACCGACTGTCTCTCCGACTCACCGACTGTCTCTCCGACTCACCGACTGTCTCTCCGACTCACCGACCGCCTCTCCGACTCACCGACCGTCTCTCCGACTCACCGACTGTCTCTCCGTCTCACCGACTCATCGACTGTCTCTCCGACTCACCGACCGCCTCTCCGACTCACCGACTGTCTCACGAACTCACCGACTGCCTCTCCGACTCACCGACTGTCTCTCCGACTCACCGACTGCCACTCCGACTCACCGACTGTCTCTCCGACTCACCGACTGTCTCTCCGACTCACCGACTGTCTCTCCGACTCACCGACTGTCTCTCCGACTCACCGACTGTCTCTCCGATTCACCGACTGCCTCTCCGACTCACCGACTGCCTCTCCGACTCACCGACTGCCTCTCCGACTCACCGACTGTCTCTCCGACTGACCGACTGCCTCTCCGACTCACCGACTGTCTCTCCAACTTACCGACTCACCGACTGTCTCTCCGACTCTCCGACTCTCCGACTCACCGACTGTCTCTCCGACTCACCGACTGTCTCTCCGACTCACCGACTCACCGACTGTCTCTCCAACTCACCGACTCACCGACTATCTCTCCGACTCTCCGACTCACCGACTGTCTCTCCGACTCACCGACTCACCGACTGTCTCTCCGACTCTCCGACTCACCGACTCACCGACTGTCTCTCCGACTCACCGACTGTCTCTCCGACTCACCGACTGTCTCTCCACTCACCGACTGTCTCACCGACTCACCGACTCACCGACTGCCTCTCCGACTCACCGACTGTCTCACCGACTCACCGACTGTCTCTCCGACTCTCCGACTCACCGACTGTCTCTCCGACTCTCCGACTCACCGACTGTCTCTCCGACTCACCGACTGTCTCTCCACTCACCGACTGTCTCACCGACTCACCGACTGTCTCTCCGACTCTCCGACTCACCGACTGTCTCTCCGACTCTCCGACTCACCGACTGTCTCTCCGACTCACCGACTGTCTCTCCGACTCACCGACTGTCTCTCCGACTCACCGACTGTCTCTCCACTCACCGACTGCCTCTCCGACTCACCGACTCACCGACTGTCTCTTCGACTCACCGACTGTCTCTCCGACTTACCGACTGTCTCTCCGACTCACCGACTGTCTCTTCGACTCACCGACTGTCTCTCCACTCACCGACTGTCTCTCCGACTCTCCGACTCACCGACTGTCTCTTCGACTCACCGACTGTCTCTCCGACTCACCGACTGTCTCTTCGACTCACCGACTGTCTCTCCGACTCACCGACTGTCTCTCCGACTCACCGACTGTCTCTCCAACTCACCGCCTGTCTCTCCACTCACCGACTGCCTCTCCGACTCACCGACTCACCGACTGTCTCTTCGACTCACCGACTGTCTCTCCGACTCACCGACTGTCTCTCCGACTCACCGACTCACCGACTGTCTCTCCGACTCACCGACTATCTCTCCGACTCACCGACTGTCTCTCCACTCACCGACTGCCTCTCCGACTCAGCGACTCACCGACTGTCTCTCCGACTCACCGACTGTCTCTCCGACTCACCGACTCACCGACTGTCTCTCCGACTCACTGACTGTCTCTTCGACTCACCGACTGTCTCTCCGACTCACCGACTGTCTCTCCGACTCTCCGACTCACCGACTGCCTCTGCGACTCACCGACTGTCTCTTCGACTCACCGACTGTCTCTCCGACTCACCGACTGTCTCTTCGACTCACCGACTGTCTCTCCGACTCACCGACTGTCTCTCCGACTCTCCGACTCACCGACTGTCTCTTCGACTCACCGACTGTCTCTCCGACTCACCGACTGTCTCTCCGACTCACCGACTCGCCGACCGTCTCACCGACTCACCGACCGTCTCTCCGACTCACCGACCGACTCACCGACTCACCGACTGTCTCACCTACTCACCGACTGTCTCACCGACTCACCGACCGTCTCACCGACTCACCGACTGTCTCTCCGACACACCGACCATCTCACCGACTCACCGACCGTCTCACCGACTCACCGACTGTCTCTCCGACTCACCGACTGTCTCTCCGACTCACCGACTGTCTCTCCAACTCACCGACTGTCTCTCTGACTCACCGACTGTCTCTCTGACTTACCGACTGTCTCTCCGACTCACCGACTGCCTCTCCGACTCACCGACTCACCGACTGTCTCTCCGACTCACCGACTGTCTCTCCGACTCACCGACTGCCTCTCCGACTCACCGACTCACCGACTGTCTCTCCGACTCACCGACTGTCTCTCCGACTCACCGACTGTCTCTCCGACTCACCGACCGCCTCTCCGACTCACCGACTGTCTCTCCGACTCACCGACCGTCTCTCCGACTCACGGACTGTCTCTCCGTCTCACCGACTCATCGACTGTCTCTCCGACTGACCGACTGCCACTCCGACTCACCGACTGTCTCTCCAACTCACCGACTGACTCTCCGACTCACCGACTGCCTCTCCGACTCACCGACCGCCTCTCCGACTCACCGACTGTCTCACGAACTCACCGACTGCCTCTCCGACTCACCGACTGTCTCTCCGACTCACCGACTGCCACTCCGACTCACCGACTGTCTCTCCGACTCACCGACTGTCTCTCCGACTCTCCGACTCACCGTCTGTCTCTCCGACTCACCGACTCACCGACTGTCTCTCCGACTCTCCGACTCACCGACTCACCGACTGTCTCTCCGACTCACCGACTGTCTCTCCGACTCACCGACTGTCTCTCCGACTCACCGACTGTCTCTCCACTCACCGACTGTCTCACCGACTCACCGACTCACCGACTGTCTCTCCGACTCACCGACTCACCGACTGCCTCTCCGACTCACCGACTGTCTCACCGACTCACCGACTCACCGACTGTCTCTCCGACTCACCGACTCACCGACTGCCTCTCCGACTCACCGACTGTCTCTCCGACTCTCCGACTCACCGACTGTTTCTCCGACTCTCCGACTCACCGACTGTCTCTCCGACTCACCGACTCACCGACCGTCTCTCCGACTCACCGACTGTCTCTCCGACTCACCGACTGTCTCTCCGACTCTCCGACTCACCGACTGTCTCTCCGACTCACCGACTCACCGACTGTCTCTCCGACTCACCGACTGTCTCTCCGACTCACCGACTGTCTCTCCGACTCACCGACTGTCTCTCCACTCACCGACTGCCTCTCCGACTCACCGACTCACCGACTGTCTCTTCGACTCACCGACTGTCTCTCCGACTTACCGACTGTCTCTCCGACTCTCCGACTCACCGACTGTCTCTTCGACTCACCGACTGTCTCTCCGACTCACCGACCGTCTCTCCGACTCACCGACTCACCGACTGTCTCTCCGACTCACTGACTGTCTCTTCGACTCACCGACTGTCTCTCCGACTCACCGACTGCCTCTCTGACTCACCGACCGACTCACCGACTGTCTCTCCAACTCACCGACTGTCTCTCCGACTGACCGACTGCCTCTCCGACTCACCGACTACCTCTCCGACTCACCGACTGTCTTTCCGACTCACCGACTGTCTCTCCGACTCACCGACTGTCTTTCCGACTCACCGACTGTCTCTCTGACTCACCGACTGCCTCTCTGACTCACCGACCGACTCACCGACTGTCTCTCCGACTCACCGACTGTCTCTCCGACTCACCGACTGCCTCTCCGACTCTCCGATTGTCTCACCGACTCACCGACTGCCTCCCCGACTCACCGACTGTCTCTCCGACTGACCGACTGTCTCTCCGACTCACCGACTGCCTCTCCGACTCACCGACCGTCTCACCGACTCACCGACTGTCTCTCCGACTCACCGACCGTCTCACCGACTCACCGACTGTCTCTCCGACTCACCGACTGACTCTCCGACTCACCGACCGTCTCACCGACTCACCGACTGTCTCTCCGACTCACCGACTGCCTCTCCGACTCACCGACAAACCTACTGTCTCTCCGACTCACCGACTCACCGACCGTCTCTCTGACTCACCGACCGTCTCTCCGACTCACCGACTGTCTCTCCGACTCACCGACTCACCGACCGTCTCTCCGACTCACCGACCGTCTCACCGACTCACCGACCGTCTCTCCGACTCACCGACCGTCTCTCCGACTCACCGACTCACCGACTCACCGACTCACCGACTGTCTCTCCGACTCACCGACTCACCGACCGACTCACCGACTCGCCGACCGTCTCACCGACCGACTCACCGACTCACCGACTGTCTCACCTACTCACCGACTGTCTCACCGACTCACCGACCGTCTCACCGACTCACCGACTGTCTCTCCGACTCACCGACCATCTCACCGACTCACCGACCGTCTCACCGACTCACCGACTGTCTCTCCGACTCACCGACTGTCTCTCCGACTCACCGACTGCCTCTCCGACTCACCGACTGTCTCTCCGACTCACCGACTGTCTCTCCGACTCACCGACTGTCTCTCCGACTCACCGACCGCCTCTCCGACTCACCGACCGTCTCTCCGACTCACCGACTGTCTCTCCGTCTCACCGACTCATCGACTGTCTCTCCGACTCACCGACCGCCTCTCCGACTCACCGACTGTCTCACGAACTCACCGACTGCCTCTCCGACTCACCGACTGTCTCTCCGACTCACCGACTGCCACTCCGACTCACCGACTGTCTCTCCGACTCACCGACTGTCTCTCCGACTCACCGACTGTCTCTCCGACTCACCGACTGTCTCTCCGACTCACCGACTGTCTCTCCGATTCACCGACTGTCTCTCCGACTCACCGACTGCCTCTCCGACTCACCGACTGCCTCTCCGACTCACCGACTGTCTCTCCGACTGACCGACTGCCTCTCCGACTCACCGACTGTCTCTCCAACTTACCGACTCACCGACTGTCTCTCCGACTCTCCGACTCTCCGACTCACCGACTGTCTCTCCGACTCACCGACTGTCTCTCCGACTCACCGACTCACCGACTGTCTCTCCAACTCACCGACTCACCGACTATCTCTCCGACTCTCCGACTCACCGACTGTCTCTCCGACTCACCGACTCACCGACTGTCTCTCCGACTCTCCGACTCACCGACTCACCGACTGTCTCTCCGACTCACCGACTGTCTCTCCGACTCACCGACTGTCTCTCCACTCACCGACTGTCTCACCGACTCACCGACTCACCGACTGCCTCTCCGACTCACCGACTGTCTCACCGACTCACCGACTGTCTCTCCGACTCTCCGACTCACCGACTGTCTCTCCGACTCTCCGACTCACCGACTGTCTCTCCGACTCACCGACTGTCTCTCCGACTCACCGACTGTCTCTCCACTCACCGACTGTCTCTCCGACTCACCGACTGTCTCTCCGACTCACCGACTGTCTCTCCACTCACCGACTGCCTCTCCGACTCACCGACTGTCTCTCCGACTCACCGACTGTCTCTCCGACTCACCGACTGTCTCTCCGACTTACCGACTGTCTCTCCGACTCTCCGACTCACCGACTGTCTCTTCGACTCACCGACTGTCTCTCCACTCACCGACTGCCTCTCCGACTCACCAACTCACCGACTGTCTCTTCGACTCACCGACTGTCTCTCCGACTCACCGACTGTCTCTCCGACTCACCGACTGTCTCTCCAACTCACCGCCTGTCTCTCCACTCACCGACTGCCTCTCCGACTCACCGACTCACCGACTGTCTCTCTGACTCACCGACTATCTCTCCGACTCACCGACTGTCTCTCCACTCACCGACTGTCTCTCCGACTCACCGACTGTCTCTCCAACTCACCGCCTGTCTCTCCACTCACCGACTGCCTCTCCGACTCACCGACTCACCGACTGTCTCTCCGACTCACCGACTGTCTCTCCGACTCACCGACTCACCGACTGTCTCTCCGACTCACTGACTGTCTCTCCGACTCACCGACTGTCTCTGCGACTCACCGACTGTCTCTTCGACTCACCGACTGTCTCTCCGACTCACCGACTGTCTCTTCGACTCACCGACTGTCTCTCCGACTCACCGACTGTCTCTCCGACTCTCCGACTCACCGACTGTCTCTTCGACTCACCGACTGTCTCTCCGACTCACCGACTGTCTCTCCGACTCACCGACTCACCGACCGTCTCTCCGACTCACCGACTCACCGACTGTCTCACCGACTCACCGACTGTCTCACCGACTCACCGACCGTCTCTCCGACTCACCGACTCACCGACTGTCTCTCCGACTCACCGACTGTCTCACCGACTCACCGACTGTCTCTCCGACTCACCGACTGTCTCTCCACTCACCGACTGTCTCACCGACTCACCGACTCACCGACTGCCTCTCCGACTCACCGACTGTCTCACCGACTCACCGACTGTCTCTCCGACTCTCCGACTCACCGACTGTCTCTCCGACTCACCGACTGCCTCTCCGACTCACCGACTCCCGCTGGGCCTATTTATAGGCCACCCCACGCTGTCTCTCCGACTCACCAACAAAGTCATAAACCTCCCTTTTGTCTTTATCCTCCCTTGTATGTCCCTTGACATCCAGGGGGCTCTAGATTTGTTAGTCCCACCCTGTTTTTAAGGGAACATACTTACTCTGTACCCTCAGGATCTCCTCCTTGAATGCCTCTCACTGTTCTGACACCGATTTATGTCCAAGTAGCCGTTTCCAGTCCCCTTTGGCCAAATCACATCTCACCTTATCAAAATTGGCTTTTCCCCAATTAAGAACTTTTGTTCCTGGTCTATCCGTGTCCTTTTCCATAACTACCCTAAATCGCACTGAATTATGATCATTAACTTCAACATGCTCTCCCACTGATACCCCTTCCACCTGCCCAGCTTCATTCCCTAGAACTAAATCCAGAATCGACCCTCCCGTGTTGGGCTTGCTACATACTGGCTAAAAAAGTTCTCCTGAATGCATTTTAGGAATTCCGTACCCTCTATACCTGTCACACTAATTTTATCCCAGTTAATATTAGAATAGTTGAATCACCTACTATTACTGCCCTATAGTTTTTGCACTGCTCAGAAATTTCCCAATATATGTGCTCTTCTATCTCCCTCCCACTTTTTGGGGGTCTATAATATACGCCCAGCAGCGTGATCGCCCCTTTTTTGTTCTTCAGTTTGACCAACATGGCCTGGTTTGATGACCCCTCGAACATATCATCCCTCCTCACAGCTGTAATTGTTTCTTTAATCAATACCGCGACCCCCCCCAACCTTTTTACCCCCCTCTCTGTCCCGTCTAAAAACCCTGTAACCAGGAATGTTGAGCTGCCAAACCTGCCCCTCTTTCAGCCATGTCTCAGTAACAGCTATAATATCACACTCCCAAGTGTCTATCTGTGCTCTCAGCTCACCTGCCTTATTCCCTATACTCCTTGCATTAAAGTATATACCAGTTTGTATTGCCAAACTCCCTTGTTGTCTAACCCTTGTTTCCTCTGTCTTCCAAATTCACTTTCTACATTTTTGCTTTCCAATTCCAGCTTTATTCCCCTCCCTACTGAATCTATTCTCAGGTTCCCATCCCCCTGCCGAGCTAGTTTAAACCCTCCCCAACAACACGAGCAAAGCCCCCACCACGAGGATATTGGTCCCGGCTTTGTTGAGGTGCAGGCTGACCGGCTTGTACAGGTCCCACCTCCCCCAGAAACAGTCCCCATGCCTCAGGAATCTAAAGCCCCCCCTCCTGCACCACCTCTCCAGCCAAGTATCCATCTGCTCTATCCTCCTATCTCTGTACTCACTCGCTCGAGGCACTGGGAGATTACTCCCTGGATGTTCACCCTCTCCCCCCAGAATGCCCTGCAGCCGCTCAGTGACATCCTTGACCCTGGCACCAGAGAGACAACATACCATCCTGGAGTCATGTCTGTGGCCGCAGAAACGTCTGTCTGTTCCCCTGACTATCGAATCCCTTACCACGATAGGTCTTCCATTCTTCTTCCTCCCCCTCTGTGCAGCTGAGCCACCCGTGGTGCCGTGGACTTGGCTCTGGCTGCACTCCCCAGAGGCACCATCGCCTTCACCGGTACTCTGAAGAGCGAGATATACCTGCCTAGTCCTCCTTGTCTTTCTGGCGGTCACCCAGTCCCTCTCTACTTGCACTCTCTTAAGTTGCGGGATGACCACCTCTAGAAACGTGATATCCCCGTAGCTCTCAGTCTCACGGATGCACCTCAGTGACTCCAGCCGCCGCTCAAGCTCCGAAACGCAGAGCTCGAGTTGCTGTAGCTGGTAATACTTCCTACACATGTGGTCGTCCAGGCTACATGAAGCGTCCAGGACTTCCCACATGGCACAGGATGTGCACTCCATGTGACTAAGCTGCCCTGCCATCCCTCTATTTAATAGACTATGAACTAACCCAGCAGAAATGAACTTAAAACTTACCAAAAAACACTCACCAGCTCCTCACCAATCAGCTCTCTCCCTTGTGCCGACGTCCCTCCTGTGTGGAGTTGCTCCCGCTCTCTGCCTGCTCGCTGCTCAACGCTTCAGCTTGAGAAAAAGTGATTTTGAAAACTTGACGGTGCATCCATTAAAGACTCGGCTTTTCCTGGGATCGGAATCGGATTTCAGCGCGTGCGCAATGACTCGGTTAAATTTAGCGTCGGCATTTTCGTCAGTGTCTCCCTGTCAGACCGATTCAGACCAATTTCTGGTGCAAACTTTTTCAAAATGCTAAAAGTACCGCTCTGCCTCGATTAACGCCACAATAAAGGCGCAACCAAATTTCTCCACCCAAAACTGTGCACAATACTCCAGGTTCGCTCTCACCAGGGCCCTATATAATTGCAGTCTTTACTCTTATAAGAACATAAGAAATAGGAGCAGGAGTCGGCCATACGGCCCCTCGAGCCTGCTCCACCATTTAATAAGATCTTGGCTGATCTGATCATGGACTCAGCTCCACTTCCCTGCCTGTTCCCCATAAGCCTTCACTCCCTTATCGCTCAAAAATCTGTCTATCTCCGCCTTAAATATATTCAATGTCCCAGCCTCCACATCTCTCTGGGGCAGAGAATTCCACAGATTTACAACCCTCAGAGAAGAAATTCCTCCTCATCTCAGTTTTAAATGGGCGGCCCCTGATTCTGAGACTATGCTCCCTAGTTCTAGATTCCCCTATGAGTGAAAATATCCTCACTGCATTCACCTTGTCGACCCCCTCATTATTATACGTTTCATTAAGATCACCTCTCATTTTTCTGAACGCCACTGAGTAGAGGCCCAACCTACTCAACCTTTCCTCATAAGTCAACCCCCTCATCTCCGGAATCAACCGAATGAACCTTCTCTGAACTACCTCCAATGCAAGTATATCCTTTCCTAAATAAGGAGACCAAAACTGTACGCAGTACTCCAGGTGTGGCCTCACCAATACCCTGTACAGTTGTAGCAGGACTTCTCTGCTTTTATACTCTATCCCCCCGGCAATAAAGGCCAACATTCCATTGGCCTTCCTGATCACTTGCTGTACCTGCATACTAACTCTTTGTGTTTCATGCACAAGAACCCCCAGGTCCCTCTGTACTGCAGCATTTTGCAATTTTTCTCCATTTAAATTATAATTTGCTTTTCTATTCTTTCTGCCAAAGTGGATAACCTCACATTTTCCCACATTATACTCCATCTGCCAACTTTTAACCCACTCACTTAGCCTGTCTATATCCCTTTCAGATTTTTTGTGTCCTCCTCACAATTTGCATTTCCACCCATCTTTGTATCATCAGCAAACTTGGCTACATTACACTCAGTCCCTTCATCCAAGTCATTAATATAGATTGTAAATAGTTGAGGCCCCAGCACTGATCCCTGTGGAACCCCACTAGTTACTGTTTGCCAACCGGAAAATGACCCATTTATCCCGACTCTCTGTTTTCTGTTAGTTAGCCAATCCTCTATCCATGTTAATATATTACCCCCAACCCCGTGAACTTTTATCTTGTGTAGTAACCTTTTATGTGGCACCTTATCGAATGCCTTCTGGAAATCTAAATACACCACATCCACTGGTTCCCCTTTATCCACCCTGTTCGTTACATCCTCAAAGAACTCCAGCAAATTTGTCAAACATGACTTCCCTTTCATAAATCCATGCTGACTCTGCCTGACTGAATTATGCTTTTCCAAATGTCCTGCTACTGCTTCTTTAATAATGGACTCCAACATTTTCCCAACCACAGATGTTAGGCTAACTGGTCTATAGTTTCCTGCTTTCTGTCTCCCTCCTTTTTTTAAACAGGGGCGTTATATTTGCTGTTTTCCAATCCGCTGGGACCTCCCCAGAATCCAGGGAATTTTGGTAGATTACAAGCAATGCAGTCACTTCTTTTAAGACCTTAGGATGTAAGCCATCAGGTCCAGAGTAATATGTCCTTACCATACAGTATAAATGCACACGAGGCCCATACTGGAGAGAAGGTCACTCTGTGACCAGTCCTTTATTAGCCAGCACTGAAATGGAGAAGATGGATGTTTGGTCACCTGTGGTGGAGTGAACTCTACGTCGTGTTCTTCCTCTGCTTCTTCTATGGGGTTGCTGAACCTCCTTTTTGTTTGATCCACATGTTTGCGGCAGATTTGTCCATTGGTAAGTTTAACTCCCAGAATCCTATTTCCCTCTTTGGCAACCACAGTGCCTGCGAGCCATTTAGGCCCTGCAGCGTAGCTCAGGACAAAAACAGGGTCATTGACATCAATACATCGCGCCCTCGCATTCCTGTCATGGTAGCGATATTGTGACTGACGCTCTCGACAATTTCTTTCATGGTGGGGTGTATAAGGGATAACCGGGTTTTGAGCGTCCTTTTCATTTGTAGCTCTGCGGGTGGAACCCATGTGAGCGAGTGTGGTCGGGATCTGTAGGCCAACAGGAGGCATGATAAGCGGCTTTGTAGCAAACCCCCATTGGAATCTGAGCATCCCCTGTTTAATTATCTGCACTGCTCGTTCTGCCTGGCCGTTTGAGGCCGGCTTGAACGGTGTCTTTCTGACATGGTTGATTCCATTGCCTGCCATGAAGTCCTGGAATTCAGTGCTTGTAAAGCACGGGCCATTGTCACTGACCAAGTCGTCCGGTAGACCGTGGGCGGTGAACATTGCCCGTAGACTTTCTACCATGGCAGAGGATGTGCTTGAATTGAGAATGTCACACTCAATCCATTTGGAGTAGGCGTCTACTACAACCAAAAACATTTTTCCCATGAAAGGACCTGCGTAGTCCACATGGATGCGTGACCATGACTTGGCGGGCCATGGCCAGGGGCTAAGGGGGGCTTCCCTGGGAGCATTGCCCAGCTGGGCACACGTGTTGCACCTGCGAACACAAAGTTCCAGATCTGCGTCTATCCCTGGCCACCAAACATGTGACCTGGCAATTGCCTTCATCGTGACATGCCCGGGTGCCCATTGTGGAGTTCTCTGATGAACACCTCTCTGCCCATCTGGGGCATGACTACGCGGTTTCCCCACAGTAGGCAATCGGCCTGAATCGAGAGTTCATCCTTGCTCCTGTGAAATGGTTTGAATTCCTCAGGGCATGCTCTGTACGTGGTTGCCCAGTCCCCATTCAGGACGCATTTCTTGACTAAAGACAATAGCGGGTCTCTATTTGTCCAGACTTTAATCTGACGGGCTGTCACAGGTGAGCCTTCACTTTCGAAAGCTTCAACAGCCATGACCATCTCAGCACCATGCTCAGTTGCCCCCTCGGTGGTGGGTAGTGGGAGCCTGCTGAGTGCATCGGTGCAGTTTTCGGTGCCCAGTCTGTGCCGAATTGTGTAGTCATAGGCGGCTAACGTGAGTGCCCACCTCTGTATGTGGGCTGATGCGTTTGCATTTATGGCCTTGTTGTCGGCCAAAAGGGACGTTAGGGGTTTGTGATCTGTCTCCAGCTCAAATTTCCTGCCAAACAGATCCTGCTGCATTTTTTTTTACTGCATATACACATGCAAGCGCTTCCTTTTCTACCATCCTGTAGTCCCTTTCTGCCTGGGACAGACTTCTGGAGGCATAAGCTACCGGCTGTAACTGACCCTTGGCACTGACATGTTGCAACACACACCCGACACCATAGGATGACGCATCGCACGTTAACACAAGTTTCTTACACGGGTCATATAGCGTTAACAGATTGTTGGAACATAACAAATTGTGTGCTCTATTAAAAGCCCTTTCCTGGCTGTCCCCCCAGACCCATTTGCGACCTTTGCGGAGGAGCATGTGTAGTGGCTCTAACAGCGTGCTCAATTTGGGAAGAAAGTTGCCAAAATAGTTCAGGAGCCCCAGGAACGAACGCAGCTCCGTCGTGTTATGGGATCTGGGTGCTCTCTGGATCGCTTCTGTTTTGGACGCTGATCCCGTCTGCTGCTACCCTCATCCCCAGGAATTCTACCTCTGGAGCTAGGAAGATGCACTTCGCCTTTTTCAGTCGCAGACCTACCCGGTCCAGTCTGCGTAGCACCTCCTCCAGGTTGTGGAGGTGTTCTTCAATATCGTAACCCGTGATGAGGATGTCGTCCTGAAAAACCACCGTCCCTGGAATCGACTTGAGGAGGCTTTCCATGTTTCGTTGAAAGATCGTGGCGGCCGAGCGAATCCCGAACGAACATCTGTTGTACTCAAACAGCCCCTTGTGTGTCGTGATGGTGGTCAGCTTCTTCGACTCACTCGCCAGCTCCTGGGTCATGTAAGCTGGGCTTTGTAATTCCCACATTTCCTGACTGACCAACCCATTCAGCGAGTTCAGGTGAAGCACGTATACAGTTCATACAGCAGGACACCACCGATAATGATGAAAGTGCTCCTCAATGGCATCCCAGTATCAATGGAGCTAGACACGGGGGCCAGCCAGTCCCTGATGGGTATCAAACAGTTCGACAAGTTGTGGGCGTCCAAGGCCAGGAGGCCAAAATTATCGCCGATTGACACACAGCTACGGACATATGCAAAGGAGATCATTCCGGTGCTAGGCAGCGCCACGGTAGTCTTGACCCACAAAGATTCGGAGAACAGGTTGCCACTCTGGATTGTCCCGGGGGCAGTCCCACACTGCTGGGGAGGAGTTGGCTTGCTGTCATGAACTGGAAATGGGGCGATGTCAATGCCATTTCTTCTATGGAGTGAGTATCATGCTCACAGATCCTGGACAAATTTGACTCATTATTTCAACCCGGCATTGGCACTTTCATGGGGACCAAGGTAGTGATTCACATAAACCCGGACGCCAGGCCAGTACACCACAAGGCCAGAGCGGTGCCGTACGTGATGTGGGAAAAGATAGAAGGTGAATTGGACCACCTGTTGAGGGAAGGCATCATCTCGCCAGTCAAATTCAGTGACTGGGCGAGCCCGATTGTGCCGGTGCTCAAGGCGGATGGGTCGGTCAGGATATGTGGCGATTACAAGGCCACCATCAATCGGGTGTCACTCCAAGACCAGTACCCGCTATCGAGAGCGGAGGACCTCTTTGCAACGCTATCCGGTGGCAAACTTTTTTCAAAATTGGACATAACCTCCAGCGATTTCCCCCAGTGTCCATTTGGCCTCGTAGGGCTTACATCGGGCCCGTCCTCCTCGTACATCAACCTGGCTGCAGGCTTCCTGCACATACACGCCAATTGACCGCTGACGTTGCAGTTTCTGCAGGTATATTGCTGATACCTGCAAGCTCTGGCTGTTTGCCTCCACACCTCAAACATGAGCCATTGTTGGAAACAAAAGGTCCATTACCAGGCGATCGTCTCTGACTGTCTCTGTAACTGTCCTTAAGCACATCATTGACAGGTGTTGACGGCCCCATTACTGGCCGCATTGTCCCTTGCGATGGCACAAATCGCCGTTCAGCTGACCATTGTTTCTGTTGAATTCCCCCTTTGGGTTCGACTACCTGCTCGGGCATGTCCGATTGCCCCTGTCTGCCTAGAGATCTGTGTGCCGCGTTAACAATGTTGACTCCCTGTCCATTTGCTGCATTTAAACCAAGATTTTTGTCAAACATCATTCAGGTCTGAGTTAAATGTCTGGGCCATCAAAGCCGCCATTTCCAGGGTCAAGTCTTTGGTCTCAATCAGTTTCCTGAAAACCCCAGCGTGCCCGATGCCCTCAATAAACATCTCCGCTCTGCATGCATCTGGGAACTTACATAGGCTCGCCAGTCGCCGGAGGTCTGCCACGAAGTCTGGAACGCTTTGCCCTTCTCACCGCCGGTGTGTGTAAAACCGGTGTCTCGCCATGTGCATGCTGCTCGCCGGTTCAAAGTGTTCCCCGATCAACTTACTGAGCTCTTCAAAAGTCTTGTCTGCCGGTTTCTCTGGCGCTATAAGGTCCTTCATCAGGGAGTAGGTCCTGGATCCACAAAGTGTCAGGAGATGAGCCCTGCGTTTGTCGGCCGAATCCTGTCCCAACCGTTCCTTAGTGACAAAACTTTGCTGTAGTTGCTCAATAAAATTGTCCCAATCATCACCAACACAGTACCTCTCGTCTGTGCTGCTAGTGGCCATGCTCGCGTGGTTTAAATCCCAGTTTCTCGTCGCCAATAATATGTCCTTACCATACAGTACAAATGCACACGAGGCCCATACTAGAGAGAAGGTCACTCTGTGACCAGTTACCTTTATTAGCCAGCACTGAAGTGGAGAAGATGGGTGGAGCTTCCCTTTGTATACCTGAAAGTCCAGGTTAGGTGTGTCTCCCACAAGTTCACCACCTAGTGGTCAGTGTTCTCATGGTGTACAACTGGTCAGTTTATACCTGGGTTACAATGACAGTGGAATACACGACACAGAGGACTTTTCCACCTTTCGTGCCATTATTTTGCTGAGTAATACTTCTTTAGTGATAGTGATGGTTTTAAGTTCCTCCTTCCATATAGCCCCTTGAGTACCCACTATTGGGATGTTTTTAGTGTCTTCTACCGTGAAGACCGATACAAAATATTTGTTCAAAGTCTCTGCCATTTCCCTGTTCCCTATTATTAATTCCCCAGTCTCATCCTCCAAGGGACCTACATCTACTTTAGCCACTCTTCATTTCAATATACCTGTATCTGTTTTTATCTGTTTTTATATTTCATGCGAGCTCACTTTCATAATCTTTCCTTTTTTTTTTAGTCGTTCTTTGTTGGCTTTTAAAATTTTCCCAATCTTCTAAATTACAGACCTAACCTCAGTGGTGGGAAAATAATTGGAAAAAATCCTGAAAGACAGGATAAATCTACATTTGGAAAGGCAAGGATTAATCAGGGACAGTCAGGAGGGATTTGTTAAGGGAAGATCGTGTCTGACTAACCTGATTGAATGTTTTGAGGAGGTAACCAGGAGGATCGATGAGGGCAGTGTGTACGATGTAGTGTATATGGACTTTAACAAAGCTTTTGATAAGGTCCCACATGGCAGACTGGTCACGAAGGTTAAAGCCCCTGGGATCCAGGGCAAAGTGGCAAGTTGGATCCAAAATTGGCTGAGAAACATAGAAACATAGACAATAGGTGCAGGAGTAGGCCATTCAGCCCTTCTAGCCTGCACCGCCATTCAATATGATCATGGCTGATCATGCAACTTCAGTACCCCATTCCTGCTTTCTCTCCATACCCCCTGATCCCCTTAGCCAAAAGGGCCACATCTAACTCCCTTTTGAATGTAACTAACGAATTGGACTCTGCAACTTTCTGTGGTAGAGAATTCCACAGGTTCACCACTCTCTGGGTGAAAAAGTTTCTCCTCATCTCAGTCCTAAATGGCTTACCCCTTATCTTTAGACTGTGACCATTGGTTCTGGACTTCCCCAACATTGGGAACATTCTTCCTGCATCTAACCTGTCCAGTCATGTCAGAATTTTATATGTTTCTATTAGATCCCCTCTCATTCTTCTAAATTCCAGTGAGTATAAGCCCAGTTGATCCAGTCTTTCTTCATATGTCAGTCCGGCCATCCCGGGAATTAGTCTGGTGAACCTTCGCTGCACTCCCTCAATAGCAAGAACATCCTTCCTCAGATTAGGAGACCAAATCTGAACACAATATTCCAGGTGTGGCCTCACCAAGGCCCTGTACAACTGCAGTAAGACCTCCCTGCTCTTATACTCAAATCCCCTAGCTATGAAGGCCAATGTGCCACTTGCTTTCTTCACCACCTGCTGTACCTGCATGCCAACTTTCAATGACTGATGTACCATGACACCCAGGTCTTGTTGCACCTCTCCTTTTCCTAATCTGTCACCATTCAAATAATCTGCCTTCCTGTTTTTGCCACCAAAGTGGATAACCTCACATTTATCCACATTATACTGCATCTGCCATGCATTTGCCCATTCACCTAATCTGTCCAAGTCACCCTGCAGCCTCTTAGCATCCCCCTCACAGCTCACACTGCCACCCAGCTTAGTGTCATCTGCAAACTTGGAGATATTACATTCAATTCCTTCGTCTAAATCATTAATGTATATTGTAAATAGCTGGGGTCCCAGCACTGAACCCTGCGGCACACCACTAGTCACTGCCTGCCATTCTGAAAAGGACCTGTTTATTCCGACTCTCTGCTTCCTGTCTGCCAACCAGTTCTCTATCCACGTCAATACATTATCCCCAATACCATGTGCTTTAATTTTGCACACTAATCTCTTGTGTGGGACCTTGTCAAAAGCCTTTTGAAAGTCCAAATACACCACATCCACTAGTTCTCCCTTGTCCACTCTGCTAGTTACATCCTCAAAAAACTCTAGAAGATTTGTCAAGCATGATTTCCTTTTCATAAATCCATGCTGACTTGGACCGATCCTGTCACTGCTTTCCAAATGCGCTGCTATTATATCTTTAAGAATTGATTCCAGCATTTTCCCCACTACTGATGTCAGGCTAACCAGTTTATTTGACACAAAGATTAGTGAGAAAGCGGGTTGTGTAGAGGACACAGAGAGGCTGTGTCAAAATCTCGAGCCCCGATAAACGACTCAGACACCTTCAGTTCCGGCAGAAGTTTCTTTAATTTAGAACATAAGTGGGCAAATGCATGGTAGATGAAGTATAATGTGGATAAATGTGAGGTTATCCACTTTAGTGGTAAAAACAGAGAGACAGACTATTATCTGAATGGTGACAGATTAGGAAAAGGAGAGGTGCAACGAGACCTGGGTGTCATGGTACATCAGTCATTGAAGGTTGGCATGCAGGTACAGCAGGCGGTTAAGAAAGCAAATAGCATGTTGGCCTTCATAGCGAGGGGATTTGAGTACAGGGCAGGGAGGTGTTGCTATAGTTGTACAGGGCCTTGGTGAGGCCACACCTGGAGTATTGTGTACAGTTTTGGTTTCCTAACTTGAGGAAGGACATTCTTGCTATTGAGGGAGTGCAGCGAAGGTTCACCAGACTGATTCCCAGAATGGCGCGACTGAACTATCAAGAAAGACTGGATCAACTGGGCTTGTATTCACTGGAGTTCAGAAGAATGAGAGGGGACCTCATAGAAACGTTTAAAATTCTGACGGGTTTAGGCAGGTTAGATGCAGGAAGAATGTTCCCAATGTTGGGGAAGTCCACAACCAGGGGTCACAGTCTAAGGATAAGGGGTAAGCCATTTAGGACCGAGATGAGGAGAAACTTCTTCACCCAGAGAGTGGTGAACCTGTGGAAATCTCTACCACAGAAAGTTGTTGAGGCCAATTCACTAAATATATTCAAAAAGGAGTTAGATGAAGTCCTTACTACTAGGGGGATCAAGGGGTATGGCGAGAAAGCAGGAATGGGGTACTGAAGTTGCATGTTCAGCCATGAACTCATTGAATGGCGGTGCAGGCTAGAAGGGCCGAATGGCCTACTCCTGCACCTATTTTCTATGTTTCTAGGTTTCTAACATAAGAATGAGGAACAGGAGTAGGCCATCTAGCCCCTCGAGCCTGCTCCGCCATTCAACAAGATCATGGCTGATCTGGCCGTGGACTCAGCTCCACTTACCCGCCCGCTCCCCGTAACCCTTAAATCCCTTATTGGTTAAAAATCTATCTATCTGTGACTTGAATACATTCAATGAGCTAGCCTCAACTGCTTCCTTGGGCAGAGAATTCCAGAGATTCACAACCCTCTGGGAGAAGAAATTCCTTCTCAACGCGGTTTTAAATTGGCTCCCCCGTATTTTGAGGCTGTGCCCCCTAGTTCTAGTCTCCCCGACCAGTGGAAACAACCTCTCTGCCTCTATCTTGTCTATCCCTTTCATTATTTTAAATGTTTCTATAAGATCACCCCTCATCCTTCTGAACTCCAACGAGTAAAGACCCAGTCTACTCAATCTCTCATCATAAGGTAACCCCCTCATCTCCGGAATCAGCCTAGTGAATCGTCTCTGTACCCCCTCCAAAGCTAGTATATCCTTCCTTAAGTAAGGTGACCAAAACTGTATGCAGTACTCCAGGTGCGGCCTCACCAATACCCTATACAGTTGCAGCAGGACCTCCCTGCTTTTGTACTCCATCCCTCTCGCAATGAAGGCCAACATTCCATTCGCCTTCCTGATTACCTGCTGCACCTGCAAACTAACTTTTTGGGATTCATGGGGCACCGGAGGGACTGGAGTGCATCATCACGCCCGGCAACCAAATTTTAATTTGATTTTACGTTTTAAAGTTTAATTTGTTTTAATTGCCGGTGCTTTTAGTGTCCCCCTCTCCTTTTATAGGGGGCACTGGAAAAAGGAAAAAATTTGATTTTAGTGCCCAAAAAAAAAACGGAAAAAAAAGAAGAAAAAAAAAGAAAGAAAAAAAGGGCCTTGTAAATGTCTGGTGTGTCATCCAGGTCGGGTGGCACGGTTTAATGTTTTTATGTTTTGCAGGTAGACTCTAAAAGAGTTTCATGCACAATGACCCCCAGGTCCCTCTGCACCGCAGCATGTTGTAATTTCTCCCCATTCAAATAATATTCCCTTTTACTGTTTTTTTTCCCCAAGGTGGATGATCTCACACTTTCCGACATTGTATTCCATCTGCCAAACCTTAGCCCATTCCCTTAACCTATCTAAATCTCTTTGCGGCCTTTCTGTGTCCTCTACACAACCCGCTTTCCCACTAATCTTAGTGTCATCTGCAAATTTTGTTACACTACACTCTGTCCCCTCTTCCAGGTCATCTATGTATATTGTAAACAGTTGTGGTCCCTTTGTCACCCTTTGTCCTCCTCTGCTGAATTCTTAGAGGTAGGAAGCAAAGGGTAATGGTTGCTGGATGTTTTTGTGACTGGAAGGATGTTTCCAGTGGGGTTCCACAGGGCTCAGAATTGGGTCCCTTGCTTTTTGTCATATATATCAACGATTTAGATTTGAATAGGGAGTATGATTAAGAAGTTTGCAGACGACACTAAAATTGGTTGTGTGGTTGATGATGAAGAGGAAAGTCATAGGCTGCAGGAGGATATTAATCTACTGGTCAGGTGGGCAGAGCTGTGGCAAATGGAATTTAATTCAGAGAAGTGTGAGGTAATGCACTTTGGGAGGGCTAATAAGGAAAGGGTACACACATTAAGCGGTAGGCCACTTAATAGTGTAGATGAACAAAGAGACCTTGGAGTGCTTGTCCACAGATCCCTGAAAGTAGCAGGCCAGGTGGATAAGGTGGTTAAGAAGGCATATGGAATGCTTGCCTTTATTGGCCGAGGCACAGAATATAAGAGTAGGGAGGTTACACTTAAATTGTATAATACTCTGGTTAGGCTACACCTGGAGTACTGCGTGCAGTTCTGGTCACTGTATTATAAGAAGGATGTGATTGCATGGGAGAGGGTGCAGAGATTTACTAGGATGCTGCCTGTAATTGAGAATCTTAGTTATGAGGACAGACTGGATAGGCTGGGTTTGTTCTCATTGGAACAGAGGAGTTTGAGAGGAGACCTCATTGAGGTGTACAAAATATTGAGGGGCCTGGATATAGTGGATAGTAAGGGTCTATTTCCATTGGTGGAGGGGTCTATTTCGAAGGGGCATAGTTTTAAGGTGGTTGGTGGAAGGATTAGAGGGGATTTGAGGGGGGCTTCTTTACACAGAGGGTTGTGGGGATCAGGAACTCGCTGCCTGGAAGAGTGGTGGATGCA
Organism: Pristiophorus japonicus; assembly: GCF_044704955.1. Classification (NCBI taxonomy): domain Eukaryota; kingdom Metazoa; phylum Chordata; class Chondrichthyes; family Pristiophoridae; genus Pristiophorus; species Pristiophorus japonicus. The sequence continues at coordinate 738,835 of NW_027253216.1, forward strand.
GAAACCCTCACCACTTTTAAGAGATGGTTGGATGGGCACTTAAAGTGCAGTAACCTGCAGGGTTACGGACCTAGAGCTGGTAATTGGGATTAGACTGGATGACCTTCTGTTGGACAGCACAGATATAATGGTAAGTACTGCAGGGTATAGAATACGGCCAGGATGATCTCCTGGACTAGTGTCGATCGCCTGGATGGGTCGGAGAGGAATTTTCCCAGATTTTTTTCCCTAAATTGGCCTGGGTTTTTATCTGTTTTTTGACTCTCCCAGGAGATCACATGGCTCCGGTTGGGGTGGAGTGTAGAATGTTTCAGTGTAAGGGGTGTCGCAGTTGTCTGAGGCGGACTGGTTGGGCTGGGTGCTCTTTACCTTTCCACCATTGTTCATTGTTCATAGGTTTATATGTAACCTTCAGGGCTGCTGACCGAGGGCCGTGTGGCTCTTTGTCGGCCGGTGTGGACACGATGGGCCGGAATGGCCTCCTTCTGCGCTGTAAATTTCTATGCTTATACTCAAATCTTCTTTTAATAAAGGCCAACATACCATTCACTTTCTTCATTGCTTGCTGTACCTGCATGTTAACTTTCAGTGATTGGTGTACAAGGTCACCCAGGTCCCTCTGAACACCAACATTTCCCAATCTCTCACCATTTAAAAAATACTCTGTTTTTCTATTTTTCCAACCAAAGTGGATAACTTCACATTTCTCCACATTATATTCCATTTGCCATGTTCTTGCCCACTCACTTAGCCTGTCTATATCCCCTTGAAGTCTCTTTGCATCCTCCTCACAACTTACATTCCCACCGAGCTTTGTATCATCAGCAAACTTGGAAATATTACATTTGGTCCCCTCATCCAAATCATTGATACAGATTGTGAATAGCTGGGGCCCCAGCACTGATCCCTGTGGTACCCCACTAGTTACAGCCTGCCAACCCGAAAATGACCCCTTTATTCCTACTCTGTGTTTTCTGTCCGTTAACCAATCCTCAATCCATGTCAGTATATTAACCCCAATCCCATGAGCCCTAATTTTGTTTAATAACCTCTTGTGTGGCACCTTATCGAATGCTTTCTGAAAATCCAAATACACCACATCCACTGGTTCCCCCTTATCTATTCTGTAGTTACAACCTCAAAAAACTAACAGATTTGTCAAACATGATTTCCCTTTCATAAATCCGTGTTGACCCTGCCAAATCCTATTATTATTTTCCAAGTGCCCTGTTATCACGTCCTTAATAATAGATTCTAGCATTTTCCCTACGACTGATGTCAGGTTAACTGGTCTGTAGTTCCCCGTTCTCGCTCTCCCTCCTTTCTTAAATAGCGGGGTTACATTTGCTACCTTCCCATCCGCGGGAACCGTTCTAGAATCTGTGGAATTTTGGAAGATGACAACCAATGCATCCACTATCTCTATCGCCAGCTCTTTCAAAACTCGAGGGTGTAGGCCATCAGCTCCAGGGGATTTATCAGCTTTCAGTCCCATTCATTTCTCCAGTACTATTTTTTTACTAATACTAATTTCTTTCAGTTCCTCATTCTCGCTAGACCCCTGATACCCCACTATTTCCAGGAGGTTTACTGTATCTTCTTCTGTGAAGACAGGCACAAAGTATTTGTTTAATTTCTCTGCCATTTCCTTATTCTCCATTATAGTTTCTCCTGTCTCAGCCTGTCAGGGACCCACATTTACTTACGCTAATCTTTTCCTTTTTACATACCTATAGAAGCTTTTACAGTCTGTTTTTATGTCTCTCACTAGTTTACTCTCACATTCTAGTTTCCCTTTCTTTATCAATTTCTTGGTCCTCTGTTACTGAATTCTAAAACCCTCCCAACCCTCAGGCTTACTGCTCTTTTTGGCAACAATATAAGCCTCTTCCTTTGATCTAATACCATCTTTAACTTCACTCGTTAGCCACGGTTGGACCACTTTTCCTGTGGGGTTTTTGTACCTTAAAGGAATGTGTGTTTGTTGTAAATTATGTATTAATTCTTTAAATGCTAGCCATATCTCGTCTACCATCATACTGTTTCATGTCATTTCCCAATCTACCTCAGCCAATTCGCCCTGCATACCTTCGTAGTTTCCTGTTTAGATTTAAGACACTAGTTTTGGATTTAACAAAATAAATCACTTTCAAACTTAATATAACATTCTATCACATTATGGTCACTCTTCCCTAAAGGCCCCTTTATTACAAGGTTATTAATTAACCCTTTCTCATTGCACAATACTTGATCTAAAATAGCCTGCTCCCTAGTTGGTTCCTCAACATACTGATCTAGAAACCTATCATATATACATTCCATGAATTTGCCCTCCACACTATTACTCCAAGTTTGGTTTGTCCAGTCTATATGTAGATTAAAGTTCCCTATGATTACTGTATTACCCTGGTTACATGCGACTCTAATTTACACTCTGCCCTACATTACCCGACTGTTTGGGGGCCAAGAAACAACTCCCAACAATGTTTGCTGCCCCTTGCTGTTTCTCAGCTCCACCCAAACAGATTCTACTTCTTGATTTTCTGAGCTAAGATCCTTTTCTCTCTCTGTCTTTATCCCATCCTTTATCAGGGCTCCCCCTCCTCCTTTTCCATTTTGCCTATCTCTTCTAAAAGTTAAGTATCCTGGAATATTTAGTTCCCAATCCTGGTCACTTTGTAACCACGTCTCCGTAATGGCTATTAGATCCAACCGATTACTTTCTATTGCGCCATTAATTCATCTATTTTGTTACAAATGCTTCTCGCATTCCGATATAGCTTTGACTACTTTTTATTTTTCCCTGATGTCCCGTTAGTCACTGATGTCCTACTCTCTCTGTCCCTTCCCGACCCACTCTGCTTATTTTTACCCCGAACCTTTCTCTTGCGGCTTTGAAATTGACTCTTTCCTGAATTCAGGGCGTACCCGTGTTCCAGTGACCCACCTGTACCACAGTGGTGTACCCCAGCGTTACACAGTACATGCTCCTGCCCCACTCTGACAGTCACTGAATGTGCACCAATTCCTCATGTCGCCGCGTGATTTTGCGTCAAGGGCATTGTGAGAGTGAAGTTGATTTTGACACTCTATCTCTTTTCGCTCTCCCATTTCTCCGAATTGCGTCGAGGAAGAAAGTAAACTGGAAGCAGAGGCACGACTCCTTCATCCGGATGCTGCACGCGGCACAGCAGATTGAGCTGGCAATTTACCGAGGCAAGAAGGGAAATATGACAGCCCTCCCGCCCACCGTCAACCCCGACTACGTGCAGTGTCCCCACTGCAGCCGGCGCTTCGAACGCAATGTGGCCGACAGTCACATCCCCAAGTGCAAGACACTGCGGAGCCGGCCTGCCCCGCCCAGGTAACTGAGCGCCCTCAGCTGATCGGCCGGGATGGGCAGCGGCCCGACCAACATGGCTGCGAGAGGAGGGGAATGAGCTCTGTACTGTTCGCACCGTGACTGAGGGCAGAGAGCAAAAGGCAGAGTTTATCATATTCAATCTGGCTCATTTCTTTACATAAATAAAATGATAATTATCATGTGGCAAAGCAGCAGAAAATGGACATTCCCTTTAAACAGCAGCCGGTCCTCAAAATGAATTGCAGAAATGAGCATCTATACATTAAAATATATATTTGACCCTATATATCGAGTGGAAGTGGCCTCAGATCTGTGGCACCATACCTGGTGTCAGGCAACGTTACATTCAGACACCAAATAGCATCAAACACTCCCGGGGCAGGTACAGCACTAGTTAGATACAGGGTAAAGCTCCCTCTACAGTGTCCCATCAAACACTCCCGGGGCAGGTACAGGGGGTTAGATACAGAGTAAAGCTCCCTCTACACTGTCCCATCAAACACTCCCAGGGCAGGTACAGCACTAGTTAGATACAGGGTAAAGCTCCCTCTACACTGTCCCCATCAAGCATAGGAAGTGGAATAAGTCATTAAGTCCCTCGAGCCTGGTCCGCCATTCAGTCAAATTATGATCAGTACATCAACCCCACTTACCCGCCTTTGAGCCACATCCCTCAATACCCAACAAAAATCTACGAATCACAGAATCAGAAATCAAGCACCAGTTTAGAGTTTAATTGATGCCGAGGTTCCAAGGTTGGAGCTTCAGTTATCCGTCCCTCGTTGCATCATCCCTGTCCCATCCAGCCCTGGTTCCTATCGGCTCCCAGTATTGCCTGCGCTTCATCTCTCAACACCAGCTCAGCTGTTGAGCCACAGTCTGAGCAAAGTTTGCTCACTCACACTGTGCGTGATCTTCCACTTCCCTGTCCCAATCAGGGCCAACGTACGCGAAGAGAAAACCATTAGTGAAGACCAACATAGGTCCTTTGCAGATAGAATCAGGTGAATTTATAATGGGGAACAAATACTTTGGTTTTGTCTTAACTAAGACACAAATAACCTTCCGGAAATACTACGGGACCGAGGGTCTAGCGAAAAGAAGGAACTGAAGGAAATCCTTATTAGTCAGGAAATTGTGTTAGGGAAATTGATGGGATTGAAGGCCGATAAATCCCCAGGACCTGATAGGCTGCATCCCAGAGTACTTAAGGAAACCGCCCTAGAAATAGTGGATGCATTGGTGATCATTTTCCAACATTCCATTGACTCTGGATTAATTGCTAAGGACTGCAGGATAGCTAATGTAACACCACTTTTTAAAAAAGAAGGGAGAGAAAACAGGTAATTATTGACCGGTTAGCCTGACATCGGTGGTGGGGAAAATGTTCGAATCAATTATTAAAGATGAAATAGCAGCGCATTTGGAAAGCAGGGACAGGATCGGTCCAAGTCAGCATGGATTTATGAAAGGGAAATCATGCTTGACAAATCTTCTAGAATTTTTTTGAGGATGTAACTAGTAGAGTGGACAAGGGAGAACCAGTGGATGTGGTGTATTTGGACTTTCAAAAGGCTTTTGACAAGGTCCCACACAAGAGATTGGTGTGCAAAATTAAATCACATGGTATTGAGGGTAATGTATTGACGTGGATAGAGAACTGGTTGGCAGAAAGGAAGCAGAGAGTCAGAATAAACAAGTCCTTTTCAGAATGGCAGGCAGTGACTAGTGGAGTGCCGTAAGGTTCAGTGCTGGGACCCCAGCTATTTACAATATACATCAATGAATTAGATGAAGGAATTGAATGTAATATCGCCAAATTTGCAGATGACATTAAGCTGGGTGGTGGTGTGAGCTGTGAGGAGGATGCTAAGGACAGGTTAGATGAGTGGGCAAATGCATGGCAGATGCTGTATAATGTGGATAAATGTGAGATTATCCACTTTGGTGGCAAAAACAGAAAGACAGATTATCTGAATGGTGACAGATTTGGAAAAGGGGAGGTGCAACGAGACCTGGGTGTCATGGTACATCAGTCATTGAAAGTTGGCATACAGGTACAGCAGGCAGTGAAGAAGGCAAATGGCATGTTGGCCTTCATAGCGAGGGGATTTGAGTATAGGAGCAGGGAGGTCTTACTGCAGTTGTGGGGGGCCTTGGTGAGGCCTCACCTGGAGTATTGTGTTCAGTTTTGGTCTCCTAATCTGAGGAAGGACGTTCTTGCTATTGAGGGAGTACAGCGAAGGTTCACCAGACTGATTCCTGGGATGGCTGGATTGATATACGAGGAGAGACTGAGGAACCAACTAGGGGGGAGGCCATCTTAGACTGGGTGTTGTGTAATGAGAGAGGATTAATTAGCAATCTCATTGTGCGAGGCCCCTTGGGGAAGAGTGACCATAATATGGTGGAATTCTGCATTAGGATGGAGAATGAAACAGTAATTTCAGAGACCATGGTCCAGAACTTAAAGAAGGGTAACTTTGAAGGTATGAGGCGTGAATTGGCTAGGATAGATTGGCGAATGATACTTAGGGGGTTGACTGTGGATGGGCAATGGCAGACATTTAGAGACCGCATGGATGAAGTACAACAATTGTACATTCCTGTCTGGCGTAAAAATAAAAAGGGGAAGGTGGCTCAACCGTGGCTATCTAGGGAAATCAGGGATAGTATTAAAGCCAAGGAAGTGGCATACAAATTGGCCAGAAATAGCAGCGAACCTGGGGACTGGGAGAAATTTAGAACTCAGCAGAGGAGGACAAAGGGTTTGATTAGGACAGGGAAAATGGAGTACGAGAAGAAGCTTGCAGGGAACATTAAGGCGGATTGCAAAAGTTTCTATAGGTATGTAAAGAGAAAAAGGTTGGTGAAGACAAACGTAGGTCCCCTGCAGTCAGAATCAGGGGAAGTCATAACGGGGAGCAAAGAAATGGCGGATCAATTGAACAAGTACTTTGGTTCGGTATTCACTAAGGAGGATACAAACAACCTTCCGGATATAAAAGGGGTCAGAGGGTCTAGTAAGGAAGAGGAACTGAGGGAAATCTTTATTAGTCGGGAAATTGTGTTGGGGAAATTGATGGGATTGAAGGCCGATAAATCCCCAGGGCCTGATGGACTGCATCCTAGAGTACTTAAGGAGGTGGCCTTGGAAATAGCGGATGCATTGACAGTCATTTTCCAACATTCCATTGACTCTGGATCAGTTCCTATGGAGTGGAGGGTAGCCAATGTAACCCCACTTTTTAAAAAAGGAGGGAGAGAGAAAACAGGGAATTATAGACCGGTCAGCCTGACCTCAGTAGTGGGTAAAGTGATGGAATCAATTATTAAGGATGTCATAGCAGTGCATCTGGAAAATGGTGACATGATAGGTCCAAGTCAGCATGGATTTGTGAAAGGGAAATCATGCTTGACAAATCTTCTGGAATTTTTTGAGGATGTTTCCAGTAAAGTGGACAAGGGAGAACCAGTTGATGTGGTATATTTGGACTTTCAGAAGGCTTTCGACAAGGTCCCACACAAGAGATTAATGTGCAAAGTTAAAGCACATGGGATTGGGGGTAGTGTGCTGACGTGGATTGAGAACTGGTTGTCAGACAGGAAGCAAAGAGTAGGAGTAAACGGGTACTTTTCAGAATGGCAGGCAGTGACTAGTGGAGTGCCGCAAGGTTCTGTGCTGGGGCCCCAGCTGTTTACATTGTACATTAATGATTTAGACGAGGGGATTAAATGCAGTATCTCCAAATTTGCGGATGATACTAAGTTGGGTGGCAGTGTGAGCTGCGAGGAGGATGCTATTAGGCTGCAGAGTGACTTGGATAGGTTAGGTGAGTGGGCAAATGCATGGCAGATGAAGTATAATGTGGATAAATGTGAGGTTATCCACTTTGGTGGTAAAAACAGAGAGACAGACTATTATCTGAATGGTGACAGATTAGGAAAAGGGAAGGTGCAACGAGACCTGGGTGTCATGGTACATCAGTCATTGAAGGTTGGCATGCAGGTACAGCAGGCGGTTAAGAAAGCAAATGGCATGTTGGCCTTCATAGCGAGGGGATTTGAATACAGGGGCAGGGAGGTGTTGCTACAGTTGTACAGGGCCTTGGTGAGGCCACACCTGGAGTATTGTGTACAGTTTTGGTCTCCTAACTTGAGGAAGGACATTCTTGCTATTGAGGGAGTGCAGCGAAGGTTCACCAGACTGATTCCCGGGATGGCGGGACTGACCTATCAAGAAAGATTGGATCAATTGGGATTGTATTCACTGGAGTTCAGAAGAATGAGAGGGGACCTCATAGAAACATTTAAAATTCTGACGGGTTTAGACAGGTTAGATGCAGAAAGAATGTTCCCAATGTTGGGGAAGTCCAGAACCAGGGGTCACAGTCTGAGGATAAGGGGTAAGCCATTTAGGACCGAGATGAGGAGAAACTTCTTCACCCAGAGAGTGGTGAACCTGTGGAATTCTCTACCACAGAAAGTAGTTGAGGCCAATTCACTAAATATATTCAAAAGGGAGTTAGATGAAGTCCTTACTACTCGGGGGATCAAGGGTTATGGCGAGAAAGCAGGAAGGGGGTACTGAAGTTTCATGTTCAGCCATGAACTCATTGAATGGCGGTGCAGGCTAGAAGGGCTGAATGGCCTGCTCCTGCACCTATTTTCTATGTTTCTATGTTTCTATTAACTGGGCTTGTATCCGCTGGAGTTTAGAAGAATGAGAGGGGATCTCACAGAAACATATAAAATTCTGACGGGATTGGACAGGTTAGAGGCAGGAAGAATGTTCCCGTTGCTGGGGTGTTCCTGAACCAGGGGTCACAGTCTAAGAATAAGGGGTAAGCCATTTAGGACCGAGATGAGGAGAAACTTCTTCACCCAGAGAGTGGTGAACCTGTGGAATTCTCTACCACAGAAAGTTGTTGAGGCCAGTTGTTAGATATATTCAAGAGGGAGTTAGATATGGCCCTTACGGCTAAAGGGATTAAGGGGTATGGAGAGAAAGCAGGAAAGGGGTACTGAGGTGAATGATCAGCCATGATCTTATTGAAAGGTGGTGTAGGCTCGAAGGGCCGAATGGCCTACTCCTGCACCTATTTTCTATGTTTCTATACTCACCCCAGCCACCACCCCCCCTCGCGCTCCCTCTCCCTGCTGCACATGGCCCATGTGTGTGTAGGGCTTTAACTCCTGTAACTCTCACTGGTGCCAACACAATAAACAGGCCCGAGCCACACCAGGCTTCCAATGTATTTTATTTCGATTACATTTTCTTCTAAATGACATTTGAGCATATAAAATTAGTGTTCAGACATGATGTAGTGTTTATAGACTTAGTAAACCAGGAATACAGACCGGGATCCTAACCCAGGAGCAGAGGGGAGCTGGGCTGGTGTGAGGCGAGGGGACAAGGCAGTGTTCACACACAGCTTCCAACTTCCATCCAAACAAACAGCCAGTGGCCATTGCAGGAAACCTGCCGCCAACACGGAAGCTGGGCTGGAGAATCGGGACACAGCAGGTACAGAGTCACAGAACCACCAAGGAAGTAATCGCCCAACGCAGCGTTTGTTCCAGGGTCCGGGCGCCTGTGTTGTGGAAATCAGAGCCCATTTAATGGCAAAAACACAAGGGCAGCATCAGGTTTGCAAAATCCTTTCCTGCTCACAAACCCCCCTCCATCCTGACCCCCCGACACCCGATCCCCCCCCAACCCATCCCCCCATGAGCCCCCCCCCCCAACACCTTCCCCGACTCCGCCCCCCCCCCCCCCCCCCCCCCCAACACCTTCCCTGACCTCCACCATCATCCCCCCGACCCCCCCTCACACCAACAGCCCACAAGCCATCAGGCCACGCACAATCTGCCATATTGTCGCCTACACCCAGTCTCCTGGAATCAGACCAGCCCGAAAGAATGGTTCAGGGTAAAGCTGTGAATTTTTCTGTACAAATCCAATTTTACAACCTACACTTACACCCTAACCAGTAACATTCACACAGCCATCGTCATCCTTCCCACTCACTCCCAATGGACCTAACCCTTCCCACTCACTCCCAATGGACCTAACCCTTCCCACTCAACTCTCACCGTACACAATCTGGATGGCTCCAACCCTTTCCATTCCCTGCTGGTATAGACTGATCCACATATAACACTGAATATTTGCTGATTCGAAGACCCGACAATTGTCCTTTAGACCCAGCACCCTGTGGGACCCGATCAATGTTTGATTCAGGGAGGTGTGTGAAACACTGATGATGCAGCAACGGTGGGGGTTGTGGAAGGAGACAGGTCTCCACAACTACATTCAGGCCCCAAATCCCAGCCTCATTTCCACCACTTTAGCCCAGATCTACGTCGTAACTCTCTACACATTGTGCAAGGAAACAGTCTCGGAGCTCAAGGTAAGGCTGTCGAGGTGAGGTTAGGTCCCTTGGCGAGGGGAATGGAGCGAGATTTCGACTGATTCATCTCCGGCCCGGAGAATGATGGACTTTAAAATGACGCTGTCCAGCCACCACAATGCCCGACATCACTTCTACCCTAACCAAGGAAACTTCACAGTAACAGGGATTGTGGCAGTGGGTCAATCAGTGACTGGCACAAGCTCGGTACACACCCAAACATCAACTTGACTCTGGTTCCCACAACCCCACTGCACCACTGCGAATCTCCACAAGGTTCTTTTTATTTCAGCTTCCAGCCCAGTAACTGAATGCTGCCTGCGAGCCTGTACATGTATAATCTGCACCTCTCTGCCCCCCACTGCATGTCCCCACAGCTCTGCGATCAGTGGAAGGTGCCTGCAGGGTGAGGTACGGCCCTGACCCTGGGCACGGTGCTCACTGCAGTTACTGTGGGCATTCGCCCCATCACTCTGACACCCAAACACCCTCCAGCACCAAGACATATGTGCAAAATGCTTAACAACACTGTAAACTCACAGGTACTATTCGGTTATAAGGCACTAGATTGGGCCGTGGGGCTGGGCTATATTCTACTGCTTTAAGGCACTGATAGTTACAATACTGACCCATCCCAGCATCTAAAATCAAATGGGCTTGGGTCATCTCCTAGAAAGATATACACTGAAGCAAACTCACCACGTAGGCAGCTAGGAGTAAACAGGTACATGTGTTCCAACATCTCTCCAGTTGCTTTCAACACCCAGCTAAATAATCACACACTGTCAAACTGCCTCACCCAATGGGGTGTCAAATACTTTGATTGTCAAGCACCGTTGTTGTGAAGTAACAATGTTCCTATAGTTTGCCGTGTCTTGCTGCGGGAATGCGGCACACATTGTCTGCGGTTGGGTGCCTGCGAAGGGCCCTTCCAGGTGTCCAGTTCTATGGAGCCCAGAGGAAATGGACGGAGGCTGTGAGCTCGATCGCACAGCAACCCGCACTCTACTCAATCTGACAGGAAGAGCCGGGACTGGGGTGCAGGCTGGGATCTTGCTCTGCTCCTGGCCCTGAGCCAATGTCCGATGTCACTGATTGCAGACTGGCCCAGCAACAGCTCCAGGGTCCTGCAGGGCCGGGATTGCTTTCCCATGGCCATCCGATCCTCGGTCTTTCAACTCCTCAATGGCTGCCCAGAGCCTGCGATTCTCCTCCAGCTGGCCTTGGAGCTGTGACATAGAGGACAGGGCTTCATCAGCACACCATCAATAAACCCAACTCACACCCAAAGTGGACAGGTGTTAGTGCCAGGGAACGGAACTGAGTGTCAAACATTCCCAGGATGGTACACGGTTACTGACCCGGCAACCCGGCGCTACCCGCCCCGGCAACCGGCGTTACCCGCCCCGGCAACCGGCGCTACCCGCCCCGGCAACCCGGCACTACCCGCCCCGGTAACCCGGCACTACCCACCCCGGCAACCCGGCACTACCCGCCCCGGCAACCCGGCACTACCCGCCTTTCTCCCCCCCCCCCCCCCCCCCCCCGGAACACAATTACTGACCTGTCTCTCCACATGGTCGAGAGTTTCTGCTTTCGCTGTCAGACTTTCTTGTAACTGTCAACAAAAAACACAAAAAGGGGTTTCAGTGAGGAAAATAAATCAGGTACACGTTGCAGGAACCCCCCCCAGGACCCCCTCTCTCAGCCCCACGGACCTCTCTCCCAACACCCTCTCTCACAGTTGCCAGGAAAGTATGATTTGAAATATTAACTGTCTGTTGTAAAACGCTCAGAGACAAGAGCTGGTTTCTGACATTATTTATAAGGTTAAAAGATTGAAAATTCACTTCAAATCTTTTGAACCACTTGTATAAAGTGAAGATGAACAATCTCCTTACCCGGCCCACTTCATCGCTCAGCTGTGTACCTCAGCACCCCAACTGTTCCCTCGCCTGCTGCTCACTCTGGTGCTGCGTTAAATACTGGGTCAGCAAGTCCTCCAACCTCCTCACCTCCACCGCACATCACTGCTCACACACTGCTGCTTCACAAAGCCGCATTCCTCCAGGTCAACACTTTCACCTGAGAAAAAGATATACACACAGCAGTCAGGGGAGAGAGAGAGACAGAGACTGGGGGGGGGGGGGGTAGAGAGGGGGGGGGAGGGGAGAGCGGGGGGGGAGAGCGAGGGGGGGGGAGGGGTTAGAGAGGGGAGCGAGGGGGGGGGGGGAGAGCGTGGGGGGGGGAGAGCGGGGGGGGGGGGAGGGGTAGAGAGGGAGAGCGAGGGGGGGGAGAGCGGGGGGGGAGAAGAGCAGAGCGAGGGGGGGGGGGGAAGAGCGGTGGGGGAG